>NC_090228.1:17195198-17550198 GCF_024489055.1 Chanodichthys erythropterus
AAGAGAATAAACGCCAATCCATTTGAAAAACTTAACCGGGTTAGTGAACATCATTCAACGTGTTGGTTTTGACAGACATTTTTTATGCACAAACTAATTAATTTCTGATTCTGACATTCTTGATTTGAATATTTTCAATAATTTTCTATTCTTGACTGATCTTTTTTCATAATTTAGGCAATAGATGAACTGTTAAATGAATGATCTTGGGATGAGTCACTGTCGTCGTCCAATTTTACTCTCATATGCTGATGTATTATATATTATAAACTTAACAGGTGATTTTTATAAAATGTTTGAATACTATCTCCTTACTTGTTTAAAGGGTTAGTTCACCCAAAAATGAAAATGATGTCATCAATGACTCACCCTCATGTCGTTCCAAACCCGTAAGACCTCCGTTCATCTTCAGAACACAGTTTAAGATATTTTAGATTTAGTCCGAGAGCTTTCTGTCCCTCCATTGAAAATGTATGTACGGTATACTGTCCATGTCCAGAAAGGTAATAAAAACATCATCAAAGTAGTCCATGTGACATCAGTGGGTTAGTTAGAAGTTTTTGAAGCATCGAAAATACATTTTGGTCCAAAAATAACAACAAATACGACTTTATTCAGCATTGTATTCTCTTCCGGGTCTGTTGTCAATCCGGGTTCACGACTTCGCAGTGACGCTGCTGACGTAAGATTCCGGAAGAGAAGACAATGCTGAATAAAGTCGTAGTTTTTGTTATTTTTGGACCAAAATGTATTTTCGATGCTTCAAAAACTTCTAACTAACCCACTGATGTCACATGGACTACTTTGATGATGTTTTTATACCCTTTCTGGACATGGACAGTATACCGTACAAACATTTTCAATGGAGGGACAGAAAGCTCTCTGACTAAATCTAAAATATCTTAAACTGTGTTCTGAAGATGAACGGAGGTCTTATGGGTGTGGAACGACATGAGGGTGAGTCATTAATGACATAATTTTCATTTTTGGGTGAACTAACCCTTTAAAATATTAAGGCCCTTATCAAAGATTGATAAATTATTTCATTTTCCAATTCTTACATATGTTACATTTAATTACCCCTTACCAGATTTTCACATATATTTATACATATACACACAATTTATCTGTCTCTCCCTCTTAGTGACACTCATGTCAGAATGCTAGAGGACTGTGTACTGGAAACTATTCAAGAGCAAAACAAACTGGCAGCAGGCTCTGACAGGTCAGTTCTGATATCTCTGAATGCTGAAGGCACTTTTATTCTCACACCATTTAACAGGCTCATTTTCTTACTGTTGCATGTTTTTACTGTGCAGACTGATGCCGATTCAGCAGTGTGAGCTTGTGCTGGTCCACATCTATCCCCAGGGTGATGACACTCTGGTCTCTGATCGGCAAAAGAAAGAGGTAGCATCTCTCTCTTCATTAGAATTAGGGCTGACCGATATATCGCATGAGATTGTCACGCACATTTCGTCAATAAAGCCGGTTCCCTGATTACCGCTAAATCGCCATCACCGGCTTTTAAATGGAGCGGCATTTAATAGACAGAACCGTAGTTCACTGACAAACCACGCAATATCGCGTTCATATTGCAGATGAATCGCCTTCGATAATGAACGCGATATTGCGTAGCTTGTCAGTGAACTACGGCTCTGTCTATTAAATGCCGCTCCATCTGAAAGCAGGTGATGGCGATTTAGCGGTAATCAGGGAACCGGCTTTACTGAAGAAATGCGCGTGACAATCACATGCGATATATCGGTCAGCCCTAATTAGAATCAGTAAACCAGCACCAATATTATTGACAACATTATAAAATTTATCAAACAAAGAAGAATTTTGAAAAATCAGACAAAAAGACAAAAAAAGTTCCAGTTTTTGATTCCCAGCTCTACTTATAATTGTGTGTTCACACTTGTCATGTTTGTTTAGATTAAAACGAACCCTGGTGCGATTGCTCTGTTAGTACGGTTCATTTGAACATGTGTGAGTGCTGCCATCCGAACCTTGGTGCGCATCAAACAAGTAGAACCGAGACCGCTGAAAAGATGGGTCTCGGTCCATTTCCAAATTAATTCTGGTGCGGTTCGAATAATAATATGAACGCAACACGGACCAAAGGCATGTAAACGGACAAAAAACAGGAAGATGATACCTTAAAGAGGACAGAATCCTCACGCATATTGTTTTTTCTCATCATAGTCGTGAGTTTGCCCATCACAGGCATCAGACGTGCGTCTCCACGCAGCAGACAGTTTGTGTGTGTGGTGGGGGAATTCCCGCCACTGTTTTGACTCCTTTACACATTTTATAAGCTCTTCACGAGTTCCTAGCTGGTCAAAATACCATCATATGCAGGCTACACACACACAACAAGCGCATGTACCTCAGCACACAGCATTGTTTCGGATGTTCGGTAAGTTCCGCCTCAAAATAGGCAATACCTCAAAAAATCCGACCAATCAGGTTGTGAATGTATCTGTGATAAATTATAAAATTGCCAAACTGAATGTTATTTTTTAAAATTTTTTGGTCCGGACCAAACCAGTGTGAACACACCCTAAAGCATTCTAACTGCTTTCATACTTTGAAACTTCTTATTACACTCACCATTATGTGTTATTTTTCAGATTTAATGTTAAAGAGAGCTATATTGGAAAAGTGTTGTCACTTGTGTAGTACTGTCTCTTTCTCTCCTGTGTGTGTGTGCAGCTCTCATCAGTGTTGAGCAGTGAGGTTCACAGTGTTCGAGCTGGACGCTACCTAGCCTGTAAACTGAATGTGCTGGTTCAGCAGCACTTTGATTTGGCCTCAACCACCATCACAAACATCCCCATGAAGGTCAGACTTACTGTCAAACATACTCCTCTCTGCCTGTCTCTCTCTCTTCCTCTCTTCATCACTTGTTTGCACTGTATCAGTTGCTTAAACAGCTGCTGTTTTCATGGTTTATTGTTTGTTTTGCTAGCCTACATTAAATGTCTGTGAGCAGGTCAGTACTTTACAAGAGCTATTATTACTTTTCCAGATCAAAACCCCACCCCCTCATCCAGCTCTTGCTAATCTCTTATTATTAACGGGAGCTTCAAAGATCTTACATTTAATTAGGCTATACTAAATTAAAATGCTTTTTCTAAGTACATTTGGATAGGACTCTTGTACATTTTTTTTTAATGCATATTATTAAATATTATTTATTTAATGAATAATTTAAGTCAACATGAAATCAAAATTTACCCTATTAACTTTCATAAAGCACATTTCTGGTCTTATTATGCACAGTTGTTACGCACATTATTACAAAAAAGAAATATATTTACCTTATTACACTTTGTTTGAATAATGCTCTGCCTCTGACTTTCCTTTATTGATTTTGCATCACTTTTGGCTACTCTGGTAGGTAATGCAGACTTTCTAAAATCTTTCCAGTAGTCAACGTTGTAATTTAATGTTGATTTAATATTAAATAACAATAGATATTACGTCAAGAAGCTTGTATCCAGAAGTCATATTTAATGATTCTGATTTAGATTATTCTTAACGGTTCCATTAGAAGAAATAAAGGAAAAACATTGTTTTTATTGCATTTATTGTTCTCAGTTGTCTGTCTCTAATAATTTTAGATTTGAACAGAAATCTGAGGTACATATTCTTGCAAAAAAGTGTTCGCACACACACTGCTTTGTATTAATTTGCGATTCAGTAAAGGAGTCAGATTAATTCTTTAACCTTAACTCTCATGTTTTTGAAACACTAAACAGAACCAACTCGTTTGGATCACAATGATTGATATACATTTTTATGATCCACTCAATTCTTAATGGATAAAATCAGGTCCCACACACTTTTTGTCTTTTTGAACAATAAGTTTCACTTTAAAATTTATCACATCAGGCAAGTTAAAAGCCATTTCATGTTGACTTCAACAGAATTTTAAAGGATTAACACATCCATGCTCTCCAAAGAGTGTAGATTAGCACCCAGCTGGATGAACAATTGACCCTGTAGATCCCCTTTCAGCCCCCAGTCCTATTCTCTATCGGGGTGATTTCTCTTTTGCTTTTGCTCTCTCTCTCTTCTTTCTGGGTGATGTCTCTTGCCCTGGCTGGGTGTGGCCGGAAGTGTGTTTTCTTGTTCTGGTCGCTTGTGTTTTTAAAAGCTGCAGGTCCCTGCAGAAACACACAGTAGTTTTAGGATGTGTGTTTGAGGCCATTGACCCCAGGGATGAAACGTCCTGCTCCAAGGAGTCCACCCGCCTCTGTTCTCCCAGTCCTTCTCCTCTCTTCTCCTGTTCTTAATGTGTGTAAGCTCTATTTGTCGCTTACAGCCTCTGATCTCCACAGCATATGAACCAGCTGGGAGACTCCGAGGCCTTTGTGGACATCAGATCTGTGAGGGCACAGTTATTTTATAATCTGTGCTCTTCAAACATGAAAGCAGCAGTAGATTGTGGTGTGTTAGTAGTGTAAAGGCCCAGCTGCTGATGTGTATGTATTTGTGTGTGCGTGTGTGTGTGTGTGTGTACATGTGTGAGAAGGAGGAGCAGCATGCTAATACTTCAGCAAATTACGACGTTGAGCTTCTGCACCATCGCGATGCACATATGGAATTTATTAAGAGTGGTGAGTGAAATCAGTCCTTTGCATCAAAAATCCAACACAACCTACATTTCACTGCATAAAGCATTTGGACATTAGAGCACAGCAACTGTTCTCAACCCTTATAATGCATTAAATGCATAAACAATTCACATTTTGGAATTTAAGTTTATATAACCCTTTTCAACAATAAACATATTGTATCTAATGATTAACCTCAATTAATGAGTGAATATGCAGACGTTTCAAAGTTTCACGTTACCATTTTATTACTACACTTTTCAAATTAAACATTAACTACATCAAAACCAAGAAAAAAACATGTTTATCAGTGTTCATGAGACTGAAAATATCTACATTATAAAATATATTATTTCAATATAATAATCTGATTTATTGGGATAGTTCACTTAAAGGTGCCCTAGAATCAAAATTTGAATTTACCTCGGCATAGTTGAATGGAAAAGACATACATTGAGTTTCAAACCCCATTGCTGTAAATCTCATTTGTTTAAAAGACTTAAGGAAAACACATGGATCTCAACATAACACGGACTGTTACGTAACAGTCGGGATCATTAATATGTATGACCCCAATATTTGCATATATGCCAGCCCATGTTCAAGGCATTACACAAGGGCAGCCAGTATTAACGTCTGGATCTGTGCACAGCTGAATCATCAGACTAGGTAAGCAAGCAAGAACAACAGTGAAAAATGGCAGATGGAGCAATAATAACTGACATGATCCATGAGTACATGATATTTTTAGTGATATTTGTAAATTGTATTTCTAAATGTTTCGTTAGCATGTTGCTAATGTACTGTTAAATGTGGTTAACGTTACCATCGTTTATTACTGTATTCACGGAGACAAGAGCCGTCACTATTTTTCATTTTTAAACACTTTCAGTCTATATAATTCATAAACACAACTTCATTCTTTATAAATCTCTCCAACAGTGTAGCATTAGCCGTTAGCCACAAAGCATAGCCTCAAACTCATTCAGGATCAAACGTATACATCAAAATAAATACTTTACTCACATAATTCGAAGCATGCATACAGCATGCATGATGAACATCTTGTAAAGATCCATTTGAGGGTTATATTAGCTGTGTGAACTTTGTAAATGCACTGTAATATAGTCAAGAGCTTGTGTGGCAGGGAGCAGACGAATTAAAGGGGCGGCACGCTGCCAAAATCAGTGCATAATTAATGATGCCCCAAAAAAATTTATTTAAAAAAAATCTATGGGGTATTTTGAGCTGAAACTTCAGACACATTCAGGAGACACCTTAGACTTATATGACATCTTGTGAAAAAGCATTCTTGGGCACCTTTAAAAATTCAATTCTGTAAATTCATGTTCTAAATCTGATATTGTTTCGTGGATTGTCATTTATGTTTCTGTTTATCTTATGTGTAGGTGATTTGCACATGGCCGGCAGCACCAGCAGAGATAGTGGGCTGAAGGAAACGGTCACACTCAAATGGTGCACTCCCCGCACCAACAGTGTAGGTGAGTGGATCTCTGGGAAATGTTTTCCTCTTTCTGCCACATGACAAATTCGTTCAATTTTTTCTTTTTTCTTTTTGCAGAACTGCATTACTGCACAGGGGCTTATCGCATTTCTCCAGTAGACGTTAACAGCCGGCCATCCTCCTGCCTTACCAACTTCCTATTGAATGGTGTGTGCACAATCCCTCTGCCTCATCATACATTTTTTTCTTATTGAATATAGTTTCACTCATAAAAATTTATGACAGAAAGAGAAAGATGAAACTATTGATATACATGTTTATTGTATATTTTCCTTTTGTCTGGGGTCTTCCCAGGTCGATCTGTGCTACTAGAGCAGCCCCGCAAGTCAGGGTCAAAGGTCATCAGTCACATGTTAAGCAGCCATGGAGGAGAAATCTTTCTGCATGTCCTGAACAGCACACGCTCCACATTGGAGGACCCTCCCTCCATCAGCGAGGGCTGCGGTGGCCGAGTGACCGACTACCGCATCACTGTAAGCTCAGCAAGCACTGACCGTCTGACTTGTGCTGCATTCACATCATTTAGTGATTTACCATAATTACGAGTTTCCAGCTTGTAAAAACCATGTACGTCTTTGCCAAACTTGTAAATACAACTTGCTTTATAAACTAACAACTAAAATGCCAGAAGCTTCAACTTTGTCATAGAGGTACATTAGTATTTTGCAGTTCACAACAGCAAAGCCTCAAATGAATCCAATTGTGTTGCCAACAAATTTGAGGATGGTAACACCTCAGTTAATTTAAAAAAAATTGCGAAGGAATTGTTAAGGGATACATTATATTTCCAGCATGTGGCTGCAGAGTAAATCTTCTTAATATCTCTCTTCAGGACTTCGGTGAGTTTATGCGTGAGAATCGTCTGACTCCGTTCCCAGACTCAATGGTAGATGCAGCAGGCAGAGCTCCAGTAGAGAGAGCCAAATCTCAACTAGAACGACAAACACGATACTGGCCAATGATCATCTCCCAGACTACCATCTTCAACATGCAGGCGGTGAGCGACACCATCTAAATCAGTGGTTCTCAACCAGGGAGCAGGGGTCCACTAGGGGCCTCAGCAAACTTCCAAAGGGGTCGCAGGATGACTTAAAATTGTATATATTATTATTATTATTATTATTAATATAGTGAATAATATAACATTTAATGTATTAATATAACAATTAATATTATTATTAATGATTTAATATTAATTTTAATTTGATCCAACTTAAAATGTTTAAATAACAAACAAATTCAACTGAACAAAAACAACTGAAGTTTATTTTTTAGAAGAACATTCAGTTTTTGAAACTTATGGAGTCATAAAAAAACAGGGGCTGGGGGCTTTGAATATTTTTTTGGACAGTGGGTGTCAAAAAGTCAAGTTTTCAAGAATTTTTGGATCGTTTTTACTATGCATATTGTGTATATGATCTGTGTGTGTGTTTTCTTGGGGATTGTGATCATCTTTGTGTGTATATTCCAGGTGGTACCATTAGCTAACCTCATAGTGAAGGACACTCTAACAGATGAAGATGTGCTTACCTGTCAGAAGACCGTCTATAATCTTGTTGATATGGAGAGGAAGAGTGACCCTTTACCCATTTCAACCGTGGGCTCCAGAGGAAAAGGACCCAAACGGTGAGAATATCACATTAGGTTTTGATTTGTCCTGTGGTGTGGCTCTTTTCCAAAACCTAGTGAGCTGCCTTACCATCTACTACCTACATAGTCAGCTGCCTTCTAAGCATGTTAACCGAAATTAGGGCTTCACGATATATCGAAATTATCGTAATATCGCAATGGCATGCGATATATGAATGATTTTAATGACAAAAATAAGTAATCATCCACCCCTAGTTTCAGGTGTTTTTGTTTACCTGGATGTTCTTGATGTTAAGATTTAGGTTGATATAACTATACTTTGCACCTTGACACCATCATTACATATATAAATGTGTGGTTTTTTTTTTTTTAATAGCTAATAAAAATAGCATTTCTCTAGTGAAATGTTATATCGAAAAATATATCGTTATCGCAATACTCAACACTATCGCATATCGTATATTTTCCCAGTATCGTGCAGCCCTAACCGAAATTTTCATTTATTGTAGCACGTTGCTAAGCTATCAATGCTGCTTAAATAGGCAGCTCACTTCATTTTGAAATGGCATGTGTGTGCATAAACATTCAAAAAGTTTTAATAGTGAATACATGGTTACCATGTGTGTTGATGCTGATGTTTTATGTATATAGTGATGAGCAATATCGGATCATGTGGAATGAGTTGGAGACGTTAGTAAAGACTCATGTGGGCACCAGTGAGCGGCACCAACGTGTGCTGGATTGTATCAGCGCTTGCCGGAGCAAACCACCCGAGGAGGAGGAAAGGAAAAAAAGGGGAAGGAAGAGAGAGGACAAAGAGGACAAAACTGAGAAAAATGGCAAGGACACAGAGGAGAAGGGCTGGACTGCAGACTCTGAGAGGTTAGTGTTAATAAACAAGATGCTGACGTTCACATTTACATCTGTCAAGCCTCTGCTGTTTGTAGATTGATGACCAGGGATTTTGCTTTCTTCATTAATCTCCTGATATGTGTGTCTCTGATGTATATGTCCTTTTTCTCCTACAGGCTGAAGGGGGTAATGGAGCGAGAGAAGGACGAACAGAGCGAATGTGAAATCATCAAAGATTCACCGGACTCACCAGAGCCCCTAAACAAGAAACCACGTTTAGCTACAGAGGAGCAGCAGCCACCGGAGAAATCTAAAGGTTCACTTTTATGTTTTTTTTTTTTTGTAATCAATCAGTCAAAAGTCCTTTTTAAGAATTAAATATATCATAGTGAAAAGAGTGTATGACTTTTGGTGAATCTCAAATGCTCAAGAATGCATTGCGACTTTCAACCTAACAGCCCTAAACCTAGCGTTACAAGATAGTCTTGGGCAGTGTGAGATGTTCTGATAATAGAATACATAGACACACGTTGATGGACCTTTGTGTGGACCTTCATGATGTTTTTAACATCCTTTAACGAAAGGATGCTACATCATCGGCTCAGTCAAGTTACTTGTACTGCACGGCATCAATTTTATGGTCAGAATTAGCAGCTACAAGCCAAGTCAGAAAGATCATCATCCAAAGTGAATGAAAAGGCAAGTCAGAATGTGGCAATATGAGGTACAGCAGCCAATCAGATCTAAGATGAGTAGAAACAGCTGTCAAACATGGTCTCTTTTTTTTTTTTGCAGGTCCTGTGTCTCTACTCACCCTTTGGACCAACAGAATAACTCAAGCCAACTCCAGGAAACATCAGGAGTTTGCAGGAAGATTGAGTTCAGTGAATAACAAGGCTGAACTTTATCAACATCTGAAAGAGGAAAATGGGTGTGTTGACCTCATTGTTTGTCTCACTGTGTACCCTGTGATCACATTAATCAGTCACTTTGTGTTTAACACTCATTGTGTTTTCTTTATTAGGATGGATGTTCATGAGAATGGAAAAGCCACCAGATGATGTGTGGAACACGCCTCTTCTCATCTCTGCAGGATCATTGATTTGTTGAGAGGATGTGATGTGACCTTTGGCATGATATCAAATGATGTTTTTGCCAGGATGCTGGTTTTGTGCCAGACAAAGACGAGTAAGGCAATGTTTTATAAGGACACAGTTTTTATATGCTTTAGTTTGTACAAAGAATCTGAAATATTCTGAAACAGAATAATAAAACTTGTAAACAGTGTTAGTCCATGTTTGTATTTTGTGTGTGTGTGTGGATGTAAATGTACTGTTTAATGCTAATTTTCTTTATCCTGGTTCATTTACCTTCCTTTGTATTTCATGGATGTTCGGAAAGAATAACTACCTACCTCTGAAAATAGGATATGTCCTGTCCCAAATGACACCCTCAGTCCCAGTGGTCCTCATCCAAGTGGCCATTTCTACTGCCAAAAGTGCATTTGGACACATGGAGGCACTCTTGAGCACCCGTTGGAACTGTAAAATGACACATGGGGCACCTATGGTCTCATGGACTTCATAGGTCTTGTCCTAAATGGCACACTTCATTTGCAGTTGCTGTCTTACAGACTCACAATGGCCCCCTGTGTGGCCCCTGATTTTCAACAATATCTAGTGATGGCTTTGAAGCTTTATGAATCTTTTGTTTCAAATCAGTGGTTCGGAGCGCCAAAGTCATGTGATTTCAGTAAACAAGGCTATGTTGCGTCATAAGTGTTTCAAAATTTCAGTAGTTCACGTGACTTTGGGAGTTTGATGCACAATCTGAACCACTGATTCGGAACAAAAGATTCGTAAAGCTTCATGAAGCAGTGTTTTGAAATCAGCCATCAATAGATATTGTTGAATAAAGTCGTTATTTTGTTTTTTTGGTGCACAAAAAGTATTCTCATTGCTTGAAAATATTAAGGTTGAACCACTGTATTCAAATGAACTGTTTTAAATATGTTTTCAGTAGCTTTCTGGGCATCTAAAAGTGTTAATTATCTTGCTGTGAATGCAGGCCTCACTGAGCCATTGGATTTTATCAAAAAATATCTTAATTTGAGTTCTGAAGATGAACGAAGGTCTTACGGGTGTAGAACGACATGAGGGTGAGTAATAAATGACAGGATTTTAATTCTTGGGTGAACTAACCCTTTAATTTCACAAAACCGTAGGGTGTCCCATTTGTCTTTTTAGGTTTCAGAAGGGTGGTCACGGCAGCCCTTATGTGTGCCCTCTATGTGCTTTTCTACTGTTCTGCCCTGCTGTCAAAGTGGCATTATGTCACGATATCCAGACTCTGAGGAAGACCACAAGGGCTTAGGGTGCCTTTTTTGACAGGGCCTTTGACATCCAGCTAAAACTCCTTATCAAGGACGCCATTTGGGACAGGGTCTAAGCCACCTGCTCACAAGACAGTTTGATGAAAATTGTACACTCAAATGGCAAAAAATGCTAAAAACTGCCAGTTTGATTTGCTATCTGCTGTGCAAAGTTTTATAAAAAAAAAAAAAAAAAATAGTAGCAAGAAAACTTTGTTTGCAGTTATGTCAGCAACATTGTATTTTTGCATGAATGAAAACACTTGTTGTGGGATCATCTTTCACCTACTTTACATGTTAGTCAGACAGCCCACTGTGTCTTTATGGTAAAAGTCTAGATCACGTCTTTAAAAAAGGCTCCAAAATGTGTGTTTACTGGATGTGAAAGCCTGGATGTGTTTTGACTCAGTAATGCACGGAAACAGGAATCTAGCCAAGTACGGAGGAAGTTAGTGTCAAGTTTTCTGACTCCAGTGAGGATGAGGCATCGAGTGTTGATATATGCGATCCTAATGCTTGCTGTCATACTCTGTGCACATATTGAATAGAGGTGAAAGTGATTGTTTGTGCGGGGATTGGTTCCTGGCATGCAGAGCTCCTTTTCTCAGCAGAACTCTCCACCTCTGCAATGGAGAAGCCTGCAGTCATTGGATTTGAGTGAAATCCATCTATCTAACAGGGCAAAATAACTAGCCCATGCTACTCTCTGCATTCACAGTGTCTGCAGCTTAGCCTTCTGCTGGGAAGAAGCCATCAGGGAAATCAAGGTGTTTGAACTCAGTCAGGTCTTTAACCAGCTGGATCCCCTCATTTAGCTGAGACTGGGATTGTTCTGATATTTTTAGGACCAGCTTTGTGGACACTTTTTGTAACTTGCCAGGCTGAATGAATTTCTAAAGGCTAAACATAAAAAAAAAATCTTCATCAGATTCTTAAAGTGGCGATGTAATAGAAGTAGCAACATATCTTTTCTTTACGTACTGGCTTTACGTAAATCCGAGTGATAGAGTATAGAAAAAAAATATACAGTTGGGACTTGCTTCGGTCCATTGGTTGTTGATTGGATGGAGACAGTCTAGCATATGTTGAGTGATATTTTGATAAATTAAGAGGTCAAAAAAAGAGTGATCGTCAGTGAAACTTCTCTCTGATGATGTATGCCGGATATAATCTGCTTAAGCCCTGCCCCTTTCTTACAGTCACTTGCAAGCTTGCCTCCATCCAATAAACAAATGATGGACAGAACCTCCAATTAGACCCCATCCAGTTTTTCTTTACAAGAAAAATAAGTCTCTGATGTCCCTAGAGTGTGTATGTGAAGTTTTAGCTCAAAATACCCCACAAATCATTTTTTATAGCATGTTAAATTTGTCACTTTTCGAGGATGAGCAAAAACGCTGTTTTTGTGTGTGTCCCTTTAAATGCAAATGAGTTGCTGCTCTCAAGAAGAGGGCGGAGTTTCAAGAGCTAGTGTTAGCAGTGCTGAAGACTTGCTGAAAATGTCAGAAACTGTTCAGCCTTTTATGTTCAAACCAGAGAGACTCAAGAAGAAGTGACAGCATGTAGAATGCAGCAGGATGCTTCTAAATGGTTAGTTGATGAATTTATGTAGCTGATGTGGAGATAACTATCTTAAAGTCATCAATTAGCATATTCTGTCATGATAATCTATAAAATGCTCATGTGGGAACTGTTGCAAGATGCCTACAGAGCCAGAGTATATATGCTGCATGAAGACAGAACAGGTATAGTTTAGTTTAATTATGGTTATAACTTATGTTGGCATCTTGCTTTTGACATGCTATTGCATTTGTGTTACATACTCTATTGCAATAACACGACCTCACCCCTTTGTTGAGTGTTCTCGGGGATGGGCTTTATGTACATTTTAGGGTTAGTGATGTCACCAACCTGGGAAGAAGCTCGGTGTAGTCCCTACCAGCCGTTTGTTGTAGTCCTTAAACAGAATTATTTAAAAGAAAATATCTCGCTTTGCTTTCAACTTTGAGCATC
This sequence comes from Chanodichthys erythropterus, assembly GCF_024489055.1. NCBI lineage: Eukaryota > Metazoa > Chordata > Actinopteri > Cypriniformes > Xenocyprididae > Chanodichthys > Chanodichthys erythropterus. The sequence continues at coordinate 17,208,175 of NC_090228.1, forward strand.
CTAACTTTGCAGATGTTGTTTATGTTCTAACAGCAACATTACACACTAACTAAAGTTAAAAAAGTGAAATCATAATCAACCACCCCTTTAATAATCCACTTCACTCAGACATTCAATATGGAAGAAAGGATCTGTCCATACTTCCATTACATCGTGACTTTGGACAATGGTCAGTTGTAAAGTTTCATGGTCATTATACAAAAATATCTCACCACAGAATACTGCGATTGACCGGCTGTGTAATAATTACGCTAAACACACACATACATAACATACAAGTTCTAGGTTGCTGATTACAACCAAAAAAAAAAAAAAAAAAGACGCAATAAACAGCAATGCACTATTCTAAATTTATTTTGGATTTTACAATGTTACTGCATCTGTTCCACTGATGGCATAAATAGTTTATGCTGCTTGATAAACATGTCACCATAAATCATTTTAATGTGTTTTTCAGGCATTTGACACATCTCAAGAATGAAATAGTTTAATTAACACAATTTGTTAAAAATAGAGCTGAATAGAAGTGCAGTTGCCCAAAGGGATTTTTGGTACTGCATTAAAGGTCAAAACTTGTGATCCAGAGATATCAAACCATGAAGCCATTTGATCTGAACTATCATCTGACCTTAATGTTATTTTAGTCACACCTGTGTGCATAGCAGCAGGTGATAGAATACACACACCGTTAATTTTTAATGCACACACATCAGTCCCAAACCTCAAGACTGTTACAAATGAACAGATATTTATACGGGCATTTAGCACAGTCCATGTTACACCTTAATACAACCTCGCTGAGTATTATACCTGTATTAAGTGCCATAGGTGAATCCTCAGGCCTCTCACACAAGGTTAAAATTGAACGTCAGTGCATGCAGCCTAACAATGCTAAAAATAAAAACATTTAGTTTATTTTAGCTGTTAAGAGAGTTTTGTGCAATTTTTTTCATCCATGTTAAAAATAGTCATCTTTGCTACTTATTGATATGTTGCTATATGCTATTTACACTTTTTTTTTTTTTATAAAGGCATGCGTCTCAAACATTCCCCTCGTCACACAGAGATGGTTCTTCAAGTCATGCGGCATTCAGACAGCCGAATGCTCTTTTGCAGGTCATATGAGCACCAGTTCTGTGTGAAATCAACATACAACTGCTCCAAAAGTAAAATATCCAAATGTAGAAGCAGATGGATTTTGTTTTGAACGTATAGATACCTTAACATGATGTGCAAGGCTTTAAACCAAAAGACATAAAAACAATTTAGTAATCCATGGACATCACGTTAAAATACAACATTAATGCCAAAACAGTGTTTTTTGAAAAAATAAAATAAAATCAGTTTAATTAGTTTATAAAAATATCAAAACAAATCCAGAAGCTACTACAGCAAATCTAAATGAGCAATTCCTAGTACACGCTTCCAAGAGCTCCTTGCTTATGTCCACAATAAATGTAAACATAAATATAGTCATTCTGCATCTGTGTGAATGTGGTTTAAAGGGAAGCAGGTGCTACTATAGTTAAACATTCACAAAAAAAAAAAATAATAATGTCATCAACAAAATATTTTTGGAGCTGCTTCCCTTTGCATATACGCACAATTACAAATCTCTACATTCATGACATCCAGAACACTTTGGTTTGATCTGAAATAAAATATAGTTCAGAAAACTAGTAAAAACACTAAAGTTTAGTTTAAAATATATGCAACTAGTGTGATTTTTGCTAGTATGTGGATAGTATCTTAGTGAGATCAGCTAAATAAAACTAAATATTCAGTGTCAGAAATAAAATGCATTTATTGGCCAAAAAGGTTCACTGGCAGAACACATTGATCTAGACCAGTCATTAGAATAACTTGTGCGTAACTACATCGTTCTGTACTTGCATAATTTAAAAGGCTGCTTTTTTAAATTAAGCTGTTCAGCACAAAATCAGGTTGCTTCATTTTAAAAGGTAACAAATTTCACTTGTCACAAGCTGTTTTCATGCAAAAACACTTCTCTTCCTCACCCTCACACTATTTTAAAATATCGCATGCACCTTTTCCTGATTAGTGCGATCAAACGCAGAAAATGATTCTTCAGCTTTTAAGATTTCTGTAAAATTCCACAGCAGATGTTTTGGCCAATAAAGTGCAAACTAAGGCAAAACCCCACCTCTTTCTATAAGCTTGCATCACAACTAGGAGCCATAAAATATAAACTGCATAATTTATCATCCTCAACAATCTCTTTGCATCTCCCTAAAATTCCTGCTGCTTGCATATCACGTTGAGTGCGAGGTTTACCTGGAGATTCGGACACATTCTAGAAATTAATCTAACTTGCACCAGAAGGTCGATGAGTTGAACGTAGGCTGAGGCAGGCTGTATTCTGTCTCTTTTTCTGTTTGAGTTTAGTAGTTGCCTTGTTCAATACGTGTTCAAAGCCTTACTGCGTTTTGGATCCAGAGAAAGTTAGCTTACATTCAACTGGAGATGTCTTTGTAGGATTTGGAGAAAGCACTGATTGGGTTGGATTAGTCAAACAGCCATTAAGAGGAAGGAATCTTCACTGCGAACATGCTCACTGCTTATTTTCTGTAGAGTGAACAACAGATACCCCTATATTTCCAGGGAGTGTGATCTGGCCAAAGAATCAGTGATGCAGAGTCATGTGGGAAATGCAGACTGCGTTTAGATGTTGATGCCAGTGCAAAATCAGACATAGATGCCTTCAGGGTTAAAGGTTGTGTTCAGGGGGCTCTGCAGAACCCGTAAGTCAGCGGGAAGTTGTCGGGTTGATCCAAGCCGCTTCAGAGATCCAGACTGATTTTCTGACTCTACAGACAAAACAAAGAGGGACTTTACTTAAAGACTATACTTTAAAGTTGACACATAAGAGTTTAAAGACATACGTTATAGGTTCGTTACATTTGATTTACAAAAATCAAGAAAAGAAGAGAATATTTCTGTGTTTATACCTGCGTTAGCTTCCTCCTCATTGGGGTCTGCTGGTAGAACTGTTACTTTGGTGCCAGTCTGTTGAATAAACTGTTGAAGGTTTACCTGCCTCAGCTCCTTGGTTAACTGTTCCAGCTCCTGCTCTCTCTCCTAAATCAAAACATGAGAAGTTAAAGAATCTAAAATAGAAAATCAAATCAAATGTGTTTCCTTCTACCATGTTCTCACTTTTTTTAAAAAGAGGGAAGCCAAAAGAGTGTGCTCCAAGAGACATCCATCTCATTTGTTACCACGATAGTCCAGAGAATTTAGTGCTCTAAATACAAGTGTATCTGTGTTATGTAAACTGTACTAGAACATATCCTACTCCTTCACTTCATCTGTAAGCTCTGGCAAAGATCTTTTACATAACATCTGTGACCACTACCCTCCACCCCCACCCTGCTCCCTAACATTCTGCAAAGCCGATTAGTTGCATTGTTGGAACTTAAGGCCAAAGAATCCAAAACAAAGCAGCTGTAGCTCACTAGGTTTCAGCAGAGCAGAGTAGAGTACTAGTGATTGTTTTGCTATTTATTAGTACTTTGCTTCAGAGGCTGTTGTCACACTTAGTATGAGTACTTTGGATTAACTACCAAAACTTTATATGCACAGAAAGGCACTTGAGTTCATCTGCCACTGATGCACTGCAAGAGATGCAAAGGCACAGTGAGCACCGAGGAGGTAAGCAGCTGTGATAGAGGTGTCCTATCCTGCTCCCGGAGGGCCAATGACCTGCAGAGTTTAGCTCCAATCTGCCTTAACACACTTGCCTGAAAGTCCTTCTAGTGATCCTGAAGACCTTGATTAACTCAGGTTCAGATGTGTTAGGATTGGAGCTAAACTCTGCAGGATAGTGGTCCTCTGGGAGAAGGATTAGGCATCCCTCAGATATGAGAAATACATTTCTGAAAAAGAAAAATCCACAATTTAATCTTTGCATGCTCCCCAGTTTATCAGCTGCGATTTAGAACAAATTGCTTTCATACCAACTGCAATCCATACTTGCAACCTAGGGATTTGGTTTACTGTTGTGCACCCGACTCTGTCCACCCAAATAGCTCTAGTGTGAAAGCAACCTCAATCGAATATCCAGCAATCAGGCTTTTAACTGTTAGTGTAAGAGAATTGTTATCTTCCTTTAGGTGATCTCACCTGTAGCCTAATGTTTGACTGCCCAAGTGAGAGCTCCACGGCTCTGCAGCTGCTCTCCAGTCTTGCAGCCTGCTGCACCTGCATGTCCAGCTCGGCACGAGCCTTGTCCAGTCGTGACCGTACCTCCATTTCATCCGCTAGTCGCGTCTCCATCAGCTCTTGTTGTAGGCGCTCTGCCTCCAGTCCTGCCTCCATGCACTGAATACGAGCCAGGTACTCTCCCAGCTGCTCCTCGCACTCTTGTACACGGCTACGCAGTTCCTGCAGCTGCTCGCGCAGTTGCCTCTCGTTGTCCTGCTCAATCTGCAGCTCATTCTCCCAGAATTCATGCTCCTTCATCTCCGCCTCATTCCTGCGGACCTGCTGCTCTAGTTCGACCAACTCCTCTTCTTCTTCCTCCGTCAATTGCTGCTGCAACTCGGCCTCACAGCGTTGCAGTTTCTGCTCTAGGACGCGCAGCTTGTCTTTCTGCAACTGCACCAGGCGGGACAGCTCCTGTGTAGGTGCCGGTGTGCTGCTGCGGTTTGCGTTCACCGTTCTCTGCTTGGTCTCACCCTCACGACTCTTCCCAAAGATTTCACGTAACCCCTTGGCACCACCGGTGAAAGTGAGGGACTTGCGTTTTGGTTCACGGCGTTTGAGGGAACGATCGTTGGCTGTGGGCCGGAGCTTTGCCATTGGAGGGAGACTTTGGCGGTATAGGCTGCGCTCAGGGGCTCTTGCAGAGGTTTCCGAGGTGGGGCGCTCGCTCAGAGAAGGGCCTGTACGTTGAAGCACTAACTGCACATCACTAGCATACTGACCCCACTTATTCAGAGAAACCACAGGATTCTCATGGGGTGCCAGGTGCCTCTCTGTCTCACGCCATTTTTCAATCAGTGTGTAGCGACCAGTCCGCCCTGCAATATAATACTTTTAAATTATCAATGATTTTTCAAATACTGATACATTTTCTCTGTATCTGCCAACTGTAACTTCTAGTTTCAGTTCAAGATGAAGTGTATCATTTCTGCACCAGTAGCATCACCAATATAAATTGCAAACATAATTATTGTATTCAAACATGTTTCCAATATTTCCCCCATTGGTTGAGCCAGTGTTGCAGTGTTAGGCTTAACTGGGATGTTTAAACAAACGCAGCATTGTTTGTTAGCGGATCCACAGCCTTTACACTCTAGGGAAATCGCCCTATGAATGGCTTACATATAGTTGTCTTTGTATATTAAGCTGGGATAGGAGAAGGTATTTTAATAGACAACAAAACACACACTTTAACTTTTAATCAAACTGTGTATGGCTAAACAGAGAAGCTCTAAAGCTCTAAAAACATGGTGATACAAAGATTTAACTTTCCAAAGGAAATTCATCTGACATTCACCAGGCGCCTCAGTGGAACAGAGATTGCACTTATTCATGAAATAATGGAATAAGACACAGTCTCGATTTTTTTCCAGTATAGGTTGATAGGGTCGAACTCTAATACTAGAAGGGACAATACTGCTTTTCACCCTTCCAATCTCTGATCTCTATGAGGGCTTGTTGTCAAGGAGACAACCATAGAGTTATGTTGTGTGAAAAACAGAGGAAAGGAGGAACAAAGGAGGCAGGAGCTTGGAAGGGAGCATACAAAAACTGGGAAAGGATTTCTTTTAAAAATGGTGCCATTGTGGTACATTACAAGTTATTCACAGACAAATTTAGTGTCTCACCTATTGCTTGGGCCAAAGCGATCACAACCTCTTGACATGTGGTGACCTCTGTGACCCCGCAGACGATACGCTGCACTCCATCCACCCATACCTTCAGCTCCATGCCTCTCATCTGGATGATGTCATTCCTCACTTCTGCAGACACCCGTTACAAGCTCTCTGGTCTGCATGCTGCCCTTATCGCTGTGCGTTAGACAAAAGAAATGTTTGTGGTGATTCCACTTATTTAAGAAATGATTTAACCATAAAAACTCCCTCTCTGTCACTGGAACCATCTTCAATAACAGTTGATTCTTTAATATACTCAATAGTGTAAGTCTGGCAGATAATATCTTTTGTTCCCATTGAAGACAGAGGGTTTGGGTGCTGAAGTGCTAAGTTTTACTCTCAGCTTGCAAATCAATTTTCACTTACTGTATTATGGTTTGGCATTTAATGTTATCCTGTTGTTCTCTTAAGGATTGTTACATTGTAGAGATCCACACTTTAAGAGCCAGTTACAGACATCTCATTATTTTTGATTCACTGCGAAACTACTCCAATTTATTTTGCCTGACTTCAGTACATTTTATTTTTTATTGATTTTACTAATAAGAGTAAAGTGATTAATTTGTATCAATTTAAAGCTACTGTCCATAAGTTTTGCCTCTTTGTCGCCATCTCTGTTTGAAACCTGCAATTGCAGTTATATGCGGAATTATTATTTTTACATGCGTTGTGCATCGGCATGACTCCTCAGTGAGGATGAATCTAATGTTTGGTGTCAGTCACCACATCGGTGTGGATACTGTACTTCTGAATCACAGATTCTACATCTTGGAAGTATGACCAAAATAAGAATTTTCACCAGAAAATGTCTGAACTAGACTTGTGCCGATATTCGGTAATGCGATGAATCGCGATAATGAATATGCACGATATTGTAATCACGGGCACTTCAGAATACCGTAAATAATAATTTATTACCAATTATTAATTTTTTATAAGGTAATTAAGAATACTTTACCCATCAATCGTATAAAATGCACAACACCGCTGTATTCTGCGTCAAAAGGACACGCGCTTAGACGTAAACAATCCCAACGTGCACGAGAAGCACATGGCGGAACCAGTGAAGGAGACGAGCTCAATGAAAGTGCGCGTTCACTCTCTGACAGCAGAGGGCACTGATGGAACAGCAGCGTGCAGCGGTTACCACGGAAACCGTGCAAACAAAGTAACTGCGCTAGTGAAGTTTTTTAATTGCTTCGAACAGCCATTCATTTTTTTGTAATCTCAGTGTTGTTCATCACAGCACCAAATAGTGAATACTTAAAAAAGACTTAGGATATTTATTTTCAAACCTAAACATTTGTATATTTTAATCAGGACTACAACATGTCCTAATGATTAGAAATGTTCTGATTATTTGTTATTGTTCAGTAAAACTTACAGCTTCATTAGTTAACATGTTAATTCATTATCACTAAACTGACAATAAAAATACTTATAAAGTATTAATTATTATTAATTAATGTTAATTTCTTAGTTACTGTTTAATAACATTACTAAAATCAAAATAACTTATTTAATGGACCTGACATAAAACTAACAATCATCAGTTGTGTTTCTAAACTAACATTAACAAAAAATAACACTTTCTGTAACAAATGTAGCTATTGCTCAATCTTAGTTAATGCATTAGAGTAAAGTGTTATCTGTTGTTCTTTATAGCCTAATTCTTTTGCATTTTAATCTGTTTGAAAATTTCAGTCAGAGTTGTTTTTGTTTTCTTACAAAGAGTTCTTAAACCTGTTAAACTATGGCAAAAATGGGTTTGCAACTTATTTTAATATCGTAATAATACCGTATACCACGATAAAAGCTTCATCAATTAATCGTAATGAAAATTTGATACCTTCACATGCCTAGTCTGAACAAGTAAGTAACATGTCTGCCACTTTTGTTTTGACCAACTGCTGTGAGAAATGCCATATAGTCTACTATATGCCATACAATCTACTAGCTGGGACTCCACCGGTACCAATTTTATTATAAAACATTATTACAAGCTTGCTGTTGTGAATCGGTCTAAGGTAAGGAGATAGTTTTGAACACTGGCTGGTTATGTACTTGCTGATTTTGGATCATTTTTAACCAAAAAAAAGTTACAAACTGCAGCTTTAATTATATGCATCAATACTGTGTATAGTTAAAATTGATAGTGGAAAAAACGTTTAACTTCCCCCAATGTAGAGCACTATTACCTTATAATAAACCTCTTGGATTTCATCAAAAATATCTTAATTTGTGTTCCGAAGATGAACGAAGGTGTTGAACGACCTGATGGTGAGTAATTAATGACAGAATTTTTTTTGGGTGAAAGATCAATTAAAACAAAGCATATGTTAACCATAGATAATATATGCTTAAAACCTAATTCAGATTTGTTCCATCTTCTTTGTTATTTGTGCCATGTTGTGCGAGTTTTGTTTACGGCAAATCACTGGTAAGGAAAGCATTGGTCTACTCTAAACTGATGCCTGTCCTCTTCTGTGGCAGTATAGCACTGAGTGATGAGAGTGATTTATTTAGCTGTGAACCGCTCAAGCTGAAGAACTGGTCCAAACAGGCCTGTGTGAACACTATAGATGGTGCCCACTCCCATGAGACACACTCATAAAGGATAAGTGAGATGAGCTGTATACCCTTGACAGGTAATAAGTCTTTCAGTGTGTGTGTTGTGAAGAGAGAAAGTCCTCTGTTTGTCTCTCATTCTGTCTGTCTCTGAGTGCTTGGGCTGCTGAAATCTGAAGTGGCCTCTGCTGATGCGCAATGGGCAATATCTTGATATGCCATCTCACACCCAGCTGATATCTATGATGGATACCCGTGCCTGCATAGTGCGACCAGTATGTCAACACTACACAAATACAGCTGCAGTAAACCCCTAACCCCAAATATTAAATTCCGGCATGTAAAAAGTACCTACATGCGATTATCAAAAATGTTGATAAAATGGAGGCAGATCTGAACGTGAACTTGCAGTCAGTTGTAAGGTGCTGAGTTTAAGAGAACTGAATGATTGATATGTCGCCAAAGAGAAATCTATCGTTTCAATGAAAGATTGAGTTATGACAATTTGAACCAGCTATGAATAGTTCACAATAATACTGAATTTAGAAAATAGCACAAAATAATCCCAAACTAAATGAGGGATTCAAGCAATAATATCATAGAGACTTAGAGGGTTGGGCTCTTTTGACTTGGCCCAGTAAGCAACCACCTATAGCAACCACCTTGAAATGCACTTAAAATCTTAGCAACCACCCACAACATCCAAGTTTTTGCATGGGCAAGAACCACTCACATCTAGTCTCATCTAGTTATAATTCCATCCTGGTGTGTGTTTTGATACTCTGACATAATATTTTAATCAGTCTCTCATGGGCAGAGACATCGGGCCAAGAAGGTACGTAACGTAATCATTCACTTCTGCTTCAGAAATCTCTCATGGGCTTGTTAATACAAAGTTCAGTCCCACCAGTTTAGCAAAGCAGCACACAGTTATGTACTGTTGGTTTCATGTATGTTTCAACCACTGTGCTAAAAGCCCTACCCCCAACAGTATTAGGTGTCAGCTGCAGAATGTGTGTTTAACTGTATATACATGAGTGATACAGGCATCTGCGCCAGACTAGCCTTGGCTTTGCGACCTGGGGCTAAATTTAACAAACTCAAGGATTTGGCGGCGCCTTGAATGTAAGGTGCAGCCAAGACAGCCGCTAAAGGAGACGTAAAGCGCCTAAGCTCACATTCCAGTTGATTCGCATGTCTGACGTTCATAAACACAGATCAGTATAGCACATATGGCTGAATCCAACAGTAACCCGTCGGGTGTAGCGGTCTCAGCATGCTGCGTTCTCACATGCTCTGTCAAGTCATCCATTCTCGCTTTACTAACTCTGTTGAATGTAACAGTCAAATGTTTATAAAACTAGTCTGGGTAGCTGTCATATTTAAGCTGACACAAATGAAAACAAAGCTCTGAGTGTTGGCAGTACAGTTCTTTTAATATGCTTTTCTGTTGTCTCAGTCCTTTATTCAGCAAAACATTCAAATGTTTTTTTAAAGACGGTTTGTTCCGCTGACTAGTATTTCAGTTGCTGTGATTCATGGAGTTTTATATACAGCACGTGAAAACCTCCTTTAGGAACAGTGTGTTTGGACTGTAGTGGGGTTTTCTAACAAGGGTCCAGGCAAACACAAAGGTCTGCTGGAGAGACGCCCACCCCTGCAGGCCTCACAGCATGACTGGACACAAACAATCCATCTCCATGGAGATGCTTTTGCAGTTTTGTGAATCTCTCACATGGCCGGCTGTGACCGGCCTGGGAACTAACAAACACCAGCAATTAAGGAACAATCTCTTTATTTTAACTTTTGTTCGTGTCCCACTGTATAACTTTGTCCTGTCAGGGGTTCACAGCTGAACAACGCACCAATGAGTCACGAACTGATGCTGAATTTAAGCCATTTAAAATCAAATTGTTTGTCAGTACAGCCTCTGTTAAGAATGAGAAACCCCGAGTAAGATTCATTAACTCAAAGTAACTTTAGTCTGAGGTGAATACTTCACAGTAAGTGGCTCTATCACACACAATGTGGGGGAGGGGATGCTGGACAATTCTGCTTTTAAGCGAGAGAGAGAGTTCAATCTTATTTCAATCCTCCTTTGTTATTCATTGTTAAATTATATGAGAACTATGTTTGAGCAGGAAAACACTTTGTGAGAAGTTTTCTTCAAATGTTTTGAGAGTCACTGCACTTTGCCATAAAAAAAAAAAACTCACCACACTTGAAAAAATACTGGGTTGTTTCAGCTTACTGTAACAAACAGCTTACTGTTTGGGTCAAATATGGACAAACCCAACCATTGGTTTTAAAAATGTAAAAATTCAAACCAATGGTTGGGTTTGTCCATATTTGACCCAAACAGTCCAGCATTTTTAGAGTGCACCATAATGCCAGGGTGTTGTAGTTGTCAGTGCACTGCTATATATGGTTGCAAAGGTGTTTGGAGTGGTTTTTATGTTTCAATGCAGTTAGGGCGTTCTGTTTCAGTGAAGTCACCAGAGTCCATCTTTAAGTCTGTCTGATATCCTCCTTAGATATGACTGGTGTCCTTCCCTAAATGCAAATCACCCTTTTCATCTACCACCAGTCTGACCATTTAGATAAGTAATAGCATACCTCTAATTAACACAATCTGAGGCATCACTTGTTGTTTAGGACTAATACTGAAGTTTACTACCCAAGATCAAATTATAATTTAGTTTTGATGCAAATGCTAGCCTCTGCATACAGCCAAAAGCATAACCTTTCAAAGTACAACAGCCATGGCAGTGTTGCCACTTTTCGGACAAACTTATTAGTGCAAAAAAAATGCGAGCTGAACATACAGAGTATGAGTGGCTGCAAGTGTGCGGTACATGCATACTATGTTGATGACATTTTCCTCGCATACACTGTATAGCAAACATGTAAAAAATATACCGAAGTATACTTTTGGCTTTAAGATTAAAGGGTTAGTTCACCCAAAAATGAAAATTCTGCCATTAATTACTCACCCTCATGTAGGTCCTCAAATTCGTTCATCTTCGAAAAACACAAATTAAGATATTTTTCATAAAATCCAATGGCTCAGTGGGGCCTCCATTGCCAGCAAGTTAATTAAGCAAGATATAAAGCTATTAAAGACATATTTAAAACAGTTCATGTAAATACAGTGGTTAAACCTTAATGTTATGAAGCAACGAGAATACTTTTTTTTTTTTTTTTTTGCGCCAAAAAAAACAAAATAGTGAACAGTGAATACTGCTTCATGAAGCTTTACAAATCTTTTGTTTCAAATCAATAGTTCGGAGCATGAATCAAACTGCCAATGGTGAACCATTGAAATTTCGAATAACTTATGATGGAACGAAGCCTTGTTTACTAAAATCACGTGACTTTGGCAGTTTGATACGAGATCCAAACCAAAACAAAAGATTCGTAAAGCTTTGAAGCTTCATGAAGCAGAGTTTTGAAATCGCCTATCACTAGATAGATACTGTTGAATAAAGTCGTTATTTTGTTTTGTTTTTTGGTGCACAAAAAGTATTCTCGTCGTTTCATAATATTAAGGTTGAACCACTGTAGTCACATGAACTGTTTTAAATATGTCTTTAGTTAATTATCTTGCTGGCAATGGAGGCCTCACTGAGCCATCAGATTTTATCAAAAATATCTTCATTTGTGTTCTGAAGATTAATGAAGGTCTTACGGGTGTGGAACGACATGAGGGTGAGTAATAAATGATAATTTTCATTTTTGGGTGAACTAACCCTTTAAGGGTTTGGAAAAACAACCAACTCTAAATCTGAGCTATAACAACAGCGATGCATTAGCAAGCACCACTAATTAGTGGACTAGTAAAATAAATACTGGTTAATGAATGCAATGTGCCATTAAGAAAACAAAGAAACCAGAGAACAAAAGGCGATTTTCTCTGTTTCTCTGTCATTGTTTTCCTTTTGCACAGCAGACAAATCCCTTCATTTCCTTGTGTTGGTCAGTGTGGGTTCAAAAGAGGCAAGTGAACTGTCTGTGACCTGTGACACTCTTATTAGAAACCAGCAATATTTTAATTATCTCTAGTTTTTAAGAGTGTCGTTAAACTCTAAACTTCATTCATACAGTCCTGTGATTACACACATACTGTATGCACAGACCAAACATTTGCGGCATATATTATATATATTTAATAAATGATGTGTAGAACTTTGGGGAATCTGTGGTTGCGGATCACGTCTTTCTACTAAATCATCAAAAGATTAGAACAGCCTTCTGCAGCCTACTCAGATCCTGATCTGCATTGCCATGCATTTATTCATGATATTACATGTACATCTCTCAGCACAGTTCCATCTCACTACATCTGTACTGTTACTCCGCCTTCTGCTCTCCTCAGCTTTCCTTCGCTCCTTCTCTCTTCCTCTGGTAGGTTGTGCGCTGGAGTTATTTAGCACTCTCATGTACAGCAATCCACAATCAGCAGATCTGATCAGTGGGTGTTTGATGAGCCAGCTGTTGTCATATAAGATTGTGTGTAATAATAGGCTGAGGCACGTGTAATTGGTTGTGAGTGAGTCAGTTCTATGAATGAGGCATGTGTAAACAGATCTACGAGTGAGTGAGGCAGAGGAAGGTGGTGTCTGAAAAAATGCACATACAAATCCGATGTTTGCACAATATCCTGTCTACTAAGATGACTCCATCTGGTCTATTTTTGATGGGTCTTGCGCTGCCTGCTGCAACTGAAGCAGTGGTACATTAGTTCATGCAAAAAAAATGTACAAAATAAAAGTCAACTTATGATTCAGTTTCGCAACATAGTCATTAAATATTCACATAGTTTTCACTAAAGCTCATTTAAATTTGTTACAGATCAGACGTTATGGTGCCTTTGGAGTTTGGTATAGGATCTTTTTCCCTAACTTTTTTAATATGAAGGCATACTTTGGATCCACACACAGCCAAAGTGTCTTTAAAGGTGCCCTAGAATTAAAAATTGAATTTACCTTGGCATAGTTAAATAACAAGAGTTCAGTACATGAAAATGACATACAGTGGGTCTCAAACACTGTTGTTTCCTCCTCCTTATATAAATCTCATTTATTTAAAAGACCTCAGAAGAACAGGCGAATCTCAACATAACACCGACTGTTACGTAACAGTCAGGGTGTTCGCCCCCAATATTTGCATATGCCAGCTCATGTTCAAGGCATTAGACAAGGGCATTAACGTTTGGATGTGCACAGCTGAATCATCAGACTAGGTAAGCAAGCAAGAACAATAGCGAAAAATGGCAGATGGAGCAATAATAACTGACATGATCCATGATAACATGATATTTTTAGTGATATTTTTGTAAATTGTCTTTCTAAATGTTTCGTTAGCATGTTGCTAATGTACTGTTAAATGTGGTTAAAGTTACTTACTGTATTCACAGAGACAAGAGCCGTCATTATTTTCATTTTTAAACTCTTGCAGTCTGTATAATTCATAAACACAACTTCATTCTTTATAAATCTCTCCAACAGTGTGTAATGTTAACTTTAGCCACAGAGCATAGCCTCAAACTTGTTCAGAATCAAATGTAAACATCCAAATAAATACCATACTTACGCGATTAGACATGTTGCATGATGAACACTTTGTAAAGATCCATTTTGAGGGTTATATTAGCTGTGTGAACTTTGTTTATGCTGTTAAAGGCAAGCGCGAGCTCCGTGGGCGGGGAGCGTGAGCATTTAAAGGGGCCTAAATCGGCTCATATTTAATGATGCCCCAAAATAGGCAGTTAAAAAATTAATTTAAAAAAAATCTATGGGGTATTTTGAGCTGAAACTTCACAAACACATTCAGGGGACACCTTAGACTTATATTAAATCTTTTAAAAAGACAATCTACAGCACCTTTAAGCAAACTAGCTCTCTGAAGTTTGGGGGGTGAAGCATAAAAAGGTTTATCATACTTTTTAGTCAAATTTTAGCAAGAGTGGACATGTAGAAATTGTAAATGTTATGCTGATGAACCTCAAAAAATTCAAACCAGCTGAAAAGCGCATTACCTTAATCACAAAGGCAACAGTTTGGACTCTACTGTATATTCTTGTGCAAGTTCTGATGGTCGGTTTATGTAATCAAGCCACCTTAATATAAACATTCCTATCTATTAATAAGAGTGCATATAACTTTACAGTTTGTATGAGAGTATATAACTTTGAAGGTGTTGGATCCTGAGTCATTTGAGGTCATAATTTGATCATAACTTCAAATAATAAGCAACATAATATAATGCTTAAATTGACAGTTCAATCAAAAATGAAGATTCTGTCATCATTTACTATCTACCTTATTTTTTTAACATAAGAATGGGTGCGGCCATTTTAAAGTCAGCTGCTTGTAGTTGTTTTAGCTGTACAAAAGTAATAGTATTTATCATATTTTAATTTATTATTGGAATCATAAACACTATTCATAAACATTATTCTTTTAGTTATTTACATATAGCATCTAATGATTTAGAAGTCTCAAACTTTCCCAAAAAACAGCTTTCTTTGGCATTAAAAAAAGTGGGTAATCATGAATAAATAATGACAGAACTTTAATTTTTGGGTTAACTCTCATTAAACAGATCATACATTTCAATAATTAGAAAAGTCATTAAATATCGATTCATATTGCAATGTACACTAACTACTTAATTTGATAAACATTACCAGTGATACTCTGTGGCACTTTTACTCCAGTGAAAAGCAATTTCGTAACACTTTAACTAATGTTTAACTAATTAACTTTATTGTAATGTATTAACTAACATGATCTAACCATGAGCAATACATTTGTTACTGCATTTACTAATCTTTGTTAACATTAGTTAATGAAAATACAGTTGTTCAATGTTTGTTCATTTTAGTTCACAGCGCATTAACTAATGTTAACAAGATTTTAATAATGTATTAGGAAATGTTGAAAGTAACATTAACAAATATTAATAAATGCTGTAGAAGTGCAGTTCATTATTATTCATGTTAACTAATGAACCTTATTGTAAAGTGTCTGTATAGGCACATACCTTATGGTAGCCTATATGAAAATACATAATAGAGGGGCATGTTGTCATATTAAATGAGGTAAGTGACAATGGACCCTACCATTAAACAGCTTCAAAACATAATCTGATTCAAAACCTTATAGATGCTCAGAGACAGTCATTGTGTCATCTTTGTAATGTCTAATAATGACTCATTAATGAAAG
The DNA here is from genome assembly GCF_024489055.1 of Chanodichthys erythropterus. Taxonomy (NCBI): domain Eukaryota; kingdom Metazoa; phylum Chordata; class Actinopteri; order Cypriniformes; family Xenocyprididae; genus Chanodichthys; species Chanodichthys erythropterus. The sequence continues at coordinate 17,223,870 of NC_090228.1, forward strand.
TTCATATAAAGCCTCGGCTGAAGAGTAGTAACAGTGTTTATGGGATGCAGTGGTGTGTGGGGCAGCAGGCCTGCTGCTGATCTGATGGAAAACACTGACCATCGTCCTGTCATTTAACCCGTTAAAACGCTATCAGTAGATCTGGGCTGCTGTTAAAAGACCTGACATTGACTGCACGCAGTCTCGTGTCATACGTCGGTTCTCCTGCGCGTTCATGTAACGCGTCCCGTCACAACTATCCTCATGAAAATACATGTCGCCCTTCTCTCGGGCTTCCCCGACGGTCCAAAACACGGTGCGGAGACGTTTATTTAAAATGATTTCCGTACCTGCGTGTGTCTGCAGTCCCGGACCGCCAAAATCCTCAGTGCGGGTCCACTTCGCCTCCCCAAAGCAGAACCGAGATTTAATCAGACGAGCTGGCTTTTCCTTTAATGTATCGTAAACACTCCTATCATTTGATGTCAGTAAATGCCGCCCGTGAGGAGGGTCCGCTCGCTGAAGTTCAGTGTGGCCCGTTACATCAGCTGCAGCTCTGCTCTGCTCTCACGCGAGTAAATACAGTGAGAGCGAGCGGGACACCGCAAGGCATCATGGAGAAGCACTTTAAAGCTGCACAGCCCGCACTGAACAAGTGTGCTCAGTCTCTCTCACACACACACTGCGTGCACTGCACATTAAGGGGTTATTTGGCAAACTCTGTCTGTTGAATTGTTAACGCTTTCACATCTTTCATTAAGTCATTAATCAAATGATAGGTTATATATTTGTTAATTAGTGCATTCAACATCCATTTATATATGTTTTGATGTGCATTAATGACCTGTTAAGCATTATATAATGTTTAATATTTTTATTGTGATATATTTTTAAATTAATACATTTATCTGTTTATTGATATATATGTAGTTAAAGGGATAGTTCACCCAAAAATGAAAATTCTGTCATTTATTACTCACCCTCATGCCGTTTCACACCCATAAGACCTTCGTTAATCTTTGGAACACAAATTAAGATATTTTTGTTGAAATCCGATGGCTCAGTGAGGCCTGCATAGCTAGCAATGACATTTCCTCTCTCAAGAGTCATTAATGTACTAAATATTAATATTATAAAGTGACGAGAATATTAAAAACAAAAACAAAAAAAATGACTTGGTGATGGCCGATTTCAAAACACTGCTTCATGAAGATTTGGAGCGTTATGAATCAGCGCATCGCGTGTGAAACCACCAAACTGCTAAAATCATGTGACTTTGGCACTCCGAACCGCTGATTCGACACACTGATTCATTATGCTCTGAGGCTTAATGAAGCAGTGTTTTGAAATCGGCCATCACTAAATAAGTCGTTATTTAGTTTTTGCCGCACCAAAAATATTCTTGTCGCTTTATAATATTAATATTGAACCACTGTACTCACATGTCAGCAATTTAGATTTAAAAAAGCATTAAAACTTTATACACGCATACATACACATGATATATACACATTGTAAAAAGTAATACACTCTATCTACTCAAAAAAATTGCAGCAACAGATTAAATGTAATATTATTAATTAAATTCAACATATAAGAATTGAGTTAGAATTAATCAAATGAATTCCTTAAAAGTCAATCATTTAAAATGTGTAAAATTAGCAAACGGCATTACAAAACCCCACAAACTGACATAAAAAGCAAAAAGTGAAACTGGCCAACTAAATGAAACACTGATCACCATAATGGTGATCAATTTTTTTCACCTCTGTTAATTCTTGTGTTTCTCTTTCCTTCAGTGATTCTGCTTGTTATTATCAGGTGTTTTAAATGTTTGCAATAAAAAATAAAGAGTTCTTAATTCATCTTTGATGTCTCTCTGTTATTCAGATATTTTAGTTTAAATTTTACTTACATTTTACTCATTTTAAATGGTTGACATTTAAGGAATTCATTTGATTAATTCTAACTCAGTTCTACTTGTTGAATTTATTTAATAATATTGCTTGCAATCTGTTGCCAAAATTTTATAGAGTAGATATAACGTATTTACTTTTTAATATTCTGTGCATACAGAAAAGAATGATAAATAATACAAATAAATAATAATAAAGCATAATACAAATGTAATTAATAATATTATCAATTTAATTTATGCTCAATTTATGCTGCTTATATTTATAGTGTTTGTGTTTAACAATCATAATGCCTGTTTGTTCATTGATGAGGTTTAATAAAGAAAACGTCACCTCAGGCAGAGAGAGGACTCTACTGAGCATGTGCAGGGTGTCATTGCTTTAGCTTGCTTGACATTGCAGACATTTATTGCATTTCATTTGCCACATTATGATTACCCCAGTCTCCCCTACTATAAATCAACAGAATGGTGCTATGTGACATGTTAAATAACACCAACTGAGCAAAAGCTAATTTTCTACTGTGCTCTTAACTCATTTTAATAATATCTCATAATAGATATGTTTGTATCATGCCAAACGCATTACCGTTCTGCATCGAGCTGTAATATAGCTCATCCTAATTACTTTGTATACATTATACCATTCTTAATTGGTTTTGGTGAGGAAGAATATGTAATATTTAAAAATACAGCATATTTCAGTGTAACACAACATTAAACATTAACTTATATCTCCATATGTTAATCTTGTGCAAAAACACACAAAATAACACTTAATTTAAACAGTTATTTATATGGTCTGACGCAAAGCATGCTGGGAATTAGAAATCTGCTGCAGCTCAACTCAATCATATTAAGTTCAGCTTACTGCAATGAAATTTGAGTTCATGCAACTTTTTTCTATTAAGTACAATGAACTTTCATTATTATTTGAATGAAACTCATTTAATTTAATTAATTTCACTGTTCGGTTTTACAGTGTAGAATCTGCTTTATTTTACCTTGAAAGGGATAAAAATATTTTGACAACTCTGCTTAGAGAGCATTGTAAACCTGGCCACGTGGAGAGATTGTCATAAAGCTCAAAATAGTGGATTAGTCTGAGCCCTAAATGCCTGGATGAGGTCTGTTTATCTGCTGTGTTGCATGTGAAATCTGCCCAGCCCGTGATGAGATTATCCACCCAGAAATCTGTGATCTATTACTCTGTGTTGTGTAGGATAACACGGCCTGCAAATCTGTTTCTCATAGAGACCTGCTGCTGACCTGTCTCCTCCCTTGGCCTTTACACAAGATCTCTGCGAGGTTATTGAACAACATAACTTAAAAATGAGGTGCAGCAAATATCCATGGACTGAAAATATTAGCCAGATGTGAGAGTGCAACTGCTTCTAGGTTCTTATTGCAAGTTTTAAAATGACGTTGGTAAGCTATCAATGTGTTTCTAAATGCTCTATAATGTTTAAAATCTTTAAATACTTAAAAATCTGCCACCGTAGTAATCTCTGTAAAATAATTAAAACGCACTAACTTTTAACCATAAACGATTGTGATTGGATCCACAGGTGTTGTGATGAGAAAAGTAACATGACACACAAGACCAAACCGCGAATAATCACAGGCACAGTTAGGCATTGATGAGGAAAGACTCCTAATGAAGACACCAACCCAAACCGATATAAAATGATCATATATTTCTTACAATGACGAGAGAAAGACTAAAATAACTCCTTTGGTAGACTCTGAAGTGCAGTTTGCCGTCCGCTCCACTAGGGGCGTAAGCGGACTTCACTTTCAGCATGAAATCTTAAGCTCTTTGGAAACGTGAGGCTTGTAAACAGTCTCCTCCACAACACATTTTAATTGTTTTAACATTTTTTTTAATGCATGTAGGCTACAGCTCTTGCTGCTCTGTGACTTCAGTGCGTACAGACTTTTAATTTAAGCAATCTCTATCCACACAAAGCGCGTTTCTCTTGTGAAAGAACTAGCATGAATTAGGTGAATATTGCTTTAATTGAACTGACGCCACTCCAGTAGCTTGATTTATTTATACTTACATAAGATAAAAAGTAGAAAAATCCATTAATCACTCATGTAGTAGTGTCATATATATTTGTTAGAGTCATTTGGTGGTGTTGTTGGAAGCTCTGGTGTTCTCTTGCTGCTTCATGGTTACTTCTAGCTGTATGACAGAAGATTATTGTAGACATTTTAATGCCATTTTCAGATGTATAACTGCATAACAGAGAACATATATGCAGCAGTAAAATAAATATGCTGCAATTCAAATTGGACTCTGGTACATTTACAGACAGTGACTGACACTATTTTTTAAATTACTTCCTGTCTTTAAAGATATATAATGTCTTTTATCAATTTAAAGTTTCACCTTCTCTCATTCAGCATACTTTTTGAAGTGTAAATTGTTTTGTGTAAATGTGCACATGGAGATTTATAGTTCTATTGTACAACTGAAAGTTATATACCATATGAATTACTTGTCTCTGTGTGTTTATGTCTTGTTTTGTTTGTCTTTTCTCTTCAGAACAGACTGTACAGAGTTCTGGGACATGTGGACAGACGTTCACTGTAATGATGGACATCTGCTCATGTACAGGTAATGCTTATATAATGTGTTTTGTTGGGTAGTAAATGTGTAGGTTACCATCATTTTCTTTTTGAAGGGTTACCATTTTAAAAAGAAAGTGATGGGAGCCTAAGTAGGTGGGGAAGGGACGGGGAATAAAAACATTTTGTACAGTTAATTTTTTTATTTTTTCCCCCTTCAATCTGGCTAAAAGACATAACCACTGCTGGACATTGTCCAGGCAGTGCTCATACCTGTTTTTTTTTTGTTTTTTTTATCTTTTTACATAGAAACAATAGAAATGGTGGGATTTGAACCAAGACCAAACAATATGAGAGTTAAGAGCCAATCCTCTGAACCACAGAAATTATTGTGATTTTAGTTATACTTTTGGCACCTTGTTTTAAACCTCCATCTTTAAAGGGTTAGTTACCCAAAAATGAAAATTCTGTCATTTATTACTCACCCTCATGCTGTTTCCACACCCGTAAGAGCTTCGTTGATCTTCGGAACACAAATTAAGATATTTTTGTTGAAATCCGATGGCTCAGTGAGGCCTGCATAGCCAGCAATGACATTTCCTCTCTCAAGATCCATTAATGTACTAAAAACATATTTAAATCAGTTCATGTGAGTACAGTGGCTCAATATTAATATTATAAAGCAACAAGAATATTTTTGGTGTGCCAAAAAAACAAAACAAAATAACGATTTATATAGTGGTGGCCGATTTCAAAACACTGCTTCAGGAAGCTCCGGAGCAGAAAAAAAAGAAAAGAAAAAGAAAAAATGAGGTGCCGTTTTCTCGTTTCTGCTTATTTCATTTCAAATTGAAAAACAAACTATCAACGTACAAGGACCAATGTAGTGCTGTCATCTTGTGTTGACACTGTGAAACTGCATGATTTGTCTGCATGGCAGGCCAAATGAAATGTATTTTATTGTGGGCCATTTGAAATTCTTCCCCAGTCCGTAATTGGCCTGCAGGCTGAACTTTGTTCACCCCTGGTGTAATAAGACAAATATCAGTGACCTACTTGTGTTTTCTTCACACAGTCACAGCTCCCTCAGTCTACAGTCAGTTACAGCAGAGCACTTGTATTCTTTCTAAATCAATATTCAGAGGATTTCTTCAAACTGCCTTATCTGGTAAGTATTTTAATCTCCCAGTAGCTTACAGTAGGACCTAATCTTTAGTTTTAATATAAATATATAAATATAAAATATATTTTATTCTTCTATCCTTTAGTTTATAACCAGCAATAATAATCTCTCTATAATTTATATTAATGATTTATGGATCATAGTGAAGCTTCAGGTCAGTTCCCTAAATGGACTTTAGAGACAATATTTTACATTGACGTCAAAAATGTTTTATACATGTAATACAGATCTGAGTCACTTTAAGAACAACTGCTTTCTTGAGAAAAAATGTTTTAGGTGTTTTAGCTCAGTGTATGTGTGACCAGTACCAAAATCCATTAAGATTCCAGGTTAAACTCACTGTATAAAACAGATGGTTTGCTCCAGATGATTAAGAATTTATGCATTAGAATTTTTGTTTATCATAATATTATTCCAGAATGGTGATTTTGAATGTATATTTTTATAATTTCTGTGATGTATCATTTTTGTGATGTATCTGTATGTTTGGTCTCTTCGTAGGTTTAAGCTTCTTTTAATGGCAAGATGTGTGTAGCTGAAAGTCTGTGTTTTTGTCTTTTTCTTACAAGGTATGAGTATCTCTTCTTCACCTTAACCAATGACTTTAATGAGACATTTTTAAGATGAAATGAACAGCTAAAACATTTATCATGAATGTTTTATGTCATCAGTGTTAGTCTGTTGTGTATATAGGTCTAAATGGTTTAATTGCAATAATTTGTAATAGGATTCACTATTGAAGTATAGTTATTATTAAATAATATTATTTAGTAATTTATTATTTGATTAGTATGAATAATCTTATTTATACTAAATCTGTACTTTTTGTTAAAACCAAATACTTGTACAATTACTTGATTATTTACAAGGAAAACATAATACTTATTACATAATATTTAAAATCTACTTGTATATTTTTCTGTATGCTTTACATGTTTGGGTTGTGTGTTATTAGGTGTTTGCTGTAGAACAAACAGCATCAGTCTGACAGAGAAGATTGAAGCTCTCAGTGGATCATGTGTGATCATAAAGTGCACATTTGAGATTGAGGAAAACATGGACAAATACCTCACTGAGAGTGATGCTACAGGATTGTGACTCAAAGATGGAGATAATGTGAATAACCATCTAGTGTTTAACTCCAGTGATCCCAAACCTGATCACTTTAAAGGGGAAATAACTGGAAAACTACATGAGAAGAGCTGCACCACTATAGTTTATGATGTTAGTTCAAATCATAATGGTAAATATTACTTCAGGATTAAGAGTGGTACTCTGAAATACACCTTCTACATGAACACCTCCATTATAAATGTCATTGGTGAGTGATTTGAGCCTTTTATTGATAAATGAATCTGTTAAATGATTTTTTCTTTAAGGTTTTGTCATGCCATCATTGTCACTTATTCTTGTATTTGTGTGTATTTCAGAGTCTCCTCCCAAACCCACAGTGAAGCTGTATGTGGTTCAGGATCAGGAGGAGGTGTTGGAGGGGAGCTCTGTGAGTCTGCGCTGCTCTGCTGAGACTCTCTGCTCCTCTCCTCCACCAACTCTCACATGGAGCTCCACTCCCAGAATCCCCCTCAGTGAGAGCAGCAGACAACAGGAGCTCATCTCTGATCTGAACTTCACTGCTGCTCACCGTCACCACAGAGTCACTTTAACCTGCACTATAACCTACCAGATACTGGACAAGAACAAAACAGCACAAAACAACATCACATTACATGTTCAGTGTAAGTAATGCTTTATATCTGTTTTGACTTGTTAATCATATTATTGTTAATTATATTGTGAGGCCATGTATTTGTTTTCCCTCAGATTCCCCTAAAAACACACCAGTTTCTGTGCTTCCCTCTGGCTCGGTGTTGGAGGGCAGTTCAGTGACTCTTACCTGCAGCAGTGATGCAAATCCAGCAGTGCTGAACTACACCTGGTCTAGAGAGAGTGAAGGAAAATTGAAACAGCTGCAGACTGGAGACATGCTTATCTTCAATAAGACCAACCAGACACAGAGAGGATTGTACCATTGTACAGCTCAGAACAAACACGGCAGCCAAGAGTCATCAGTGATGCTGGAAATTCAGTGTGAGTAATAAAAGGAAACCTTTCAGACAAAAATGAAAATTCCTCTATCATTAACTATGTTTTAATGGAACACAAAAGAAGGTTTTTTTTTATTGCAATTTTTTGAACAATATAAACATACAAGGGCAATAACATATTTTACATGAAATATTAATCAAATGAAATGTTATGATAAATACAAAAGAAAAGAAAAGAAGAAAAAGTAGCAAAAAATCACATGTATAAACAAGTATAAACATTACAAATTATTCAAAGAATAGATTTAAAGGTACAATATGTAAAATTTTTGCAGTAAAATATCCAAAAACCACTGGGCTAGTGTTATATATTTTGTCCAGCTGATTTCTAACAATATCTCTAATGTTTTCAACTACTTGTAAATCATGAGAAAATTCCCATTGTAAACAGTGACACAGTGCAGTCGCCTGTCAATGACGTCAGTTACCTTTGTTACCGCCTTTACTGACGTAAGAACCACATGACAACAGTGCCGTGGACAAATGCGGAAGTAGTGTCTAGCGTCCAGCAAACCACTAGCTTGCTTCAAGCAGTTCCTTATTTACTTCTTGCACGTTTTATGGTGGATTGTGTTACTTATTTATGGAACATAATTACTGTTTACCATCTGCCGCTGGTTCTGTCGACAAGGACAGCTCCCGTAAACTCATGACCGGAAAAGCGGAAGCGGCGCCGGCGGCTGTGTCATAATAAAAGTCCCGCTGCTCGTGAGGTGTGTGTTGATCAATCGCTCCCAGTGCCCAAGGAAGTCGACCGGAAGTTGAAGTTGGCCGGGTGCCGCCATCTTGTAGCAGAACTTCACTTGTGTTAGCATCCCCATTGACTCCCATTCATTTTGGCGTCACTTTGACAGTGAATAACTTTACATCTGAGGCGTTTAAAGACTCCATTTGTCCATTATTTATTTCCAAAGATACACGACAATGTATAAAGGGCTCCATTACTTTCTATGTTCTATGTATAAAATACTATACAAAGTAATTAATCAGAATACTTACTCCTGCTCACTCACGCCAAAGAACTCCCCGCTCAAGCTCGCCATCTCTGCAAGATTAACGATGGCAGTTTGCATGCACAGCTACTAGAAGATTTACATCTGTCAGACAGGTTGCGGACGTCATCAAGCTTAGTGTGAGTCTGCGCGTCAGAAACGGAAGTGTTAAAAATCGCTAAAAATAGGCTTCACTTGACTCAATTGAGTTCCAATGGGGTCACTGTGTCCATTTCTTTTACTGTCTATGATCGCTCCAGCTCCTCGTTCAGCTCCCGCAACACTCGGTCCTGCTCTGCTTCATACTACAGTAAAGTTAATAATCGCATCCACGAACATGAGTTCTTCCAGACTCCAATCCCTATTGTAACACCTCACTCAATTTAGTAGACGCAAAGTCTGCGTATGGACCAGTTAAATCAGAAAGCTAAATTCGTCTGCAGAGAATAAGGATGTCACAACAATAATAAACCACTCATTCAACAAGTAAGGTTTAACTCTATGTATTTTTCAAGCTTCAAATTTTTAATTATTGGAGTGCGTAATATGGAGGAAAAAAAAATAATATAATAAAACAAAATACACACACAAAAAAAATAATTAAATGAAATAAAATGCAATGTATATTTCCCAAACAAATAAAATGAAAATGTCTTTAAACCCCAATTAAATTCTTTCTAGTATCCTTAACTCTGTTCTCTCTTATGTCCCTTACAGGATTCAAGACTCAATGGTGCTCAAAGGACTCAAAAGGTAAGTGTAATCACCAAAAGAATAAAAAAAATGTAAAAAATAATATTTTTTTTTATAAATCAATGAAATTAACTTCTCATTTATTCCCTTCTAGGTTTCACTATTGTCTCTTTCAGTTTTCCTTTTCTGAATTAATCAATTTAACCCAGTTAATGATGAATTCACCTTATGAATGAAAATTTAAATATCAAAAAATGAGGAAAATAAAATTGAAATCCCCTTTTTTTTTATGTGTCTATTCCTAGCTTCAAATTAATAAAACACCAGAGAAATAGAAGAAAGAAAAATAAATAAATATATAAAAGCAATTACATTTGATCAAGCAAAAAAAACAACAACAACAAAAAAACAATAATAAATTCACATTTAATTCCCTTCACAGATTTAAACCTCAGTTTTCAAAATGTGTTCAGTAACTCAGTCTCTCAAATGATTCACAACTTTGTGAACATAGATTGAACGTGCATTTCTCAGTCTATCCTCCGTAATCGAATCCTTTTGAAAGAACAGTGAATCAGGTGCAAGTGCTGTCAGTTCAATCCTACCATCCAAATCGGCAACAAGATCAGTATCACAAAATCACGCTCGCTGTTTGGTCCGTGTGGCTCGCCAGTCCCACTCCCTCCGTGAACACGAGAGTTAGAACGAAATCCCGGAACCCATAAACTCCACTCCGTTAAGCATCGATCGTGTTGCAGCAACTCAGCAGTGCACTCGACAGGATAAAGATTCACTCAAACCAGGAAAAATAGACAAGAAACAGAAGAGGAGGAGGAAAAAAAAAAAAAAAAAAAAACCTGACCTTGAATACAAGGTCACAAAATCATCATTAGTATTTTTTTTTTCCGCAACATACAGATTCTACATCCATTACCACAGTTTAACACAGCATCAAAATGGCGATCGCATATTTACATATGAATGTGCAACACTCGTTCACCACATGTGGTCTTGTATCATACAGATCAAACTTTAAAGGAAACTAAAATACATCCTTCTCTTTTTCCTTACATTTCAGTAATTTGAACATTTCAGGAATATTTTACCCAGATTAATACATGACATAAGAATTTTAACTCACCAAAACACGATGAACTTGAACACTCAATCTTTTTTAGGTCTGTAGAATTCTTAAAACTTGACTTTCCGCTCATCCAGCTCTCAAAAATACATGAACTCCCAGTTTCCTTATAAAACGTATTTTTTTTTCAACGCACTATGCGTTAAGAGGCTTCTTCTCAGTAGCTGCGTCACATAGGCCTATTATAGATCTCAATTCTTTTTATTTTTTTTATTTTACATGAACTTCACTTCTTCACAGTATAAATCGTCTCTGATCATATATAACTTTGATTAAAATCACATATTTCTATTTGATTGATCAAATTTGTTACTTTCTTTGGAGAAACTCGAATCACGTCTGCTCTTCTGATCAGCCGAATGAGAGAGAAAGCGCGAGCTCCAGCCGCGTGCGAATTCAGGAAAAAAAAAAAAAAAAAATGCACTACACAACATCCTTGATCCTCATTGGTCAGTTCTCACAAACACAGAATAATTCAATTGGATGTCCCAATACTCATGAAAATAAATGATAAATTGAAAAGAGAAAAAAAAATGTCCTGACTCATTTAATTCAATCATGTATTTTTGGTAACCTGGGTTACACCCTCCCCCTTTGATCTTATGCACGTCCTCGAGCATGCATATGGCTGTGTTGTCAGTACTGACAAGGGGTCACCCGGTACCATGACACATTTATTCCAGAACAATTCTGAATTCTCTTCGGACTGAGCAAAAGCAGTACTTAATCCTTAAAGGATTCCCTAAATTAGGATAGTGAAATTTCTTTGGGGGTTTGATTTGCCTTGTGGAACGTCTAACACCCTCAGACTGTGAGTTTCCTTCCTCTGGCATCCCTTCACTTGAAAAATCTTCTTCAGTAACCATCTCAGGTATAGGATAATTTTCCTCATCCTGAACAACCCTCAGTTCTTCAACTGGATTCTGCTCTACATCCTCTAGTGATTGAGAAGACTCATTCACTAACTCACAGTTGTTACAATTCTCCTTCTCAGACACTATCGCAGTGTCATCTGCTCTACACTCTCCCGGATCACCTTCCACATTCTTGGGTTCCACTCCATCACTCACAGGTAAGTTTTTATTCACTTTGCACACTTGTTTGTTTACCTCACTAACCTCAAGCTGTTTTTCTTTCAGGGAATCAACATTTGTCTGGCTGGTACCTGCCACTTCAACCTCTACTGAGTCTGGGATTGGGAGACTACCCGAATGATGAGGAGAACTCTCAGGTGGGATGTAACGAGTAACCACTTCTACTGATTCTCTGGGCACAAAACAGTAAGGAGACTCACTCTCAGATTTTTCATCATCGTTTGAATTTCCTGCTTCATCAGCATTTTCCATACCAAACTGAGGCCTTGTTCGACATCTTTGACGCACCCTGGGTAAGATGGCCTCGTCCGCTTCCACACCAGGTAAGAACCCACAAGGTAAGAGCAGGTCTCGGTGCAGAGTACGGACAGGACCCTCTTTCCCTTCAGGACAAACAGTATACACAGGAACATCTTGTGCTTTCTTTAACACAATGTACACATCTGATTCCCATTTATCTGCCAGTTTCTGTTTGCCTCTCAACCTGACATTCCTAACTAAAACCCTATCACCCACTTCCAAACTGGAAACCACTACATTTCTGTCAAACCTCTTTTTATTCCGTTCTGCTACTTTCATGCTATTTCCTAAGGCCAACTTGTAGCTCTCTTCTAGCCTACTCTTTAGAGAGGTTACATACTTTGAGTGGGATTGACAAGGTTCATCGTTCAGGATGCCAAAAGCAATGTCCAGCGGCAACCGAGGTTTCCTTCCAAACATGAGCTCATAAGGTGAGTAGCCCGTAACGTCGTTTCTGGTGCAATTGTACGCGTGCACCAGCGGTTTGACATACTCTTTCCAATGAGCTTTCTGTTTGTTTTCTAGGGTACCTAGCATCTGCAACAGTGTTCTATTAAACCGCTCTACTGGGTTTCCCCTAGGGTGGTATGGCGTTGTTCTTACTTTACGAATGCCAGCAATTTTACACAATTCCCGGATTGTATGGGACTCAAAATCTGGCCCTTGATCGCTGTGCAGCTTCTCTGGGAAACCATAATGCACTAAAAAATGGTCCCAGAGGCACTTAGCAACTGTCTGAGCTTTTTGATTTCGAGTGGGAATAGCGATAGCGTACTTCGTAAAGTGGTCAGTGATGACCAAAATGTCTTTCGTGTTGCTGCTGTCGGGTTCTACTGATAGGAAGTCCATACATACCAACTCTAATGGCCTGCTGGTCTGTATGTTTACCAATGGAGCAGCCTTCTGCACAGGAGACTTTCTTCTAACACAACGCTCGCAAGTTCTTATCTTTCTTTCCACAGCACTGGCCATTCGTGGCCAATAAAACCAGGAACGAAGAAGATCAAGGGTCCTCTCCACACCTAGGTGGCCCATATCATTGTGCAAACAGGTAAGTACCATCTCTCTGAGATTTTTAGGCAACGCTAGCTGTCTGTGTACTTTTCTTTGATCCAGACGCTTCCGATACAACAACCCATTTCTCATTTCAAACTTATTCCATTCCTTAAGCCACAAACCCATGTCCAGTGACTTCCCTTTCCCACTAGGTGGTCTTTTGTGAGACTCTAGACATTCAATGATCTCCCTTATTTCAGTGTCTTCCCTCTGTCTATGCATCAAATCATCCTCTGACAATCTCGGAATGGCAGGTAGGCCATGGTCACACTCATCCATAAATGCTTGGGGTAATGCATCTGCAGTCACGACTAAGGACTCAACCAAGGCTACAGAAGAAGGTTGGCAAATCTGGTTTCGCTCACATATTGCTTTCACAACCTCAGGAAACATAACCTGCTGTTCAGCCTCACCCAAATGGTTTAACGTGAACTGCTTTATGCGCTCTAGTTCTTTCTGGGTTTCCAAATCATCCCTAAGCTGATCATTTGGACGTCGAGACAATCCGTCTGCATCCTGATTCTGGGTACCCGCTTGATACTGGATTTTAAAATTGAAAGTGGACAGACTGGACAACCACCGGTAGCTTGTGGCATCGAGTTTTGCTGAAGTTAGGACATATGTTAAGGGATTACTATCGGTTACTACTGTGAATTCACTCCCATACAAGTAGTCGCTAAACTTAACTGTCACCGCCCACTTAAGTGCTAAAAACTCCAGCTTATGAGCTGGATACTTAGCCTCACTGCGAGTCAAACCCCGACTGGCATATGCAATGACCCTCAACTGTCCTTCCTGCTCTTGATACAAAGCAGCACCGAGCCCGGTAGTGCTGGCATCGGTATGCAACAAGTAAGGCAGTTTAGGATCAGCATAGCCAAGAATTGGAGCAGTTGTCAGTTTGTCGACAATGGTTTCAAACGCTCTTTGGCATTCTGCAGTCCATCTATCCATAAATGGCTCTTTTGGGTTGAAGTAGGGCCGATTTACTTCCTTGTACTTAGTTCTCTTCCTAACAAGGGGATACCCTGCTGTGAGATCGTTCAAAGGTCTAACAATTTTGGAAAAATCCTGTACAAATCTCCGGTAATACCCGGCGAATCCTAAAAAGGATTTCAACTCTTTAAGATTTTGTGGTCTCGGCCAGGTTTTTACAGCTTCTATTTTGCTTGGGTCAGTACTCACACCCTGTTGAGACACGACATGCCCCAGATACCGCACAGACGTCTGAAAGAATTTACATTTGTCGGGAGAAAGTTTTAAGCCATACTCTTTCAACCGGTTAAGGACCTGCAGTAGACGGCGCTCGTGCTCCTCAAGGGTTTCGGAGAACACAATTAGATCGTCGATGAAGACCAGAACCTCACTCCGGTTCAGGCTCCCCATGCAACGCTCCATGAGCCGCTGAAAAGTACTTGGGGCATTGGTTATCCCCTGCGGCATCCGATTAAATTCCCAGAAACCCATGGGACACACAAAGGCCGTCTTTTCCTTATCCTGCTCGTCCATTTCAATCTGATAGTATCCTGATTTCAGGTCGAGAACGGAGAACCATTTGGAGCCCGTAAGCACAGAAAATGCCTCTTCAAGATTTGGAAGGGCATAGGCGTCCTTAATGGTCTGCGCGTTCAGCTTCCTGAAATCGATACAAAGCCGAACAGAATTATCTTTTTTTCTCACCACAACAATGGGAGAAGCAAAAGGAGATTCTGACTCCCTAATCACTCCAGCATCCAACAACTCCTGCAAGTGTTTCCTAACTGCACTGATATCTTGGGGATGAATCGGTCTGGGTCTATGTTTGAACGGGGTCTCATCGCTAAGCCTAATGCGATGTTTCACCTTGTCGGTATGGCCATAATCCATATCATGCAAGGCGAAAACTTCAGGCATTGCATTCAGTAAAGCAGAGATACGACTCTTCCATTCTGTCGGCAAAGGAGAGTCACCGAAATCAACGTGTATATGCGTTTCAGGTGATTTCTCTTGGGCTTGTGAGGAGTCACTTCCCTGGGAAGGCTCCATCACTTGCTGAACAGAATACATTTCAGCTAACACCGTCTTTGGAGGAATCACAACATCGGCATTGGTTTCATTTCTAACCAACACAGGCACATGAAAAGAACGTTTGCTGGGCAAAGTGTGCAAACCATTGGCAATGACTAAACCACCTGGTTAGACAATTCAGAAGGCCCAATGACTGCTAAGTTCTCTGGGAAGCAACCATTCAGATAAACATAACCATCAAACACTGCAATACCACCCGCAGGCACTGTTTCAACATCATCTCCACCCAAGGTTACACACCCCAAGGTCTCTGCACTTCTCTGCTTATGCCTGGCACTCAAAATCTTAAGCACAGCTCGGTACCCATTGAAAGCTGGGTTGAGCTCAACATCTCCTTGAGCATGGGTATCGTACAAGGCATCCAAGGAGTTTGTCCCAACTAGAATCTGTTGCACTCCCACCAAGTCAGGAACCACTAAGGCTAGAGTATCAATTTCCGCTTCTGACCCCAAGAATTCTTTAGGAAAAGTTAACGTTAATTCCACATACCCCAAATAGGGTACAGAGTGCCCATTGGCCCCTTCTACCTCCAACAAGGCATCTAAAGACTTCACTGGATGATCTGCTAAATGTGCTTTGTGGAAAGAAGACGGAATCGTGGTCACTTGGGACCCAGTGTCCAATAAACAATTCACCTGTATTCCATCAATGCACAACCGGGCAGTACACTTTGTCCCAATTAACCCTTTTGGCAACCTTCCTGACATTCTACCACTTGAACCAGTGTCAAAAACATTTCTGCTCTTTTTAGGGCAATGAAACTTAGTCCCGTTCTCTGCATGCCCTACTGCAGAGACGGCCTGGAGTTTACCTTCTGTGATTTCATCTGGTTCTGCAAGTCCCACTGGGCTTGTTTCTCCCTCAGCAAACAGCTTTTTCTAGCCACTTTGGAAGGGTCTGGGTCATTTTCACAGTGGGTGACAATGTGTCCGTCTTCGCCGCAGCGAAAACAGTACCCAGGACGAGGTCGGGGCATGCCTGTCCCACTCATCTGAGACTGCTTAACCTCATTCGACTCAAACTGTCTAGGCCACGCCTTTTCGAAATTTCGATGGGAACCTAGCGGTTTTTGAGTTTGACTTTTCTGTGCTTCTAATGTGACCACTTGAGTTTTTAACTCAGCTACTTGCTTTCGTAACTCTGCAAGTTCTGAAAAACTTGAGTCAGTGTACAATGTTTTTTTCGGCACAACTGACTCCATAGCCTGGACTTGTGCTCTCAACTCATTTACTTCTCCTCTTAATTTCAAAAACTCCACAGATTCCTGGCAATCAACCTGACCCTTCTTAGAACCTGACATTTTCTGAGAAGCTATCTGCATGTGACTACTCGACATCGTTCTTTTCGGATCTGTCTCAACAGTTGTTTCACCCCCTACCTCAGCAACATGAGTGGAAAGCTGATGTGTGATGGCCTTTGACTTAAAATGGTGTAAACTGGGTTTGTTCATTCCTAAATGACTTCGCATGCGCTCCTCTTTGGAAGCTAGCTTGTCCTCTTCAGCCCTAACCGACACTACTAACTCAGCAAATGAAGGGGGGTTGGTCTTTCTTTCTTCAAGGCGCAAATTTGCAAGCAACCGGTTATCCCAACACCCTCTACAAAACTGCTTTAATAAGCTTCGGTCACGTTCGGCTTCTGGAATGCCTCCCCTCCGCACCGCCGCACTCAGCATGACTTGCAGCCGATGCAGGTAGCTAGAGGGTTTCTCCCCCTGGTTTTGCAGCAGAGTCATAAATCTTGCCAACAACTCGTCGCCATCGTCAACTGACCCATAGACAGACTCTAACAGCTCTAAATATACCAACGGAGATGCTTGAGGACCGATATGCTTTACAACATCAGCCGCTGGCGGCAAAAGGCTATCCAATATTTTCCTGGTGCGAGACAAGTCAGAAATGGATGGGTCATCAAGCAAAAAAATCAACGCTCGCCCTCCAGGTATCAAAGTCAGGTTCATTTGCTGGTCTCGGAACTTTCCCCGAAAACGACCTCAAACGCACAGGGATGTACTGAGTTGATACAGCATCAGTAGCTCGCACAATATGTTCGACTACTACGCGTTGTACGCTAGGGGGGCTTATTACATTCATAGGCAGAGCAGTACATGTGGGCACCGCATTTTCATCATCGGTCTTGGTCAGGTTTTGATATTTGCTTTGTTGGCTACTTGACAAAGATGCTCTATCTAACAATTGCGGAGCAGTTATCTCTTCGACTACTCTTTGAGACTGAGCTGATAACTGACGGGTTTGAGAATCGGCCACAATTGGACAATCAGTGGCATCACTCGACGTGGGTGACGGTTCAACGAGAGAGCTAGCAGCATTGAGCTTCTTTAGCTCTTCTTGAATCACAACTTGAAAGGGTTTTCCGCTAATTCTAGCAATTTCTTGCAGTTCCTCTAGATAATCTCTAGTGACATCACACCCAGTCGTCTGCGAGTAAACACTGCTCAAGGCACGTACATTAAAGCAGGTGTCTGCATTAGAAGTGCTTACGATTCGCAACGGCAACAAGAGTCGCAGCACATCTATAGCAGAGCTACACTGGAACTCTATGATAGCTTGCCTATGAAATTCTGAGGCTGGACTATCAATGAGCAAGGTTTGCTTTATACTACCATAACGCATCAGCCATGACTCAAGCTCTTGATCGGATTCAGATAACGTTATACCGCTCACTAGAACAGCATCAGAAACACTCACTTTCTCACGTCTCACAATATCCATAGTTCACAACTACACTGTATACGCTGCTTTCACACACACATGAGAAGTCACTATTGTTTTATGACACTCCAAATTCTCCTGGCTGGCTCGCCAACTTTGTAACACCTCACTCAATTTAGTAGACGCAAAGTCTGCGTATGGACCAGTTAAATCAGAAAGCTAAATTCGTCTGCAGAGAATAAGGATGTCACAACAATAATAAACCACTCATTCAACAAGTAAGGTTTAACTCTGTATTTTTCAAGCTTCAAATTTTTAATTATTGGAGTGCGTAATATGGAGGAAAAAAAAATAATATAATAAAACAAAATACACACACAAAAAAAATAATTAAATGAAATAAAATGCAATGTATATTTCCCAAACAAATAAAATGAAAATGTCTTTAAACCCCAATTAAATTCTTTCTAGTATCCTTAACTCTGTTCTCTCTTATGTCCCTTACAGGATTCAAGACTCAATGGTGCTCAAAGGACTCAAAAGGTAAGTGTAATCACCAAAAGAATAAAATGTAAAAAATAATATTTTTTTTTATAAATCAGTGAAATTAACTTCTCATTTATTCCCTTCTAGGTTTCACTATTGTCTCTTTCAGTTTTCCTTTTCTGAATTAATCAATTTAACCCAGTTAATGATGAATTCACCTTATGAATGAAAATTTAAATATCAAAAAATGAGGAAAATAAAATTGAAATCCCCTTTTTTTTATGTGTCTATTCCTAATTAATAAAACACCAGAGAAATAGAAGAAAGAAAAATAAATAAATATATAAAAGCAATTACATTTGATCAAGCAAAAAAAAAAAAACAACAACAAAAAAACAATAATAAATTCACATTTAATTCCCTTCACAGATTTAAACCTCAGTTTTCAAAATGTGTTCAGTAACTCAGTCTCTCAAATGATTCACAACTTTGTGAACATAGATTGAACGTGCATTTCTCAGTCTATCCTCCGTAATCGAATCCTTTTGAAAGAACAGTGAATCAGGTGCAAGTGCTGTCAGTTCAATCCTACCATCCAAATCGGCAACAAGATCAGTATCACAAAATCACGCTCGCTGTTTGGTCCGTGTGGCTCGCCAGTCCCACTCCCTCCGTGAACACGAGAGTTAGAACGAAATCCCGGAACCCATAAACTCCACTCCGTTAAGCATCGATCGTGTTGCAGCAACTCAGCAGTGCACTCGACAGGATAAAGATTCACTCAAACCAGGAAAAATAGACAAGAAACAGAAGAGGAGGAGGAAAAAAAAAAAAAAAAAAAACCTGACCTTGAATACAAGGTCACAAAATCATCATTAGTATTTTTTTTTTTTCCGCAACATACAGATTCTACATCCATTACCACAGTTTAACACAGCATCAAAATGGCGATCGCATATTTACATATGGATGTGCAACACTCGTTCACCACATGTGGTCTTGTATCATACAGATCAAACTTTAAAGGAAACTAAAATACATCCTTCTCTTTTTCCTTACATTTCAGTAATTTGAACATTTCAGGAATATTTTACCCAGATTAATACATGACATAAGAATTTTAACTCACCAAAACACGATGAACTTGAACACTCAATCTTTTTTAGGTCTGTAGAATTCTTAAAACTTGACTTTCCGCTCATCCAGCTCTCAAAAATACATGAACTCCCAGTTTCCTTATAAAATATATTTTTTTTTCAACGCACTATGCGTTAAGAGGCTTCTTCTCAGTAGCTGCGTCACATAGGCCTATTATAGATCTCAATTCTTTTTATTTTTTTTATTTTACATGAACTTCACTTCTTCACAGTATAAATCGTCTCTGATCATATATAACTTTGATTAAAATCACATATTTCTATTTGATTGATCAAATTTGTTACTTTCTTTGGAGAAACTCGAATCACGTCTGCTCTTCTGATCAGCCGAATGAGAGAGAAAGCGCGAGCTCCAGCCGCGTGCGAATTCAGGAAAACAACAAAAAAAAAAATGCACTACACAACATCCTTGATCCTCATTGGTCAGTTCTCACAAACACAGAATAATTCGATTGGATGTCCCAATACTCATGAAAATAAATGATAAATTGAAAAGAGAAAAAAAAATGTCCTGACTCATTTAATTCAATCATGTATTTTTGGTAACCTGGGTTACACTATTCTTTTGCACCGTCCATTGAGATGGAGACCACATGTCCCAAGTTTCCGCTCTAAAACTTGGCGTCATCAAACAACGCCTTTGTTTTGAATAGGCTTCTAGCGACCTCTAGCGGAAAAAAATATCACAAATTGTACCTTTTAAGGCTTTAAAATAATTTACTTTTTTTTTTTTTTTTTTTTTGGGTTTGTTATTATTTCTTGTTTGTTTTAATGTGTATAAGTAGTGACCTATTTCTATTTTAAAATTAGTAAAATTCGTTTTTTTTCCCTCCCCATTTATTTTGTGGATAAAGAATTGTCCATATATAATGAGTAAATTCACAATATACAAATTTTTTTAAATTACAAGTATGATCATAAAAAAACATTTTATTTTGGTTAAAAATTTTGGTTAAAAATTATCCAAAATCAATTTTTGAGCAAGTACATAAACAGCCAGTGTTCAAAACTGTCTCCTTATCCTGTCTCGATTCACAATGGTAAGATTGTAATAATGTTTTATAATAAGAGCGACATGGTGGATTTCCGCGGGAAATTTGAGCATGCAGCAGTTCCTCTATGCGTCATTACGTCACATCCATAAACAGAAAGGAAGGAGTCCCATTCACGCTAGTCAGTTTTATCACGTGAGGACGCAGCTTGTAGCGGCACATTTATAGCCTTTTCTAACAGGAGCTGAAATAATTAAACTTATCATTTTGATGGTGGATTGTAATCCAGAAAGATCCAAATGACAATCATCAGTGACAACTGGAGATTCACCCATAGCCAAAAAACAAAAGACTTTGGACTGTGTGGATACAGAAATTGTAATCTACAGGTAACGCTTATATACACTAAATACACAGTGACGCAATGCTGATGTTGTTAACAATAATAATCTGAGATCAATATAAGTGATCGTTAGATTTAATCAACATTGGCAGCGTGATTTATTGTAGGCCTAATGCTTTTTTCATCAGTTGGTCAGAACAAAAGTGGCAGACATGTTACTTACTTGTTCAGATGACATTTTCCGGTGAAAATTCTTATATTGGTCACACTTTCAAGATGTAGAATCTGTGATTCTGAAGTACAGTATCCACATCGGTGCGGTGACTGACAGCAAACATTAGATTCATCCGCACTGACGAGCTGCGCCGATGCACAACGCACGTACAGATAACTATTACGCATATGACTGCAATTGCAGGTTTCAAACAGAGGTCTGGTCACACCAAAATATTTTTTTTATAAATACAATCATAGAATAAATGTACAATACTCTCATTTCCCTCTTTGCAAAAAACACATTTCAGATCAATATTTTTACAAATCACGAAAAATTTGTATACAAACTTAAATTACATTTCAGTAATAATTTTTCATAATAGGCCTACTAACTTTGAAATAATTTCTACTCTAATTCTTTTTTTTAAATAGAAACATTTAAATGGTGGCTGTCAACTTGATGGATTTATTCAAACATGCATTATATAGGCTATTGAAGAACATTAAAAATTATAATATGTAATATGGTGCATATATTTAGCTAAATGCTCCTCTCTATAGTTCATTTCTCTAGCTGACTAACGAGTTTATGGTCATGATGAATATGTTTGTTCTGAGGTATATGTGACGTTACATTTGTTTGTTCGATAAAAAAAAATGTAAATGTATATGCTTTATATAAACAAATGCCTTCCAAGTGCTTCTGCCAAAAACGCACTTTCGTATTCTTCAAAAAGCTTACGCTGTATGTCTTATGCCTTCCCTATTCTACTTATGGCATGAACGCAGCGCCAGTTGCCTCTAGCTGGCATAAAAATAATGAGTAGTTACGTCTGTCGTCATGAAAAGACGTATGACTGTCGTTAGCAATCAAAATGCGTGTTCATTTAAATGCAATGTGTGGACTTTTTAACACCAACCCCATCCCTAAACCTAACCTTAGTAATTTATAGTGCATTTACACTTTATGAGCACATGCGTTACGTAACACTCGGGATCATTAATATGTACGCCCCCAATATTTGCTAATGTCAGCCCATGATCGAGGCATTACACAAGGGCAGCCAGTATTAATGTCTGGATCTGTGCAGGGCTGAATCATCAGACTAGGTGAGCAAGCAAGAACAATAGTGAAAAATGGCAGATGGAGCAATAATAACTGACATGATCCATGATAACATGATATTTTTAGTGATATTTGTAAATTGTCTTTCTAAATGTTTCGTTAGCATGTTGCTAATGTACTGTTAAATGTGGTTAAAGTTAACATTGTTTCTTACTGTATTCATGGAGACGAGCCGTTATTTTCATTATTAAACACTTGCAGTCTGTATAATTCATAAACGCAACTTCATTCTTTATAAATCTCTCCAACAGTGTAGCATTAGCCTTTAGCCACAGATCACAGCCTCAAACTCATTCAGAATCAAATGTAAACATCCAAATAAATACTATACTTGCATAATCCGACGCATGCATGCAGTATGCATGACAAACACTTTTTTGTAAAGATCAATTTTGAGGGTTATATTAGCTGTGTAAACTTTGTTTATGCACTGTTTAAGGCAAGCGCGAGCTCCGGGGGCAGAGAGTGCGCGATTTAAAGGGGCTGCAACCTGAATCGGCGCATTTCTAATTATGCCCCAAAATAGGCATTTAAAAAAATTAATACAAAAAATCTATGGGGTATTTTGAGCTGAAACTTCACAAACACATTCAGGGGACACCTTAGACTTATATTACATCTTGTAAAAAAACATTCGATGGCACCTTTAAATCTATGGCATTATGTTTAGATTGTGGCATAAAAAATTCCAGTGATGAACATTGTAGCCTTTCACAGACATGTTGCAACTCTATTTCTGCACACTAAAATGAATGCTTTCATCATAACTAACAGTGCAAATTTGAGATGCGTTGAATAAAATGGGAGTTTTGGCGCAAGTCTAGAACTGATAAACCTGCGTTGTTTGATTGACAGCTCTAGTGATTGTAAAGGGAGCATTCTTTGATCGCTTTCTATAATTTAATCGCATGTTTAAATAACAGATTATTTTCATCCTACTAAAAGAAACAACATGAAGTTGACCGTTTAGTCACTGGTTTGGTTTACTTGAGACATACACAAAGAACATCTGACTGTACTGTACATGTTACTTACATGTTGTTGCATTACTGTCGAGTCTATATCATAAAAGTCTGAGCCAAAGCCTGTGCCGAAAATCGATTTACCAAAGATTCCACAGTGAAATGTACTGAATACAAATAAATAATGCTGTCATTTTTAGTCCTCTTTTGCTCTTCTCTCCTCCTCATCTCACTAACACGCCGGTGGGCGAGGCTAACATTGCAATGATGAAGTAGCCGTTGATTTCTTCTGCGGAGGTTTCACCTATCTATCACAGGCATGTTCCAGGATCGGTCGTTCAATGGGCCTGGTGTCAATAAAAGCTTTTATTGGACTAACAAGGAAGTTTTCAGTTCTGAAACGTACAGGATATTTTTATAGTATGATGACCGCTTATATATCAAAAGCTCATGGAGAAGTTTTTTTTTCTCAGTTCATGACCCCTTTAAAGGTGCACCTGTGTCTTATTTAGTTCCTCATTTACTCCTTTATATCTAGCCCTGTGGCTCTCTTTTGTTCATTATTGACATGGTGTTTTGATGTAGTTCTCCTTGAATAATTATCTTCATCTTCTAGGATTATCTTCTTGTTTTGTTTATTTAATAAATGTTCTGCTGCACTTAGATCCTCTACTCAACTCGTCCCTGTGCTGCACTGATACCACAAACCTACACTTAGACCGTGATGACGTGAGTGTAACTTTCAGTAAATCGACTAGAATTAGGTCATTTGTCTCTATGTTTAATGTTCCAGTCATGTTCAAGTTATCATCTCATTCTATTACTTCCATGTAGCCCACTGTAAAACTCCTTATCTTATCTCATGATACATGATACAAGAAAACAGAACCTTTCTGTTGACAACTGTTTTGCATTTTGCATAACACCACTGACTTTGTTCTCAAATTTATTTGGATGATACTGCATATTTGAACTTTGACCAGGTTCTGCATGAAAGAATACACTTTTAAGGAAGTCAAAACAAAAGGCTGGGCAAGGCACTTTTTAAAAGTTACATATTGATTTCACACATTTCGGTGAACAAAGGATGTTCAAGAGTGCTAAATGGGCTCTTTCTAGGTTGAAGGAGACAAGGGGCTCAGCACCCACACCATTTGTTTTCAAATAAGTAAAAAATATGTTAAGAATGATAGCTGATATTTCACACATTTTATTTTGTTTTTAATTTTTAATTTCTAGTACTAGTATACACTGTTAACTGTGCACAGTTTTTAATCATACGAGTTGGATAATTTAACTGAACAGTCAAATGGCAACCTCTTCAACTCTTGATGGTTTATTGAAACCTGCAGACTGACCGTCCTTGTTGGGATTAAAAAAAAAAAAAAAACCTTTTTAAAATATTTTAGACAAGTTCAGTTTATATCAATATCATCACACTTTGGCATTAGGCTACACAAAGTTTGGCATCATGGAAAGTCTAACAAGTCAAGAAGAATTTGCTTGAAGGTATTGACTGATCAGTTTGTTTGCATAGAGGTGTAATACCTTATCTTCATGCAGCACAGCTGCTTCCAGTCTAAAGTAGTTTCACAACAGTGAACTTGTACTCTTAACCAATATTCAGAGCATTTCTCAATTTGTATCAGCCTTCTCTGGTAAGTAGTTCAATATCAGTAAATCTTTTCTATTTTCTATTATATTGTGTTGATTCTCATGTTTCAGAAGATTTTACTCTGTTCATTCATCTCTCCAAGAAAAATGTTTGTAATGTATTCCTTTAAAGAGTTTATAAGTAGAAATTCAGTTCAGCACACAATAGGTCAGTCTTGTTTCGTTCTGCACTTGTTTACTTTACATTTTAGGTTTGCATCCTGTATAATTTATAATAACAGGTGACAAATTAAGAATATATATATATATATATATATATATGTATTCTTAATTTGCTTTAGGTGATTCATGATTATAAGAAAAAAGTATGTTTGCTTAAAATCATGCAGAACAACAATTTTGAATATATCTTGTTTATGTTTAATGTTTGTAATGTATCTGTATGTTTGGTCTCTACTTAGGTTTAACCTTCTTTTAATGGCAAGATGTGTGTAGCTGAAAGAGTCTGTGTTTTTGTCTTTCTCTTACAAGGTATGTGTATCTCTTCTTCACCTTCACCAATGACTTTAATGAGACGTTGGAACTAAAATGTTTATCAAGTATGCGTGTTTTATTAGCATCAGTGCATTTTAGTCGGTTTTAATTGCAGAGTGGTAAATTATTTGAATGATAGCAGGCCTACTTCACTACTAGTATACTTGTATGATTATTTGTACAATATCTGTTCTTTACTTGAGTTCTGTTAAGACCGAATACTTCGAAAACTCCATTACAGTTTCATGGAGACTTAAAAGTATAAAATATATTATGTCCATCATCCATGATGATTTAAAAATAAAATAAGCATTTTTCTTTATCTTAATGTGACTGACAAGCCAATCAATCATGCTCAAATACCTAAGTTTAACTTTTCTTTTAAAATATTTGCATCAAAAATATAGAAATTATATTAGAATTATATATTATCTGCATACTGTCTATTGTTTTCAAGTCAATTTAAATATATAAGAAAAGTATACTTTTTATTTGTAAATATGTAACATAAATACTGATCTTTAAGTTTTTTTGTTACTTAGACTTTTAATTAAGTAAAAATAGACATAGTATCTTTGAATGAACTATACTGTTTCTCACTTCTCAGTACTGTATTGTACTGTAACATGTTGCAATGTAACAATCTGATTACCTTATTTTAATACAACCTGTATACTAAAGACCAAATTCTTAAATGCAAATATTAAGAATGTTGAACATCATATATGTTGGATTTTATTTTAAATCAAGTATTCTGACTTTTTGCCATGTTACAATTCTGATGTTGATTCAGATGTTGATTCAGTACTAAAGCACCTATCTACATCGATCAACACAGGCTGTTTATTAATTTTCTTCTCTGCTTTTAATGCTTTATTATTGCATTTTACATTTTAACTGAAATGTAACTGATGTCTTTTGTGAACTGAAAAGTCTAGTCAGTTTATGGCTATAAAAGTGCTTGTATATTTTTCTGTATGCTTTACATGTTTGGGTTGTGTGTTATTAGGTGTTTGCTGTAGAACAAACAGCATCAGTCTGCCAGAGAAGATTGAAGCTCTCAGTGGATCATCTGTGATCATAAAGTGCACATTTGAAATTAAGGAAAATGAGGACAAAGACCTCACTGAGAGTGATGCTACAGGATTTTGGCTCAAAGATGGAACTAATGTGAATAACCATCAAGTGTTTAACTCCAGAGATCCCAAACCTGATCACTTTAAAGGGAAAATAACTGGAAAACTACATGAGAAGAACTGCACTACTATCTTTTATGATGTTAGTTCAAAACATAATGGTAAATATTACTTCAGGATTGAGAGTGGTACTCTGAAATACACCTACACTGAAATAACTGGAAACATTTCCACTATAAATGTCATTGGTGAGTGATTTGAGAACTTTATTTATAAATGAATGTGTTAAATTAAGTTTTTTATGCCATCATTGTCACTTGATCTTGTTTTTGTGTGTATTTCAGAGTCTCCCCCCAAACCCACAGTGAAGCTGTATGAGGAGCAGAAGGAGGTTCAGGATCAGGAGGAGGTGTTGGAGGGGAGCTCTGTGAGTCTGCGCTGCTCTGCTGAGACTCTCTGCTCCTCTCCTCCACCAACTCTCACATGGAGCTCCACTCCCAGAATCCCCCTCAGTGAGAGCAGCAGACAACAGGAGCTCATCTCTGATCTGAACTTCACTGCTGCTCACCGTCACCACAGAGTCACTTTCACCTGCACTATAACCTACCAGATACTGGACAAGAACAAAACAGCACAGGACAGCATCACATTACATGTTCAGTGTAAGTAATGCTTTATATCTGTTTTGACTTGTCAATCATATTATTGTTAATTATATTTTGTGAGGCCATGTATTTGTTTTCCCTCAGATTCCCCTAAAAACACATCAGTTTCTGTGCTTCCCTCTGGCTCGGTGTTGGAGGGCAGTTCAGTGACTCTGACCTGCAGCAGTGATGCAAATCCAGCAGTGCTGAACTACACCTGGTCTAGAGAGAGTGAAGGACAATTGAAGCAGCTGCAGACTGGAGACATGCTTACCTTCAATAAGACCAACCAGACACAGAGAGGATTGTACCATTGTACAGCTCAGAACAAACACGGCACCCAAGTGTCATCAGTGATGCTGGACATTCAGTGTGAGTAATAAAAGGAAACCTTTCAGACTAAAATGAATTTAACTAGTTTTAATGGAGCACAAAAGAAGTTATTTAGCAGAATGTCTAGGCTGCTTGCCTTTTTCATACAGCAGTGAACTGTGGCTGTTAAGTAAATTGACCAAAAAAAAAAAAATTACATTAAAGTAGTCCATAGAACTGAAGAACTGTCAGTGCAGTCTGGCATTTAAGTAATGTTCTGATGTGTTTGTTTCTTTGGGTTTGTTACTAAGTGTTTATGTTTGTAATTTATCTGCACATATCCAGAAGTGAAGTATCCATGATGTAAGACAGGGATTCTCACATCTGGACTTGGCGGTCTACTTTCCTGTAGAGTTCAGCTCCAACTTTAATGACCTTTATTATCTTGCTCAGGTCTGTTTGATGAAGGTTGGATCTAAACTCTAGAGGATGGTTGACCTCGAGGGCCAGAGTTGGAGAAAAAGAAAGGAGAAAAAGAAACTGCTCACAAATTTCATTGGTTCTCAGGAGTTTAGATTTAAATGTAAGGAAATAACGCGATATAGCTATAGATGTAAGACAATGCATAAATGATTAAAGGTGCCCTAGAACTTTTTTTAGAAAGATGTAATATAAGTCTAAGGTGTCCCCTGAATGTGTCTGTGAAGTTTCAGCTCAAAATACCCCATAGATTTTTTTTATTCATTTTTTTTAACTGCCTATTTTGGGGCATCATTATAAATGAGCCGATTCAGGGCTACTTGCCCTTTAATTCTCCTGTTTCACGCCCACGGAGCTCGCGCTTGCCTTGAACAGTGCATAATCAAAGTTTACACAGCTAATATAACCCTCAAAATGGATCTTTACAAAGTGTTCATCATGCATGCATCGGATTATGTGAGTATTGTATACCGTTATATTGATTACATTTGATTCTGAATGAATTTGAGGCTGTGATCTGTGGCTAACGGCTAATGCTACGCTGTTGGAGAGATTTATAAAGAATGAAGTTGTGTTTATGAATTATTCAGACTGCAAGTGTTTAAAAATGAAAATAGCTACGGCTCTCGTCTCCATGAATACAGTAAGAAACAATGTTAACTTTAACCACATTTAACAGTACATTAGCAACATGCTAACAAAACATGTAGAAAGACAATTTACAAATATCACTAAAAATATCATGTTATTATGGATCATGTCAGTTATTATCTCTCCAGCTGCCATTTTTCGCTATTGTTCTTGCTTGCTTACCTAGTCTGTTGATTCACCTGTGCAGATCCAGACGATAATACTGGCTGCCCTTGTCTAATGCCTTTCATAATGTTGGGAACATGGGCTGGCATATGCAAATATTGTGGGCGTACACCCCGACTGTTACGGGCGTACGACTGTTATTTTTCATTCGAGGGCACCTTTAAAGCAAAGTTATTATAAGACTTGAAGTATAGTATATGAGTCCTAATTGGAGCTTGACAGCCCCAGTTCCTATTAAATTTCATATGGAAAAGAGCAGAGTGGATATTCTGCTACTTTTCTGTTGCATGAATGACTTTTACTTGCTGCTGATTTGCTTTACTGACATTCATTAGCACTTCATTAGTACTTCAGTGTCAAGTTAAATCTACTGTAGAGCCAGGAAGTAACACAGAAAACAGCTAGTGTCTGAATGTGAACTATAAGGCAGTAAAATTAGTCATTAATATGACCATCTTCAGTGATTGTAAGCAATGTGAACTACAATAGAAAAGTTACTCAGAAAAGGTTCCAGTTGTTCTGCACAGACATTTCTTGATTTTTCTCTCTATTAGATGCTCCTCAAATCTCCATTTCCTCCAGCTGTGTCAGTGGGGATGTAACTGAGTGTTTCTGTGAGGTTGATGGGAATCCCTCTCCTGGACTGGAGTGGCATCTGTCTGGACGTCCTGTCACTAACTCTTCAGACACGTTCATCAGTGAAGAGCGATTGAGCAGCACAGTCTTGAGGAGCTCCATCACTCTACATCAGTCACTCACACACACAACCACTCTGCAGTGTGTCAGCAGAAACACTCATGGCACTGGTTATCTGGTTTTCACACCGAAAATAATTAAGAAAACTTCATGTAAATTTCAACTTTAATCTATTTCAGTCAATATGGCTGCTGTTTTTTTTTTAATGAATGCAGTTAGATACTGAATATTTGCTTTATATCAGTACAGTTGCTCTTTGGAATAAAGAACTGCCCATTCACTTTATAGGGTTTGATGTTTACTCCCTTCTGGTTGGAGTCGTTGGTGGGGCTACTTTAATAACCATCTTATGGATCACAACACTGCTGTACAAGTAAGTAAATTTTTTGATGCCTGATGTAAACGCTATAGTATGACGATTCCCCTTGGAAAGAAAAACCACAAATGAGATCTATTTAATATCTCAATCGTTTCTCCTAGACAGCATTAAATATATTATAGATAAAAATAGAGAATATTGCTTAAGTCCAGAAAATTTCCCAGAAAAAGACCCACTTGCGTGTGTCCACTCTAAAGTTTCAGAGGAGATCTCAACAATGGCTCAAACTGTCCTTAGATTTGATACGTTTTCAATCAAAAGTCAAAGATTTCATCATAAACTCAAACTTTTTTAATCAAATACAAGATCTGATTATCTGGGTTATGTTATCCATATTCATCTTATAGCTGTATACACTAACTTTATGCCAGCAAATATCTCTTGAATTTCTAACTTTATTTCACCTACAAAATTTTAGGAGAAACATCGGAGACAAATTTGATACTTAATGGAGTTTTATGTAACATTAGATTTCACTTAAAGGTGCAGTGTGTAAATTTTAGAGGCATCTAGAGGTGAGGCAGTGGCCGTCTGGACGACACAAGTCAAGAATGTCGTTGTAGAAACATGCTGGCGCATAATGGTGACTTAACTTGTAAGGAGACCTGTGGTGTATGTAGATAGAAATGGCTAATTTTAAGGTAATAAAAACATAACGGTTCATTATGTAAGGTCTTTATACACCACTGAAAACATAGTTATGTATATTATATTGAATTTCTGTTAATAGATCCTCCCCAATTTTACACATTGCACCTTTAAAGGATTAGTTCACTTTCAAATTAAAATTTCCTGATAATTTACTCACCCCCATGTCATCCAAGATGTTCATGTCTTTCTTTCTTCAATCGAAAAGAAATGAAGGTTTTTGATGAAAACATTCCAGGATTTTTCTCCATATAGTGGACTTCAATGGAGCCCAAAGGTTAAAGGTCAAAATTACAATTTACAGCGATCCCAGACAAGAAATAAGGGTCTTATCTAGAGGAACCATCGCTCATTTTCTTAAAAAAAAAAAAATTATAAGTTTTAACTATAAATGCTCATCTTGAACTAGCTCTCTTCTTCTCTATTTGAATTATGGCAGTGTAGACGCTGCTAAGTGTATTACTGCCCTCCACAGGTCAAAGTTTGAACTAAATTGCCATATACAATATGCTAGTGCAAGTATAAAACAATTGGTTCAAACTTTAACCTGTGGAGGGCAGTAATACACTTAACAGCGTCTACACTGTCGTAATTCAAATAGAGAAGAAGAAGAGAGCTAGTTCAAGATGAGCATTTATGGTTGAAATGTATATAATTTTTAATTTATATACAATTATATACAATTGTTTCTCTACCCTGGTATCGTTTAAAGCCCTTTGAAGCTGCACTGAAACTGTAATTTTGACCTTCAACTGTTTGGGCTAGTGTTGTCACGATACCAAAATTTTGACTTCGATACGATACCCAACGTCAGTATCACGATACCGATACTTAAACGATACTATGGCAAAAACCTAAAACATTAGGAAAAGTAAATAAATAACATATGACAGAACTTCTTTCTTCACCAATGTGCAGCTGAAAATTCTGGATTTGAGCTTCATTGCCATGAAGTTACAGAGTTAGATTTAATATAATTTTTTAAAGTTTATTATTTTCATGCTCAAGACAATTGCAAATTATGTGCTATTATGCTTTTTTTTTTTTTTTATACATGTAAGCAGGGCTTGACATTAACTTTTTCCACTCACCAGCCACTGTGGCTAGTGGTTTTCCAAAGTAACTAGCCACTCAGCATTTTCCAATTGACTGGCCACAATTTTGATGTTGGTAAATTATATATTATATGATATGATTTATATGATTATATTAAATTTCTTTGAGTCATTTTACTTGATTTATAAGATTTAAAACCCTTTCAAACTTTTAAATGCAGACTGACCACCCAAATCAAGATTACATTGTATATCAGCTGGTTTTTACAGGTGGGAAAGAGGTGGACAATATCAGCATGAGCTAGTATGAGAACAAGTTATTTGTGTTAGGCTATATAAAAGAACAAAGAAGCAAATTACAAAAACAACAGTAAATTAAAAATAATCTTTTTTTCAGATACACTAGGTTTATTTAACATATAGCCTACATTTATTTAACACCTTTTGTTGTTTGGTTAACATTAATGACAGACAGGTAGGCCTATCTAATTGGGCTGCTGAATGCATGGACATAACTGACAAATATCCAGTTATTACCCACCTGTTTACGTCCACTTAAGCCATAACCGACTGTATTCACGCGAGATACTCCACATGATGGACATTTAGACATCTGTGTGCACGTGTATTTGACTATTCAGGCGCGAGGAGAACTGATCGCGCGCGCGACAGAGAGAGAGAGAGAGGGAGCGCACGCGAGAGAGCGCTTCTGTTGTGTGTCATTCAGCGCAATTCCGCCTACCCCTCCTTCACTAACTGCACGTAAATAACGAATTGTGTGATTGGAATTAGAGCTATAATGTAATTAGAGCAATTTTATTAAAGCATAAACTGGTTTAATATAACTGTATATTCCCTTCACATATTTGTTTTTTTTGTTTTTTTTTTCAATTAATTTTAGCAACCAGATATCACTTATTAGACTCAATAATACACCTCTTTGCGGATGTCTGCTTGCATGAGTAATATAAATAACACTCATTTAATTTGAGAGCATAAACATAATGCTGGTATCACATTCACTAACCTGTCGCTCTTTAAATTCTTTGTACAAATCGGGATGTTTGTCGGCAAGATGCTTTTGACTCCCTTCGCTTGCGTTATTTTGTAACATCTTTTGCAGACGGGCTTTGTGGTGTCCGTGGGCTTGCCCTGACTGTCGGCAAAGTAAACAAAATAATGCCATATTTTGCTTTGTGCATCTGCTTTCTCAAGAATTTGTGGACGGTCTGCAAGAGCACCTGTATATGCAACCATATCTCTCGTTTCATCACCATAAAAGCCGTTGCGCAGTTGAGAGGAATAAACACGCACTCAAGTGCCTTAGAAGCAGTGCTGTCGCACTTTAGGAAATACAGCTGGTACTCAAAGTACCGGTACTAATAAAATGAAGAAGCGTACCGTTTCTAAAAGCAGGGTATCGCGATACCGTTCTAGTACCGGTATATCGTGCAACACTAGTTTGGGCTCCATTGAAGTCCACTATAAGGAGAATAATCCTGTAATGTTTTCATCAAAAACCTTCATTTCTTTTCGACTGAAGAAAGAAAGACATGAACATCTTGGATGACATGGGGGTGAGTAAGTTATAAGGAAATTTTAATTTGAAAGTGAACTAATCCTTTAAGTCTACTGAGCTATAAAAGAGCAACCTCTGAGCAATTTCTGATGAATGAGATGTAAACAGTTATATGTATTTAATTATGGATTATTTCTGTAGACGGATCTGCAGGACTCAAAGAGGAGATAAAACTGGACTCATTCGGACAGATGTGGTATGTTACAGTATATCAAACACACACATTCTATTCATTCTTAAACATGTCAAACTCATATATGCCAGACCACATTTACATACAGTTACTCTTTCCACCCACTGACAAATTTCAAGTGTATTGTTCATAAAAGCTCTCTACTGAAGATTATCCATTCTTCATCCACTAGGCTGATTCGGTGGACAATGGGGAAGACCCTTTTTATGTCAATAAAGGTATGATGTCACCAGATGAAGCCCCCACACTAAATCATCCAGAAACTCTACATTATTCCACCATTAACTTTATGAACACCAAACCAGAGTCAAAAGACATTAAAGGCATCTCTTCGCTTACTACTGACTACGCTGTGGTTGGATATTTCGGTCGAAACGTAGCAGATTGCGAGGCAAAGATCAGAGAAGTGACCTCAATGACACATGATGATGCCATTTACCAGGTTCCTCACAAAGTAGCAATTAAAACAAAACAATGAGTTCAGATATGGATGTAAAGCAAGGTGAATCTAAGAAAGCATACAACTATTCTTAATTCTTTCAAATAGAGATTTTAAAGCACATTTAAGCCACACTTAAATATATATTTTGTCATTGCATTAGATAACTAACAATGATCACGTTTTCTTATCCAACACTGAACTTTATCTGGTGTCAAGGAGATTTTAAGTGTGTTTATAAAGTAATTAATTCTCAGAGTAACTAGTGGTGTAGTTCATTACATTTACTATGGACATGTTCCACTTACATTGGACAACCACAAAGTGTCACAATATTTTTGTATTCATTTTATGTGCATTGATATTTAATTTAAATCTTTACAAACTTATGTTTTCTTTTAATTATTTTGTTATAATTTTGTCATTTTACACTTTACATACATATTCATAAATAATACCCTTTGTGGGGCACTGTATATGTGCAATGTGCAGATTATTTCCAAATATTTTGTTGTTTTACTGTACATTTGCATCCTTTTAAATGGGTCTTGAATGTCCTGTCTACTTTTATTTTGGTTAGCATTTGTATATTCTATTGAATGTTGCAACATTCTGCAATCATAAAGTATTTTTAATATACAGTAGATAATGGAAGCCAAAGTTTATTCTTTTGTAAGATCTAAGTTTAATAGTGTTTCATTAACATCATACAAACATTCTTGCAGATTTCAGTTTTCAGATTGTATATTCATGTATGTAAGTTAAAAACAGAAAAAAATAAAGTGTTTGTTTAAAAAAAAAAAATATATATATATATATATATATAATATATATATATATAATTTTACAAAAATATAAAAAAATAAAATAAAAAAAATATAAAAAATATAAAAAAATATAAAGTGCCATATATATATATATATATATATATATATATATATATATATATATATATATATATATA
This sequence comes from Chanodichthys erythropterus, assembly GCF_024489055.1. NCBI lineage: Eukaryota > Metazoa > Chordata > Actinopteri > Cypriniformes > Xenocyprididae > Chanodichthys > Chanodichthys erythropterus. The sequence continues at coordinate 17,258,412 of NC_090228.1, forward strand.
TATATAGGCAAACCGAAATTTATGCAGACACCTTGAACATTTCATTAATTCAGTTTATTAACTATAGTTAAAAAAATGGTTATAAAATATGACAAGATCTCAGAGTGATCTAAACTGTGTCAGACAAAAAAATAATCTTAATTATGTCAGATAACACTTAAGCAAAACATGGTCAGGTCAAAGTGTCTGAATAATTTTTGGTTCCAAATTTGTATCAGTTTTACTGGTAGTCCACTGTATGTCACAGTTTACTTTATTTTGCTTTCCTCACCTACATAAATGAACTATAGTGTCCTGCACCCACTAGTAAAAATATATCAAAAATGTCTGCTATATTTCTCTAACATACACAGGATTAAAATGTAAATTTTATTTTTAATGACCAGTACAGTATAGAAACTTATATACCAACCTACACCTATAACATTCCCAATATGATTATGTGATTCAGCGTGTTCAGTTATGAACATCCCAGTCATGTTGCTCATTATTTTTTTTATAAATGTATATGTTTCCAGACTCAAGCAGTCACTGGGTCTATTCATATATATGATTCAAGCTCTTTGAATGTGCTAATGCAAAAAACTCTGCTCTAAACTCATAGATCATAGTTACATGTAAAACTCCTTATCTCATGTGACGCAAGAAAGCGCCACCTTTCTGTTGACACCTGTTTTGCATTATGGTTATATTAAAACAGTATTGGCTTTGTTCTCAAAGATAAATTCATCATTCTTCATTGATATTTGCAAATTTACATGGGTGATAATGTATATTTGAACTTTACCAAGTTCTGCATAAAAATGTGAATAATGTAGCCTGAAAGCACAAAGGAAGTCACAAATTATGTAGGCCTATTCTTTATACATACTGTATGTTTCAAAAGCATTTACATACAACCTTTTAGTAACCCAAAAAGTTATCCTACATTATAAGTTAGTAAACAGATGGCGAGAAGCAGATAATCTTTGCTTGAGGACGTAGCAACAGCAAGGCATAATTCTTATGTAACTCTTATCAGAGATCTTGAGTCTTTAAAGGAAATAAACACTTGTATAGTTTTGTTTAAAGTTTATCGCCATTTGCACAGGTACATTTCAGTATAGGTACATTGGAATTGTGTGCATCTCAAGAGTCAGTAAAGATAAAATTAAAAGTAATTCAAAGAAGTAAGAGCAGGAAACATATTCAAGGTGCAAAAAACAAAAGAGACCATATGTACAAATAAACTTGCTATTAAAAATAATGCACAGGTAGACTTGTTTTTATTTTATTATAAAAGGTAATAAAATAAATAGTGCTGCACATTGTAAACTATACATAAATTATATTGCACATTATTGTTTGTACATGATTGTACCTGATCAGTCACAGAACAAAACATTAAATTATATATTTGAGGAAGAGAGTGATAAGACCTCCAGAAAGGTACTAAAGACATTGTTAAAACAGTCTTTAGATTGCAGTGGTTCAACCTTAATTTTATGAAGCAATGAGAATACTCACAGGCCTGCTGTATCTCGGGTTGTAGCCCATGTTTACCCACTTAAACAGAGCATAAGCTGGGTGGTGTTTGTCCCTGAGGATGCTCTGTGCTTTTCTCCCTGCAATGCTGGGTGTACTGTATATAGTGTCCATGGAGGGGAGGTCAGAGCCGATGGCCCTCTCGTTTTTATGACCTGTTGCAGTGATTTCCTCTCAGCCAGGGTGGTATTGCCATACCACTCTGTAATACCGCTGATGAGGATGTAGCAGTCTGATGAAATGCTGAGCTCTTTTCGGTGTTGCTACAGTGTTTTTAGCCCAGCTAAGGTTTTTGAAATAGAAGAACTTATAGCTGACAGTCTGCTCCACCTCAGTCCCCTGGATGGTGTGAGGCCGCAGAGGGGGGGCTCTCTTCCTAAGATCCAGAATGAGTTCCTTGGTCTTGTCTATGGTAAGAACAAGATCATTGTCCTCCCCATAGACAGTGATCTTGTGAACAAAATCCCTGTATGATGACATGTACACTCAAAAAAATAACTTGTTGGTCTAACTTAATTCAATTATGACACCTATTTCCACACAGTTGAACTGATTTATTTGAACTTAAGCTAGGTTAATTGTACTAATGAGTGAAATTCATCCTAATTGAATGAGATCACACCAGTTTCATTTGACGTATTCTGTGTATGTTTCCTGAACATAATTCATTCTTGTTGATCCAACCAGTGCTTTGTTTTTTTTGTTTTTTTGTTACCATCATGGTGAAGATGTGCGCTTGTGCTTAGGTTTTGAGTAGCTGTTGTACACAGACATACATGTTTCATGACCATTGAGAGGGGAAAAGCTGATGACCATATGTAGACTGTGTAAATTTTGTGCTGGCCCTCAAACTAATTTATTTATATTTCTATAAAAACTAAACTAAAATAACACTTATTCATATGCTAAGTAACATTTATAGCATGCAAGTAATGATCAGATAAAGAATTTATCATTACTGGCTTGAGCACAGTTAATGCTCGTTGAGAACAATATAAATTTGCTTTACGTAGCCACCTAGAGCCTAACCACAAGGTCTACACTTCAGCATAATGGTAACCTCAAAATCGACATAACATAAACTCTTTTAAATGTCAAATATAACTGAACTTCAAACTTTAAAAGGTATTTCCCTTTACTAAAAGACACATTAAACAGCACTTAAGTTCAACATTTACTGTCCCAATCTTTCCCTACGCAAAGCATGCTGGGAACTAGAAATCCACTGCCCAGGTTCAATCAATGCAACATAAATGATTCATGTAGTCCCAACACAAATGGTTTAGGTTGACCTGACATTTTGCAAATTTAATTTCATTTAACATAATACAATTGAGTGCGAATGCCAATTAAGTAAAAAACTAAAGATTTGTGTTGGTTCAGCTTATTTTATTTAAATAAACTGAACAAGCAGCTAGAATCATTTTTTTGAGTGTACTGTAAAGACACACACACATAATGGTATTTTTCAGTTTATGAATGAAATAAGGTCTGTCGGAAACTGAGGGTAACGCGGGTATGACGCAATGGATGGATGACTCCTCACACGTCCCGGAGCATTGGTTAAAATTGCAATTTTCTCACGATTTACAAATAGTTGCAAACATTTGGGATGTTGTAAGTACTCAAGTCAACAAAATATATAAAACTGCCCTAGTGGTTTTTGTGTATTTTACTACAAAATTCTTACATATTGCACCTTTAATAGGGGGATAAATTAGTCTTCTGGGTTTTGACATCATTCTTGCAGCACTCTATGGACATCTTTTCAAAGATTAACATTATGTTCCAAGTAGTATGTGGGGGTAGTATGTAACTTGTAGAAATGTCTCAAGCAGGAAATAGCTTGCATAAGTGTTGGGGCCACAGTTTTGCTTAAAGTGGTGCAAGACCTTTCTGCATATGACGCAACCTTTGTTTAGCATTGTAAACATAGTATTAAATGCTATGCATTAAATGCACCCAAATGCGGAAATTTGGTCATCATTTACTCAACCAGTAAAAAAACTTGTATGATGTTTGTTCTCCCTTCTTTGAAACCAAAAAGGTGATTTTTCTATGAATATCCTGCCCACTCTTTTCATTATGAAAGAATGATAATAAATTATCCCTTTTGCCATCCCTCCATTCGACAGGGCACTTTTAAATACATAATGTTAAACCACCAGTATGTAAAATTTCTAAATATTAAAAATCTCCAATTTAGTAGGAATGATACGTTTTAGAATGTTAACATTTTTTCAGGCTTAGATTTTTTTCAAGTTACAGGAACTACTAGACTGATGCAATAAAAAAGGGAAATTATGATGCCAGTCAGTTGGCACGGTTCTGTTCATACAGCAGGTTTACCTCCATCTTTAATCAGCAGCAAGCATTACAACTGAGAACTAAACAGGAGATTCTGCTTTAAGAAAGGTCAGGACAAGCTCCTCTACCTTTTTTAAGTCAAATTTTGACAAAGTTTCTAGACGCATGAGTGTTTTTTTTTTTTTTTTTTTTTCTCCCATAATGCTCAGTTGGATTTCACAAAAGGATGGATATCTGGACAGCAGAGAAAATTCTTCTTCTCAGTTTTCTGATGAAAGGTTTGTCTACCTGTTCTTTCCCTTGAGTGAACAAAATCATTGTTTTTTTACTGGTCAACTGGCCTCATTGTGACAGTCGTGAGAGTGTGAAATAAGTACTATTTTTTTAAAATTAGTTTGTTTTAATTTGTTGTCTTCATTAAAGTTGCCATAGGGGTGCCTGTATGATTCTCATGCTGGGTCACAGCAGCTATAAAACTGTCTGGCCTTCGAGGTCCACTTTCCTGCAAGGTTTAGCTCTGATCAAACTCACCTGTCTGTGACTTTCCAATAATCATGGACACCTTGATTATCTTGTTCAGGTTTGTTTGATTAGGGTTGGAGCTAAAATGTATGAAAGTTGAGAAGCTCTACTATATGCATTATACACATTTCACTAAATTTATTACCACCTCATTTGTTGAAAAGTTTTATTCTTACCTCATCAGCTGTTTGAATCAATGATGGTTTGTTGAACCCTGCTAACTGACAGTCCCACCTAGCTGGAACAGGTACTGTTCAACAGCAGGCTAGCTGTATAACTACAGGTGTCATGCTGAAATCAGTTACCCAGAATCTGTGACCTAAGACTGCATCCGAAAACCTAGGCAGCTGACTTGTTGCCTCACTGCCCTATCAAGCAATGACTTGTAAGGCAATGTTTGAGCATGAAGGCACCTCATAAAACTGATTTCAGACAGACTTTTGAAGCAGTGTAACAGTTTAATGATCTACCGCAAAATAGTGCAAGCTTTGGTGAGAACTAAACAAATATTTAATTACTACAGTAGTAATTTGATGGAGACATCAAAAGTGGAAAACGTTGGTCAAAAACGTATATTTACACAAACTGACCGGCCAATGCAACTTTCGGACACCATCTTTATTTTTGTAGTTCAACTGTCACAGAATGGAAAGCACAGGATTGTGGGATATCAAAGGTAGCGAAGGACACATCTATGCTGCCTTCAAAAATCAAACAGAAGAAGGTATCTCAGGAAACAGGAAGTGAACCTAACATTAGGTTTGACCATGCCTTGATACTGTCACAGACACGTCAGGCTCCAACATCCACCAATCACAGCGCACTCAATCACCAGAGTACTGATCACCGCCACCTGCACCTCATCATTGCACCAATCAACAGCATAATAAAGAGCACGCACACACAGCACTCCACGTCTGGTCTCGTTTGCAGATACTCACGTTAATGCTTACCTCGAAGACTCCCCGCTCCATGCTTACCTGTCTCCTTACCTCTGTGTGTTCTGTCTCCTGTGTGTGAGTGCTCAACCCTTCTCCAGCAATCTCCAGCTCCAGCGTGTTCACGGATTCCAACATCTGAAAAGAAAAGGACAGTAACTATCTCCATTCATCTCATACATCCATCAACGTATCCATTACTGCATACCTGTTCTCTGCCATTTGCTCTACTGGTGTCAGTAAACAACTCTTACCTGTTTACATCTGTGTTTGACCCCCGTGTACCGTAACAGAAGACCGGACCAACACCGAACACCCAGTATGAGCCAATCTGACCCATTTCAAGCACTTGTGGATGCGCTTCGGTGTACTCAAACCACCAATCTGCCGTCACCATCTCCAGCCACTTCTCCCTCACCTGCACCAGTGGTAACCACAGTCAGCACCATCAGTTCTGCTTCACCTCCTGTGTACGCCAGTCCCATGGGCAAACCAGCACCCTACTCAGGATCGGCGGAGGACTGCAGTGGATTCCTGCTGCAGTGCAAACTGGTCCTGGAGATGCAGCCGGACCTGTACCCAAACGATACATCCAAGATAGTGTTCCTCATTTCTCAGTTAAGTGGCAAAGCATTAAATTGGGCAGATTCCATCTGGTCACAACACGGTGCTGTCACTCAGTCATATTCTGCCTTTATTTCCCATTTCCGGGAAGATTTCGGGAAACTGATTACAGATTCATCTGCTGGTGAGAAACTTTACAACCTTAAACAAGGATCTATGTCTATTTATAATTATGCTTTGCACTTCAGAACGCTTGCTGCTGTTAGTGGATGGAACGAACAGGCTTTGATTACCACCTACCGTCAAGGACTGGACCCTCGGGTGCGGCTGCATCTAGCTGCATACGAGGATTCCATCTGCCTCGAAGTTCATCCAGTTTTCCATCCGCTGCGCCACTCGTATGCATGCGTGTCTTCAAGAACACCAGGACCAGTCTCTTCCCAACATGCTCCTCTGCCGATCCAAACCCATCAGCTTCCCAGAACCAGCCAGCGAACCCATGGATATTGAGAATTCACGTATTGAGAACTCCCTCTGAGCGCCATCGTCAGCTGACCCTTAACCTGTGCTTATATTGCGGCGCTCCCGGGCATGCGATTGCTGCGTGCCCCACACAACCTCCACGACCCATGGTGAGTGCCATAATTCCTTCTATTCAGAAAATGAAACCACTCACCACTGTCGTCAATCTTACTGCCACTGATATCTCCCTTACAGTGGTCGCACTCCTCGGCTCAGGGTCAGCTGGCAAATTCATCTCCGGCGCCCTCTGCCGGCAACTTCGTCTCAAGACCTCTCCGTCTCCGACGTTCTACCAGATCAACTCCATAACTGGCAAACATCTCAGCCGTAAGTATGTCCGAAGTGTGGCAGGACCACTCAAACTTCAAGTTGGACTTCTACATCAAGAGGAATTACATCTGCTGGTTCTGGAGGATTCCACCGCTGACGTGGTTCTAGGGTGCCCCTGGCTGGAGCAGCACAATCCCACCATCTCCTGGAAAACGGGCGAAATCCTGAAGTGGGGTGAAACCTGTTTCTCTCGATGCTTCGCTGAACTCCCTGTGCCACAAAGTCCTCCTTCAGACCTTTCCATCTATGCAACCTCCATCGAGAGTCCAGTGGAGAAACGTTCCATCGACATTCCCAAGTGTTACGCCCCCTTCAGCGATGTCCCCCACCAGCCATGGGACTGTGCCATCGATCTGCATCCGGGTGTACCAGTGCCAAGGGGTAAGATCTACCCCTTATCCATCCTGGAGGAGAAGGCCATGGAGGAATACATCAAAGAGGCCCTTGCTCAAGGTTACATCCGCCTGTCTACTTCCCCTGCTGCTTCCAGTTTCTTCTTTGTGGCAAAAAAGGACGGAGGCTTGCGGCCCTGCATCGACTACTGCTCACTCAACAAGATTACTGTTAAGTTAAAATATCCCCTTCCTCTCGTCCCAGCGGCCCTCGAACATCTCCGTGGTGCCACTGTGTTCACAAAGTTGGACCTCCACAGCGCGTATAACCTCATCCGGATACATGAGGAGGACGAGTGGAAGACCAACTTCATCACACCTACCGGCCACTACGAGTACCTGGTGATGCCGTATGGCCTGGTCAACGCCCCCTCCGTATTCCAGGACTTCATCCATGAGGTGCTCCGGGGGTTTCTCCATTGGTTTGTCTTGGTGTACATCGACGACATACTCATCTACTCCCGGAGCTTGGCCTCACCTGTCTTCGTCAGTTCCACCTGTTCCTCAAAGCAGAAAAGTACTCCTTCCATCAGTCATCAGTATCATTCCTGGGGTATATCATCGACCACAGTGGCATCTGGATGGACGAGAGGAAGGTGGAATCCATCACCACCTGGCCAGAACCCACAACCATCAAAGAATTACAACGCGTCCTTGGATTCGCTATCTTCTATCGCCGGTTTATCAAGAACTACAGCTCCATCACTCATCCTCTTACCAGTCTACTCAGAAATAAGCCCAAGTCTCTGTCCTGGACACCAGCTGCCACCAACGCCTTCAACTGCCTCAAGGAAGCCTTTACCACCGCTCCCCTACTCGTCCACCCTGATCCAGAGCTGCCCTTCATCGTGGAGGTGGACGCCTCTACCACCGGAGTGGGAGCAGTGTTATCACAGCAGCAGGGGACACCAAGTAGACTCCATCCATGCGCCTTCTTCTCCCGCAAGCTCAGCCCGTCGGAAGTCAACTATGACATCGGTGACAGAGAACTCCTCGCTGTGAAGCTAGCTTTGGAAGAGTGGAGGCATTGGCTGGAGGGAGTCAAACATCTGTTCCTGGTCCTCACAGATCATAACCTTGAATATCTCTGTGCTGCCAAGAGACTTAATCCAAGACAAGCTTGTTGGGCCATGTTCTTCTCTCGGTTCAACTACACGGCCTGGCTCAAAGAATGTAAAAGCTGATGCTCTCTCCCGTCTCCATGCTCCTGAAGAGAAGGCGGAAGAACCTGAGCCTATCATCCCGAGCTCACTTATTGTAAGCCCGATCACATGGTCAGAAGAGACATTCCCTCCTCCAATGCCTCCACAAACCCTCTGCCAGGCTGTCCACCTGGCTTGCTTTACATCACCCGGACACGACACACTCCTACCATCCACTCAGCTCACACGTCACTAGGCGCTGGTCACCCGGGGGTCAATGAAACCCTCTCGTTGCTAAAAGAACGCTTCTGGTGGCCAGGAATGGCAGCCGATGTCAGAAGGTACATGCAGGGCTGCAGGGAGTGCGCCATCTCCAAAAGTTCACGCCATCTTCCAGCCGGCAAACTCCTTCCTCTGCCCGTTCCCAACCGACCTTGGTCACACCTAGGAGTGGATTTCATAACGGACCTTCCCACTTCCGATGGAAATACCTGCGTCCTAGTCATCATTGATCGTTTCTCCAAGTCATGTCGTCTCATTCCACTGAGAGGCTTAACTACAGCCATGGAAACTGCAGAACTGCTGTTCAACCACGTGTTCAGGTATTTTGGAATTCCAGAGGACATTGTATCGGGCAGAGGACCCCAGTTCATCTCTCGAGTGTGGAAGGCTTTCCACTCACTCCTAGGTGTGGCCGTCAGTCTAACATCGGGGTACCATCCGCAGTCGAACGGGCAGATGGAGAGGAAGATCCAGGAGATCGGCCGCTTCCTCCGTACCTTCTGTCATGACCACCAGGACTCTTGGAACCGGTACTTGGATTGGGCTGAGTACGCCCAGAACTCTCTCCGGCAGTCTACCACAGACTGGCCTCGAAGTTCATCCAGTTTTCCATCCGCTGCGCCACTCGTATGCATGCGTGTCTTCAAGAAAACCAGGACCAGTCTCTTCCCAACATAACGGACCTTCCCACTTCCGATGGAAATACCTGCGTCCTAGTCATCATTGATCGTTTCTCCAAGTCATGTCGTCTCATTCCACTGAGAGGCTTAACTACAGCCATGGAAACTGCAGAACTGCTGTTCAACCACGTGTTCAGGTATTTTGGAATTCCAGAGGACATTGTATCGGGCAGAGGACCCCAGTTCATCTCTCGAGTGTGGAAGGCTTTCCACTCGCTCCTAGGTGTGGCCGTCAGTCTAACATCGGGGTACCATCCGCAGTCGAACGGGCAGATGGAGAGGAAGATCCAGGAGATCAGCCGCTTCCTCCGTACCTTCTGTCATGACCACCAGGACTCTTGGAACCAGTACTTGGGTTGGGCCGAGTACGCCCAGAACTCTCTCCGGCAGTCTACCACAGGACTCACTCCATTCCAGTGCGTACTCGGCTACCAACCCCCACTGTTCGGGAACCATCGAACGTTCCGGCGGTGGATTACTGGTTCCGAGAGAGCGAGAGGGTCTAGGACTCCGCTCACCACCAGTTGCAACGAGCCCTGCGCAAACGCAGGATGACAGCTGACCTTCGGCGTTCCAACACCCCTGTTTTCCAGCCCGGACAAAAGGTATGGCTGTCGACACGGGACATCAGACTGCGTCTGCCCTGCAAGAAGCTGAGTTCCAGGTTCATTGGCCAATTTCCCATCATCAAGCAGATCAATCCGACCCCTGTGTACCGTAACAGATACCTTCCTACCTTGAAATGTGCCCTCCAAAGGCAGCATTTTCGTACACAGCCTGAATCTGTGACTCAAGGTCACTGTTCAATTTGGGTATTATAAATGTCACTGTGTGTGAAATAGAGAGTGGTAACATATTTCGGCAACGTTTCGTATTTGGTGAGCCTGTATATCTGCAGTATATCGGACAAAAATGTGTTTTGGGGAATAAACAAAGAAGATTAGACATCACCATCAGAATTTATATTCAGAAGAAGAGGCAGGATTGGAGGAATCAGGGAGTCGTCGCCCATTTTACTGGCAAAAGTCACTGAGGTAGTTAAAAAGCTAATGGTGGACAAGATTCACCCTGAGGTACTGAATGCCCTGGATGTAGCAGAGCTGCCCTGGCTGGCACACCTGTTCAACATTGCATGGGAATCAGCGACAGGCCCTTGCGATGGGTGTGTTGGTTCTGATTTTTTTTATTTTATTTTTTTTTTTTTTTAAAGTGGCCTGGAGGGTGTGTTCCAGTTACCAAGCAATCACACTTCTCAGCATGTCTGGAAAATCATATTTTGTTTGTGATATTCATAAACAGGATCTCAAGATGCAGCCGAAGGGTGAAGAGTGTCCATCTTAGGGGCCATAGGGTGGCATCAGTAGCCGCTTTTCCACTGTCAGGCCAGTGCGAGCCAGGGCTAACAGCGTGCCGGGCTGGGCCTATGGCCACAGACCTTAGGCACCGAGGCCAAAATCAAGTTGCGTTCCACTGTCGGTCCGCTAGCTCCACAGCGCTGATCTAAAAACTGCCCTTAAACACACCTCACTTGATCAAACATCACACAACCCAATCCATTTCAGCGTGTAGACCATCACTTGACTACGATTAGCTCCGCCTTTCACCTCGACCGCGCCTCAAGCCCCAGCTGGCCCGCTTTGGACCAAGGTTTTCGGCGGGCCGAAAACCCATGCCTTTGGCACCGAGGAAGAACCGAAGAGGCATGATCAAGCCCTGGAAGTGACAGTGGAAACGCGACCGGCCCTGGCACGCACTAGCACGCCTGCCTTTGGCCCGGCAGTGGAAACGCGGCTACTGATTGTCGCGGATGTTGCCCTGATGGTCTTAACAGGCTGTGATCTTCATGGCTTGGGTGTTTGGTACCTCCTGAGGGTCAGCTCCTTTTGAGGTCATGGTTCTCAGCTAAGAAAAGATTGTTTTCCATTTTGGGCTGCTTCCCCATGTGGAGGAGTTCAAGTATCTCAGGATCTTGTTCATGAGTGAGGGCAGGTCAAATATGAAATCAATAGACGGATCAGTGCGGTGGTGGCAGTTATATGGTCATTGTACCAGACCATCCTTGTGAAAAGGGAACTGACCTGGAGGGCGAAGCTCTCAATTTACAGATCGATCTATGTTCCAACTCTTGCCTATGATCATGTGCTATGGGTAGTGACTGAAAGAACTAGATTGTGGACATAAGAAATTAGTTTTCTCTGCCGGGTGTCTGGGCTCGGAAATCCGGGAGTGACTCGAAGTAGGGTGACTGTTTCTCCGTATTGAAAGGAGACAGTTGAGGGGGTTCAGGTAACTTTTGGTGGAGACCCCGGTGCAGACTGTCACAATAGAGGTTGTTAAGTTTGTAGCTAAAAGGTACTGTATCTAAACTAAGGGTTTCTTTTTATATGAACATAGTATTGTGTTTGTGTGTGTTTTTCTTCTTTAATTCTTTTTTTCACATTTGGGTTGTAGGTGTTCTGTGTAGAGATTTCAGCATCAGTCTGCCAGAGAAGATTGAAGCTCTCAGTGGATCCTGTGTGATCATAAATTGCACATTTGAAATTCGTGAAACATTTGACAAAAACCTCACTGAGAATGCTACAGGATGTTGGCATAAAGATGGGACTGAGAAAATAGTTTTCAACTCCTCCATGTCCAGCCAAAACTCCATTATTAAGGGAAATATAACTGGAATATTACAAAAAAAGGACTGTACAAGCATCTTTTATGATATCAGATCAAATTACAGTGGTACTTATTACTTTAGGATTGAGGGTGAAGGTGGATTGAAATGGACTTACAGTGAAGCACATGTTTTGATCGATGTGATTGGTAAGATATTGCACATGACATGTTGTACACTTGTATGCCACAATGAAATGTCTACATATATCTACATATATAATTATTTGTTTCAGAGTCTCCCCCCAAACCCACAGTGAAGCTGTATGTGGTTCAGGATCAGGAGGAGGTGTTGGAGGGGAGCTCTGTGAGTCTGCACTGCTCTGCTGAGACTCTCTGCTCCTCTCCTCCACCAACTCTCACATGGAGCTCCACTCCCAGAATCCCCCTCAGTGAGAGCAGCAGACAACAGGAGCTCATCTCTGATCTGAACTTCACTGCTGCTCACAGTCACCACAGAGTCACTTTCACCTGCACTATAACCTACCAGATACTGGACAAGAACAAAACAGCACAGGACAACATCACATTACATGTTCAGTGTAGGATGTTTTTGTGGCTTCAGTTCTTTTCTCCTCCATATGATGCCCGTAAATCTATATGTATTATATAATTTTCTTTTTCATTTTCAGATGCCCCTAAAATCTCTCCCTCCTCCAGTTGTAACGGAACTGATGTAACTGAGTGTTTCTGTGAGGTTGATGGGAATCCCTCTCCTGAACTGGAGTGGCATCTGTCTGGACGTCCTGTCACTAACTCTTCAGACACGTTCATCAGTGAAGAGCGATTGAGAAGCACAGTCTTGAGGAGCTCCATCACTCTACATCAGTCACTCACACACACATCTCTGCAGTGTGTTGGCAACAACACTCGTGGCACTGCAAGAAAACTGTTTCAACTTTATCCCTTCCCTACAAAAAGAGGTAAACCTAAATACACACTAAAATAAGTCACAATAAAATTGTCATTTTTCTTCATTGCTCACAAGGTCAACATCTTCTCCCCATCTTGATTGGAGTTGCTGTTGGGGTTTTCCTGATGATGATGTTGTGTATCATTATATATTGTGCACGGTGCGTACACAATACATGTAAAGTATCATATTCTCTGCAATACCTGATTCTGATTGGTTAATCGCAGCATTCAGTGACCGCATATTTCATAATATTTGCCATCATCCACAGCAATGCTGTATATCAGTCAGTTCATCTGTAAAACTAACATTGGTGCTTACAATGTAAGTAATAAATTTGAATCCAGGCTGACTAGCTTTTTCAAATATGGAAAAATGTTTTACAGAAGAAAAAACAGCAGATCCTTGCCGACAAAACAAGAAGATACTATTGGAATCATTATGACTGATAAGGTGAGTCGTACCAACAAAACACACTATTCATTAACATATGGCACCTTAACACACAACAGTCATTGAAAATATTCCCTCAATTTAAACGTTTACAGTAGTTCACTCAAAAAAGACAGTTTTATCAAATTACTCAGTCATGTGGTTTCAAGCCCATATTTTCTTCTGTACTGCTCTTCTTCTGTATCAGAATACACCACAGCAATTCACCCCAAATACCCTACTACATTCATCCTCTAGGATATTCAACAAGAGGGCGAGAGTGAGTCTGTTTATGCCAATAATGTCATGCTGTCACCTGCTGAAGCTGCTACACTGAATCGCCAAGAATCCCTCCATTATGCCTCCATTGACTTCAAAAACATCAAACCAGAGTCAGAAGAAATCAGGGGTGTCTCCTCGCTGACCACTGACTACGCTGTTATCTGTTATTCTGGTAAAGTGAGGAAGACTAAAGGCTCTGTGGGAGGTGATCAACCCAATAGCAATGTCTCCGCTTTGAAGTCCCAAAAAGATTAAACTGTACCAGACTGGGGGACAAATATCAGAAAAGAGTCCTTTGAGCGATCAGATGATGCATATGAAGAGACTTCACACATCCAGACTGTTCCCACAAAAAAGTTTGTCATGAGTGCCGATATGGTTAAAAGTAAAGCAAGCAACTGAACCTAAGTTGCTCACACAGTTGTTTTTTTTTTTTTTGTCATGATGTTTCCTTAAAAAAATATCCATTTAAAAATTCTATACTGATACATATTCATTCATAGTCATTAGAGCTCAAATATATATTAGAAGTTTTAAAAATGAATATATATATAATATATAAAAATAAAATAAAAATCATATATTTTATAAAAGGCTTCCTTTGACCTTAATTTGGTGGTTTTTGTTTTATTTTAATTTTTTTCCAGATGAAGTACATGTTGATAGAGGTTTTTTTTTTTTTTTTTTTTTTTTTTTTTTACATTTTGATGGTTTCTTCTGATTCTGTTTTATTTATCTTTCTCTGATTGAATATTACATTAAAGAAGAAAAAGTTACATAACTTTTGATAGTAGGCCTACTTATGAACAAAACTAAACTGTTGCTTCATTTTTTTTTTTTTTTTGACCAGCAGAGGGCAGCATTACGGGCACATGATCCACACAATGCTACTGCTCTAAAACAAGCTTCTCATGTAACATTCTATCCGAATTTTAAATGATTTTGAATTTTTCAAACATTATTATTATTATTATTATTTTTATTTACCACATTATCACCTGACTTTGTTTCCCTCCTGTTTCCTGCTCCTACATCTATAAAACATGTACACTACATGTAAAGATTTCTGAAGCCATACGATAGCATTATGTGAAGAACAAAGGAACAATTTAAGTAGGTTGTGTAATTTTACAGCTACACACTGCACAGAAAATGATACAAGATAAATTCAAGGCTCTGCTTGTGCACAGAATATGTTCATGATGTTACAGGAAGTACTGGAGTGAATGTGTGAAGAGAGAGGGAAGTTATAATCAGTAGATCAGATCAGTAGTTTATGCTTCAAATTCTGTTCCCACGGCACAGGTTCACTGTCTTTAATCTGAAGCAGGTGCTACTGTAAACTTTTGATCTAAACAGGAGATTCCAACACTTTCTGCTACAAAAAGTGTTTTTTTTTTTTTTTTTTACAAATTCCCTCTTTCATATTTGTTTATGGTCTTGTTGCTGTTTTACAGCCCTTACATTAAAATTAATAGACTCATAGAACATCAACAGAGATGCTGTCATATCCAACATCCAAAAATTTAATACTGAGAATATTTCGATTTTTTTTTTTTTTTTTTTTTTTAAGTGGTAAAATTATTGAAACAGTAAAGTGAACATAATTATTTTTAAAATATTTTTTTGAGATAATGAGCCAAAATTCAAAGGTCTAAACAAGACAATAAACATACAGAGATAAACCTGTAATATAGAAAGTTTTAGATATTATAGATATTTAGAAAGTATTTACATTTTTGAGAGGAAGAAAAAATAACTAAAAAGACAAGCAACGTTTTCATTAACCTGTAAAGTATGACACGTTCCTCTTTTCTTCTTCCGTCCCGTCTTTGGCACATACATTTTTACATAAACTCCTGCATCATTTTCCTTGACAGTAAAGGTGTTTCACTGTGTGTCAGAGCTTCCACAAACTCAAAGAAACATCTCTCAGACATAAGGGACCTTCCTAAATATACAATAAATTTGTAGGGAAAAAGTGTGCGTAGATAATATTTTCTTTTTTTTCTTTATTCTTTTTTTTTTTTCCAAGCCTGCTTTTCTCCAACAGGTGGATGTTCATCACTGAATAAAACGATGGATATCCGGACAGCAGAGAAAATAATTCTACTTATTTTTCTGTTGAAAGGTTTGGATATTTTTATGAATTAAATGTAAAAACTAGTTTACATATTTTTAGAGCAATTTCTTGATTTTAAATTAATTATTGAATGAATTAATGTTTGTGTTGTGTGTGTTATTAGGTGTTTGTTGTAGAGATTTCAGCATTAGTCTGACAGAGAAGATTGAAGCTCTCAGTGGATCATCTGTGATCATAAAGTGCACATTTGAGATTAAGGACAAATACCTCACTGAGAGTAATGCTACAGGATTTTGGCTCAAAGATGGAACTGATCAGACTAAAAATCGGGTGTTTAACTCCAGAGATTCCAAACCTGATCACTTTAAAGGGAAAATAAATGGAAAACTACATGAGAAGAGCTGCACCACTATCTTTTATGATGTTAGTTCAAATCATGCTGGTAAATATTACTTCAGGATTGAGAGTGGTACTCTGAAATACACCTACACTGAAACAACTGGAAACATTTCCACTATAAATGTCATTGGTGAGTGATTTGAGTATTTTATTTATAAATGAATCTGTTAAATTATTTTTTTTCTTACATTTTTTGTCATGCCATCATTGTCTCTTTTTACTTAATCTTGTATTTGTGTGTATTTCAGAGTCTCCCCCCAAACCCACAGTGAAGCTGTATGTGGTTCAGGATCAGGAGGAGGTGTTGGAGGGGAGCTCTGTGAGTCTGCGCTGCTCTGCTGAGACTCTCTGCTCCTCTCCTCCACCAACTCTCACATGGAGCTCCACTCCCAGAATCCCCCTCAGTGAGAGCAGCAGACAACAGGAGCTCATCTCTGATCTGAACTTCACTGCTGCTCACCGTCACCACAGAATCACTTTCACCTGCACTATAACCTACCAGATACTGGACAAGAACAAAACAGCACAGGACAACATCACATTACATGTTCAGTGTAGGATGCTTTTGTGGATTCACTTCATTTCTCCTCTACAAGAAGCTAATAATGTAAAATATCATTCTTTCTTTTTTCAGATGCCCCTAAAATCTCTCTCTCCTCCAGTTGTAACGGAACTGATGTAATTGAATGTTTCTGTGAGGTTCATGGGAATCCCTCTCCTGAACTGGAGTGGCATCTGTCTGGACGTCCTGTCACTAACTCTTCAGACACGTTCATCAGTGAAGAGCGATTGAGCAGCACAGTCTTGAGGAGCTCCATCACTCTACATCAGTCACTCACAAACACATCTCTGCAGTGTGTCGGCAACAACACTCGTGGCACTGAAAGAAAACTGTTTCAACTGAATCTCTCTCCATTGCAGTGTACAGGTAACGTCTCTTCTGAACCAAAATTAAATTAAACAAAAAAGATTTCTAACAGTCATTACTGTGGTAACTGTTCAAGTACAGATTCATCCTTTATTATTTTCAGTCATTTTATGCATTTGCAGAATTTTCATTTTTAACTTTTTAACAACTATGACAGTATTAGGACTCTCTGTTTTCTCTATTTATATTTCTGTTTTATGGGCATATTGTGTATTTTTAGAATATCAACAGGTTACAGTTTCCCTCCTGATCATATTAATGCTGATTCTGGTTTTGTATGCTCTGACTGTTGGACTTGGAATCTACAAAATTAGACAGTAAGTCCAGAGACGTCATGCCCATTCAAACCAAGACACTTGCCCAATCAGAATTTTGAACCAAATGAATTATGAATGCAACTGCCAAAAGACTTGATTTATAAGTATTAAAAGTGAAGTAAGCAATTTCTGAGAAACACTTTTGATATCTGAAATCTCATACATTCTATGATCCAACAAGCGGCATTTCAGAAGGTCCAATGGGCGAAAACAAGCTTAAACAGACACAAACAGACAGGGTAACACACTGATCTGACAAAACCCAACAAAGAGTCTGTTACTGTCTGTCAGTGCAGTGTGAAATAATGCTTCACAAAAAACAAAGGCGAAGATGATGAGTGAACGACAAAGAAGAACAAAATAATTGTTAGTCGTCAGCAGCGCGTCAGCTTCAGACAAACAATTACACTCAACTTTCCTGTTCCTATAGCTGATATTACAACAACAGCTTAAATTGGTTTTGTGAAACATAGCAAAACCAATGTTAGTCACGTATAAAGCAGAAACAACTCAACCTTGGTGTCCATTTTCTCACGCCTTCCACGCTTAATCTCTACAACGCTGGGAAGCTTTTCTAAGTGGGTCCTAAAGCTCTTGCCTGATAATACCCTTCTTTTTTCAATGGTATTCCTCTGAACTTTTCTCTTTCTCTCTCTACAGTCTTTCTTCGAATCCCCCTGTTGCTCTCTCTCTCTGCTCCTCCATCATCCCCCGACTGCTGAGTATGTTGTGCTGCTCGCTCCGATCCACTTTCAACAGTGTTTCTCAGAAATCACTTACTACACCTTTGACTTGACAACACAACTGAATAATCTTTTAATGACACGTGTATATATTTATCTAAATGGCAGAAAATGTGCTAAGGAATGTTTGTCATGTGCAGCATGTTTCTCTGAAGGACTATAGAGAACAGCCTCTGATTCCCAAAATGTTCTTTCAAATGCAGGGATAAGGAGCAGTTACAGTGAAAACTTAGATAAAGTTTTATTATAAACGATATTAGTTAAAATAGTTAGGAATAGGAATAGTTAAATAGGCAAAAAAAAAAGAGGTTTCTGCTGCTTTTCATACTTGAAAATGCAGAGCAATCACTGATAGGCCAGTTTAGTTGCCATTTTGCTTGGTTTGTTATAAAAGTCTATATTACATCAAGATTTGAAACCGGCCACCCATAAAATTACACCATGTGACAATCATGACTCACAGTGTTATAGGAAGAGAGTCAGATCTGTCACTGGTGTCTCATGAAAAAAAAATCATCAAACAGTAAGAATGCATTTCTATACAAAGATATTATAATGGACTAATCATTAGTAACCTAATATCCTTTGTTTCCAGATTGTCCACCAAGCTGAAGGTGAGTCTTCTTTGTTATAAGGCCTGGATGTAGTAAGGTATGATATAGGTTGATAAAGATGATGATGGTGTTTGAGAGTGTTTTTGTTTTCAGGCTCAGAATGAGGCAGCAGACACATATGCTTCTCTTCAGCTCTCTGCTCCACCCTCTGAATATGAAACTTAGAACATTAAGAGAGATGACACACGATAAACAACAAATACACATTTTATCTTCTTCGTTTTCTTTAGTCAGTTGTTCTTTCAGGATAATTAAGACTAATCAAAAAGTAATTTCACATGAATTCTATGTCTGATACATTACAAAAGCATGAAGATCAAGCCTCACTGGCAACAAATATGCATTCTTTGTCATATTTTACTGAATTCTGTTTTTTAGAAACTTCTGTCACCATACACCAGACTGTCAATCATCCTGTAACAGTTAACATTCTCATATACACATTCCACATTGTATTCAATAAAATTTACATACACAATTCTTACCGTATTGGAGAGAAAACAAATAAGTCATTGGTCTGCCAATTGTGGGTCTTTCATTATAAAACTCTGTTCATGTTTTTTGCATAAAGATGCATTTAATAGTTAATGGTAAAACGTATATCTTTTGCTATTGTGCTATCAGTGTCTTTATAAAAGTTCACAATGTTTATAGATAATATTAAATACATATTTTTTTTATCAGTTTATAGTTATTAATAACTCAAACCCCTTCATGGTGTCTAACCATCTGTCTCACACATATTCACCAAGTTTAAAGATCTTATAATTTGTGTTTATACAGTGCCCTCCACAATTATTGGCACCCTTAGTAAATATGAGCAAAGGTGGATGTGAAAATAAATCTGCATTGTTTATCCTTCTGGTCTTTCATTCAAAAAATTCACAAAATTCTAACCTTTCATTGAAGGAAAACAGTTGAACGTGGGGGGGAACTTACATTATAAAATAAATGTTTTTCTCCAATACATGTTGGCCACAATTATTGGCACCCCTAGAAATTCTTATGAGTAAAATATCTCTGAAGTATATTCCCATTCATATTTACATTTTTTTTAGCACACCAGGGTGACTAGGAGCATGAAATTGTCCAGCCGAGACTTTCTGTTCCACAGGAATATAAATATGAGTAAACACAAATGCCAAATTCCCGTAATCATTCATCACAATAAGTAAAACCAAAGAAAATAGTTCTGATGTGCAGCAAAAGATTGTTGAGCTTCACAAAATAGAAAGTGGCTGTAAGAAAATACCTAATTTCTACCATCAGGGCAATAATTAAGAAGTTCCAATCAACTAAACGTTACAAATCTGCCTGGAAGAGGACGTGTGTCTAAATCGTCCTAATGTGAAGTGAGGAGGAAAGTTTGAGTGGACAAAGACTCTCCAATGATCACAGCTGGAGAATTGCAGAGATTAGTTGAGTCTTGAGTCTCAGAAAGCCTAAAAAGAATTATCAAACAGCACCTACATCCCCACAAGACGTTTGGGAGGGTTCAAGAAAAATCCTCTGCTCTCATCCAGAAACAACCTCCAGCATATTCAGTTGTCAGACAAGACTGGAACTTCAAACGGGACCGGCTTCTATGGTCAGATGAAACTAAAAAAAGAGCTTTTTGGCAGCAAAATCCATCCATCCATTTTGGATCATTGTCCATCAGGACAATGATCCAAAACAAACATCAAATCCAACACAAAAATGTGTCACTGAGCACAAAATGAAGCTTCTGCCATGGCAATCTCAGTCATCTGACCTGAACCCTATGGAAGATGAGTGGAGTGAACTGAAGAGAAGAAGCACCAGCATGGAGCTGGAATCTGAAGGATCTGGAGAGATTCTGTATGAAGGAATGATCTCTGATCTCTTGTCAGGTGTTCTCCAAACTCATTAGGCATTATAGGTGAAAACTCAGAGCTGTTATCTTGGCAAAAGGAGGTTGCAAAAAGTTTTGAATAAAAGAGTTCCAATAATTGTGGCCAACATGTTTTGGAGAAAAAACATTTATTTCGCAATGTAAGATTCCCCCCAATTTCAATTATTTTCCTTAAATGAAAGGTTATAATTTTGTGAATTTTTTGAATGAAAGATCAAAAGGATAAACAATGCAGATTCATTTTTACAGCTGCTTTTGCTCATAAGGGTGCCAATAATTGTGGAGGACGCTGTAGTTCTGAACCAAATCCTCATCCACAGTACACTGGTTAGTGGGCATTACTGTGCATGTCCAGATCCACACAGTAGACCATCTGGGTACATTTGGTATACTATGATTTGGGACACACTTATTCTAATCTCACATACTATTTAAGAAAGGGAAAGATTACAAAAATGTACATGTGCATGTATTCTAATTTTTATTTAATCTAATATCTCATTTGTGTCTTTTTGTGGACTATTATGGACATTACTAAAAAAAAATTCTTTGTCTTCTACAATCAGTTGTACTTTAGTACAAATCTGGTCATTGTTTGTTCATGTTAGTTTACAGAACATTAACAAATGTTCACAAATACAACTTTTGACTAAAAATGAGTAAATGTTCTAAATGTCATAAATGTTGAAATTACCATTGATTAATAAATGCTGAAGAAGTGTTTATTGTTAGTTCATGTTCACTAATATAGTTAACTTATGTTAACAAATTACAAATTAATTATTAAGTGTTACCTAAGTTTTTATTTCAAGTAAGTCTGTTAATTGTGTTTTTTTTTTTTTTTTTTTGTTTCCACCACTGCTTTATTTGGAAAACAGTCCTGTCATGATGCCACAGCGTATGTTTATGTAAAAATATTAAAACTTTTTAAAGTGCTTCACAGTGTTGTTCTGGGAATTTTCAGGGATTCAGTAATGATGACTTACATTAGTTGTTTCTGCATATTAAGCTTTTCTGCACAAAAATATGATTACACTGTATCAGATGCTTTTGGTTTAAAATAAAAGTTAAGCTCTTAAAGGATTAGTTCACTTTCAAATTAAAATTTCCTGATAATTTACTCACCCCCATGTCATCCAAGATGTCCATGTCCTTCTTGCAGTCAAAAAGAAATGAAGGTTTTTGATGAAAACATTCCAGGATTATTCTCCTTATAGTGGACTTCAATAGCCTCCAAACGGTTGAAGGTCAAAATTACAGTTTCAGTGCAGCTTCAAAGCATTATACGCAATCCCAGACGAGGAATAAGGGTCTTATCTAGGGAAACCATCACTCATTTTCTAAAAAAAAATAAATAAAAAATTATACATTTTAACCATAAATGCTCATCCTAGCTCTCTTCCTCTTCTCTATTAGAATTCCGGCAGTGTAGACACGGCTAAGTGTATTACTGCCCTCCACAGGTCAAAGTTTGAACTAAATTGTCATATACAATATGCTAGTGCAAGTATATAACAATTAGTTCAAACTTTGACCTGAGGAGGGCAGTAATGCACTTAACAGCGTCTACACTGCTGGAATTCTAATAGAAAACAAGAAGAGAGCTAGTTCAAGATGAGCATTTATGGTTAAAATGTATACATTATGTATAAATATAAATTATAAATTAAAATGTATAAATGTATGTTTTCTTTTTCTTTTTTTTCTTTTTTTTTTTTTTGAAAATGAGAGATGGTTTCTCTAGATAAGACTCTGTCTGTGAACAGAATGTATGATGATGCCGGATACAGGAAGCTGTTCACTAGCTATCAGTCAGTATATCATGTTCACACAGTTTCACTCAGTCTCAAATTATCGGCACAATACAGAACTTGGAGTCCTTCTGCATTTAGGAAAAAATACAATTTTTTCTCATCTCTGGCAAGTCTTGAACTCTTATTCTTCTTTAGATGTTTCTTCAGATGTGGTGTTCAGTTTATTGAATGAGTTCATAAATATCTGTTCAGTATAATTACGAAAATGTTTACTTTATATTTTGTGGGGCTAAATGTATTATTTCTATTAGTTTTTTTTATTTTTTTATTTTTTTTAATTTTTGTTATTTGTGTAGATTTACAAGTGTGTTTCTCCACAGGACTGAGCGTCTGTTAATGAAGAGATGAACACTGTAGAGAAAACGATTATTTTCTCTTTTCTGCTACAAGGTGTGGTTTCCTTTCAAATTCTTCACATTTAGTTTTTAAACAACAAGTGTGACGTGAATGAGTGAATTCAAGTGCTAAATTGTTATTCTCTATGTGATACTATGGTGCTTCAGCTAGTTTACTTACAGACACTTCAGAACATTTATACAATGTTGAAAAACAACTTTTCTTAAAACTACCTAAAGAGAATATTATTACTATTTAAATAAGTTGCAGTTGAATATTTTATTTCAATGTTGCTGCTGTTCTGCTTATGTTTACCCTTGTTTGTAGCATTTTGTATAACAACAGAAATGTGTCTGTCTGAATGCTTCAGTGTTTGTTTCTGCTTGTGTCTGAATAATTTTCATCATGTGTGTTGAAGGTGTTTGCTCTAGACCTTTCAGCATCAGTCTGACAGAGAAGATTGAAGCTCTCAGTGGATCATCTGTGATCATAAAGTGCACATTTGAGATTAAGGATGAATATGTCAAAGAACTCACTGAGAGTGATGCTACAGGATTGTGGCTAAAAGATGGATATAATGTGAATAACCATCTAGTATTTAACTCCAGAGATTCCAAACCTGATCACTTTAAAGGGGAAATAACTGGAAAACTACATGAGAAGAACTGCACCACTATCTTTTATAATGTTAGTTCAAATCATAATGGTAAATATTACTTCAGGATTGAGAGTGGTGGTCTGAAATACACCTACTCTGAAAGAGAAAACATCTCCACTATAAATGTCATTGGTGAGTGATTTGAGAACTTTATTTTTTAAATGAATGTGTTAAATGAAAATGTTACATTTATTTATCATGTCATCATTGGGCACAAGGCATACTTCACAAGGCATAGTTCAACCAAAAATGAAAATTCTGTCATAATTTACTCTCCACCACGTTGTTCCAAACCTGTATGATTTTCTTTCTTCTGCTGAACACAAAATAATATATTTCGAAGAATATGGGTAACCAAAGAGTTGATGGAAAAACTATGGAAATCAACGGGGTCCATCAACTGCTCAGGTTACTGACATTCTTCAAAATATGTTCTTTATGTTCAGCAGAAGAAAGTAATTCATACAGGTTTGGAAAAACTTGAGGGTGAGTAAATGATGACAGAATTTTAATTTTTTTGTGTGAACAATCCTTTTAATCTTGTATTTGTGTGTATTTCAGAGTCTCCCCCCAAACCCACAGTGAAGCTGTATGAGGAGCAGAAGGAGGTTCAGGATCAGGAGGAGGTGTTGGAGGGGAGCTCTGTGAGTCTGCGCTGCTCTGCTGAGACTCTCTGCTCCTCTCCTCCACCAACTCTCACATGGAGCTCCACTCCCAGAATCCCCCTCAGTGAGAGCAGCAGACGACAGGAGCTCATCTCTGATCTGAACTTCACTGCTGCTCACCGTCACCACAGAGTCACTTTCACCTGCACTATAACCTACCAGATACTGGACAAGAACAAAACAGCACAGAACAACATCACATTGCATGTTCAGTGTAAGTAATGCTTTATATCTGTTTTGACTTGTCAATCATATTATTGTTAATTATATTGTGTGGCTAAAAACACATCAGTTTCTGTGCTTCCCTCTTTGGGAGTTACAGATGAGTTTGGAATATTTTAATGTCTATTGTACTGTGCTTTGCTGTACTGACACTTATTAGCACTTTAGTTGAAGCATAATCTAAAATGAATGAATAAAACCTTCATTTTAGATTATGCCAGGAACTAATACAGAAAACAAATCTCAGCTAGTGTCTGAATGTAAACCAAAATTACTCATTAATATGTAAGCCATTGTTGAGTGCCTCGAAATAAATCTTATCAAGCTCAGTGACTGGAACTCAGTATCTTTTATTATTTACTCACATCATATGCACTACTACTTCACTTCTTTTTTCGTCCTTCTCACTCTCACACAAGAGCTCCCTCTAGTGGCTTACTCAAGAACACCACATATCCCTCTCTCTTAAGAACAAACATACCATTATCAGTAAAGGTAACATTTTTAACATTTTCCTTTTTAGCCTTTTAATAATCGTACTCCCAACAGTACGATTTGGAATCAAAACCTCGTTGAACAAATGTTTATGTTAATAATGCAATTATTAAAACCCCAATATAACCCCTCACAGACAATACTCACGAAAATATTCACTATGTTATTTTCCTTTAACTGCAGAAACACAAATTATGTATTATTAATGCGTTAAATCACATTTTACATCACATAATCCCGGGTCCATACAGGCGCAGGCCTACTCCGAACAGACCGTGCAACTGCAGCATTCAGCATTCCAATTCAGTGTTCCCAGAGTCAAACAATGGCAAATCACTGGACTCCTCTGTTCCGCTTGGAGCGAGTGCAGGTGCCAGGTGAGATGCATTCCAGCATCGTCCATCTGACAGTTTATATGTGTACAGTCCTTTCTGACCCACAACCTTTAGGGGTTTCCCAAATTTAGACTGGGTCTTTGGCACAATTACTTGCTACTTGGGCTGGAGACATTCTGGAACTAGGGGGCGGCTGGTCCCACGCACCACACAACTATCCTGGAATGAAAGTTCATGGCGTACTTGAAAATATGGCTGTAAAGCACGATCCAGTGCTTTTGCACACTTTGGCCACCTTGAAGTGAGTAGTCTGCGTAGCTCGGCTTGAATAAGACAAGAATCGCATGCTGCTTTGAACTCAGAGCTGGTTATTGCAGTGAACGTAGAAGTGAGTGCTACAACTTCAACATCATGTGTCAAAAGAGTGGTCAGTGGGCTGTGATCTGTTCGCAGTATGAAGTGTCGTCCCCACAGGTAGGTCCTCCATCTCTCTGTGGCCCAAACACATGCTAGTGCTTCCTTTTCTACGGTGGAGTACTTCCTTTCTGCTGCTGTAAGGGTGCGTGAGGCAAATGCCTCTGTTTTCTCTGTCTTGTCTGCATGCAGCTGGGTAAGAACACCTCCAATTCCATAGTCTGAGGTGTCTGTGGTCACGATACTGGTTAGTTCTGGATTGTAAAGTGTGAGGGCAGCACTATTCACAATCAGTCTCTTTACTTTCTCAAAGCTCTCCTGAGCCTCAGGTGACCACATGAATGGAACAGAGCCTCGTAAAAGCATGCGCATTGGCTCCACCACGGTAGCATAGTTTGGTATGAACTTAGAATACCATGACGTAAGCCCCAGAAATGAACGAAGACTAACCTCGTTAGCCGGGGGCGGAGGGTCTGCCACTGCAGAGACATGCGAAGCTTCAGGCCGCAATCCCTTCCCAGACAGCGTGTGGCCCAGAAATGACAGTTCTGGCTGTCTGAAGTGACACTTTGCTGTGGTCAGTTTCAGTCCTGCCTTGTCGATTCGCTGCAGCACGGATTGCAGGTTTTCATCATGTTCCTCGAGTGTTGCTCCTGCGACCATGATGTCGTTTAAGTAGCAATCAACTCCGGACTGACCTTTAAGGATTTCAGACATCATCTTCTGGAAGCAGCTTGGAGCTGAGGCCAGTCCATACGGAACTCTTTTAAAACGAAATAACCCATCATGCGTAATAAATGCAGTAATGTTTCGACTGTCCTCATGCAACACAACCTGATGGTAAGCACTTTGGAGGTCTAATGTGGAAAGCATTCTAGCTCCACACAGGTTTGCGAACATCTCCTCCATATGCGGAAGAGGAAAACCGTCCACTACGATAGCTTTATTAGGCTCACGTAAGTCGACACAGAGCCGAATCCCCCCGTCTTTTTTTCTGGTGACCACTATCGGGGAGACCCACTCAGAAGCATCCACAGGCTCGATTACATTCTGTTGTACAAGCTTCTTTAATTCCTTGGACACCTCATCGCGGATTGAGAAAGGTAAGCGCCTGAGTTTTTGTTGAATGGGCTGAACCTCAGGCCGAATCTTGACACAATGTACAAATCCTCTTGCACACCCCAGTCTGTTTTCAGAGTTTGCAGCTACAGATGAGACAGGATTTACACATTGGGCGGTACTGATCTGGCCATCACATAATTGTAAACACAGTCCAGTAAAGAGAAGAGGTCTCTGCTCAGCACAGCTGATCCCTTTTGTACGATGTACAGGTCTGCAGTAGTACAATGGTCACCATATGAAATGCTGGCCGGCAGGCATCCTTTCACTTCAATTGCATCACCCCCAAAACTAACTAGACTGAGTTTTGGTGATGAGAGGGGTGCTTGATTGAACAATGCAGTGTAAATGGACATTGGTAATATGGACACAGCTGATCCAGTATCTACCATTAGCTGAACGTCCTGTTTTTGTCCTGTGCTTACACTTATTTGTACTGTACACATTATTTTGCCACCGTCACGAGCAGAATGTTCAATATTTAACACGATCACTTCAGGCACTGTAATTTCACTCACCCGTTTGCTTCCACGACATGCCTTAGCATAATGTCCTTTTTTGTTACAGTTCCTGCACACCGCATCCTTAGCAGGGCATCCAGGAAAATTAGCTGCATGCTGCTCGGATCCACAGCGGTAGCAAGTAAGTGCACGGGTAGATTTGGGAGGTCCGCGCATCTTGTTGACTTTACTTTTGCTCCGTCGGGGCCTACTGTGTTGTTGAACTGCTTGTACTGAGTTGTCCGATGACATTATCATCGCTTTGGCCTCCGCTGTTGCAGTTTCTATTTGCCGCGTGACAGTCACAGCTTTCTTAAGGTCGAGTGGTACTTCCAGCAGCAGCCGTTCTGTAATGCGAGCTGAATTAGTCTTTTCAACCAGCTGGTCGCGGATCATCTCGTCCTCCATAGCGCCGAATTCGCAGGTGGCAGCGAGTTCACGCAGAGCAGCGACATATTGGTCTGTGGTCTCGCACGCGCGTTGGCTTCGTTGGCGGAAGTGGTAACGTTCAGCAACCACATTCACTTTAGGGAAAAAAAAGTCCTGGATTGCACTCAACGCAGAAGCGTACGTATCATCTCCCTGTTCACTCACATTCAGGGTGTAGAACAGTCTTTGCCCCTCGGCTCCGAGGCAGTGTATCAAAAGAGCACGCTTCCTAGCAGTAGATAGCTCCTCTCCCAGGGCCAGCAAGAAATTATCGAAAGTTTTAATCCATGCTTTGAATGTAATCGGCGGTTCTCCCTGTGTTTGCAGAAACGGGGTGGGTTGGCTCAAACTAAAAGCCATCCTCGTCGCCAATATATTGAGTGCCTCGAAATAAATCTTATCAAGCTCAGTGATTGGAACTCAGTATCTTTTATTATGTACTCACATCATATGCACTACTACTTCATTTCTTTTTTCGTCCTTCTCACTCTCACACAAGAGCTCCCTCTAGTGGCTTACTCAAGAACACCACAGCCATCTTCAGTGATTGTAAGCAATGTGAACTACAATAGAAAAGTTACTCAGAAAAGGTTCTAGTTGTTCTGCACAGAAATTTCTTCATCTTTCTCTGTATTAGATGCTCCTCAAATCTCCACTTCCTCCAGCTGTGTCAGTGGGGATGTAACTGAGTGTTTCTGTAAGGTTGATGGGAATCCCTCTCCTGAACTGGAGTGGCATCTGTCTGGACGTCCTGTCACTAACTCTTCAGACACATTCATCAGTGAAGAGCGATTGAGCAGCACAGTCTTGAGGAGCTCCATCACTCTACATCAGTCACTCACACACACATCTCTGCAGTGTATCGGCAACAACACTCGTGGCACTGCAGGAAAACTGCTTCAACTGAATCTCTCTCCATTGCAGTGTACAGGTAACGTCTCTTCAGAACCAAAATTAAATTAAACATAAAAAAGATTTATACTAGTCATTACTGTGGTAACTGTTCAAGTACAGATTCATCCTTTTTTATTATTATCAATCATTTTATGCATTTACAGAATTTTCATTTTTGAATGAACTAACTTTTTAACTATGACAGTATTAGGACTCTCTGTTCCCTTTCAGTCGGTCAAGTTCGACGTACGACAGTAGTGACGACGAATTGGGATATCGCTACAGAGCCCTATCAGCTTCATATTATGATTTGGGCCGGTTCCTCCATTGTGTTCAGTGAGTGGTGTACCCGAACACATTGTGACACTCCCTGTGTGCTTCAGCACGAGAGAGCTGATTCTTCCCCTTCTAAAATAGCTTCACAGACAAACCCTGCTTCTTTATCAAGATATCATTTTGTCTGTGCGTTTCTGGGTGCAGTCGTTCCCTGGTCCCCGCTGATGGGCACAATCGCTGCATCACGTGCTTGGGCGTTCAGCCGCACAGAAGCAGGCTGAGGCCATTAACTCCCTCGGGTCGGCGGTCACACCGACATGACTATCACAGTGCTGAGATCGAGACTCTCGTTCCTTGGTTCTCAGGGAGCGGGGGTCCCCTCCCCTATGCCCCGTGCAGCCATTTTCCCTGGCCCCGGCCGGGATGGTGATTCGTCGGCGTATAGGCAGGTGGATCTGAGGATTACGGTCAGGGCCTCCTGAGCTCACTGATATGCAAGTCATTATACTTCATTATGCGATTATTTTGTCTTCTCAGGTGTAAATCACCCATTATTCATGATGATTCACGCCTCCACACATACTGTATTTCTTGACAAAAAGTGTCTTACAAAAACTAAATCAATATATTGTTATAAATGAACGAGTAAGCAGGATAATTTTTACATAATTTTGAAGCAAAAACTCTAGTCTACAACCTCCAACATCCAGAAGTCTTGTGAACACAGATTTATTTTTTATTTTTTGGCTTTATTTCAGTGACTTAAGTTTTTTGTTTTTTCAATAACCACGCATAAACGTTATTCCTTCAATACCAATTCATACATGTTCCTTGCATATTATTGTAGCCTAATTTGTGCTGAATACAGTGTAATGACTCATTTATATGTTAATGAACAACTGAAAAAAGCACAAATGTCAGGGCATGTCAAAACGAAAATCCTCAGACCCCAGAGGGTTAAGCATATCTTGCCCCGGTGGTACGTTGCTGCCTCAACCCTGTCGCCGGCTCAGCCTCAGCCCGCTTGTCGCCGAGGGTGCCCGCCCATGTCGTCCTCCGCCCCTGCTAAGTCGGCAAATCAGCAGTCAACACCCACCAAACAGCAGGGAGCCGGTCGCGGATGAGGTGTCCAGCCCGCTCAAGCCAAGCCAGATGGCAAGCGGTCGAGGAAGTCACGATCCTGAGACAGGCGACCTGGGGGGGAAGGATTCTGCTCTTTGGGAGAGAACTCCAACATCTCTCCCACCCCGGAGGAGGGCCTGGGGGAATTTGTGTTTTTGCCTGTCCCGCCGCTGGCTCACCGGAGTCCAGCGGTACCCACTTCCACACAAAAAGAGCAGTTTCCCAATCCTCCAGGTCACAAGTGGGCGCGGCTGTCAGTGTGCCCCGCCCATTCACACTGCTACCTTGCAGAGTCTGACCACATTCTGGGCCGCTATGCCATCCGAGTCGGGTCCCCGTACTCTGCTTCGCTGCCCCACCCCCGGTACGTCTGTTGTGCCTTTGGTCCCACTGGCTCGGTGTCTGCAAAGCCTGGATAGCGCTCCCTAGCCTGTCCCGCTGGCTCATTCATACTATCATACTCGGCTATGCGATTCAGTTCACCCGGCGTCCCCCAGTCTTCAGGCGTGTCCACTACACTTAGGTGTCACTGGACAATGCACCTGTTCTCCGGGCGGAGATTGCTGTCCTCCTGGCAAAGGATGCAGTTGAGCCGGTCCCTCCAGCCGATATGAAGTCGGGGTTTTACAGCCCCTACTTCATTGTGCCCAAAAAGGGCAGTGGGCTACGGCCAATCCTGGATCTGCATGTCCTGAACCGGTCCCTTCACAGGCTGCCGTTCAAGATGCTTACGCTGAAATGCTTTTTCAAATGCATCCGTCCCCAGGATTGGTTTGCAGCGATCGACTTGAAGGACGCGTACATTCATTTCGCGATTCTGCCTCACCACAGACCCTTTCTATGGTTTGCGTTCGAGGGTCGAGCATATCAGTACAAAGTCCTGTCCTTCGGGCTGGCCCTGTCACCCCGCGTCTTCACAAAGGTTGTGGAGGCGGCCATTGTTCTGCTCAAGGAACAGGGCGTTCGCATCCTCAACTACACGCTCGGCACGGATGCCCTGGCACACAGCTGGCCCCGGGGCCTACGCAAATATGCGTTTCCCCCAGTGAACCTTCTCGCACAACTCCTGTGCAAGGTCAGGGAGGATTATGAGCAGGTCTTGCTAGTGGCTCCGTATTGGCCCACTCGGACCTGGTTTTCGGACCTGATGCTCCTCACGACAGACCCTCCCTGGCCCATTCCTCTGAGGAAGGACCTCCTGACTCAGAGATGGGGCACCCTGTGGCACCCACGTCCCGACCTGTGGAACCTCCACGTGTGGTCCCTACACACTATCACTTCAGCTAGAGCTCCTTCCATGAGGTGATGGCAGGACCTTGGGGAAGCACGATCTGATCATCAGGTTCCTGAGGGGGGCAGGGAGACTAAGTCCACCTCGCCCTTCCTCCATACCCTCTTGGGATCTCTCCCTGGTACTTACATCTCTCTGGGGTCATCCCTTCAAACCTTTGCAATCAGTTGAGTTAAAAGTACTGTACCTTAAGACCGTCTTCCTGGTTGCATTGGCTTCGCTCAAGAGGGTAGGGTACCTGCACGTATTTTCGGTCGATGAATCGTGCCTGGAATTCGGGCCCGGTGACTCTCACGTAATCCTGAGACCCCGGCCCGGATATGTGCCCAAGGTTCCTACCAGTCCCTTCAGAGATCAGGTAGTGAACCTGCAAGCGCTGCCTACGGAGGAGGCAGACCCAGCCCTAGCTTTGCTCTGTCCTGTCCGCGCTCTGCGTGTGTACATGGACAGAACGCGAATCTTCAGGACCTCAGATCAGCTCTTTGTCTGTTACGGAGGCCTGCAGAAGGGAAAGCCTGTCTCCAAGCAGAGGATGGCCCACTGGATAGTGGATGCCATCGCCCTGGCATACGAATCCCAGGGCGTGCCTTGCCCACTCGGGTTGAGAGCCCACTCCACCAGAGGAGTGGCCTCTTCCTGGGTGCTGGCGCACGGCGCCTCGCTGACAGATATCTGTAGAGCTGCGGGCTGGGCAACACCTAACACGTTCTCTAGATTCTACAGCCTTCGTGTAGAGCCGATATCTTCCCGTGTACTCGATTCCACCAGCCAGTAGACGCGTTGAACCCACTCTAAGTGTCGGCTTGCAATGCCACTCCTGCCCCCTGGGCCGGATACGTGCCCGCTTGGTGAACCCTGTTGAGTTCCTCCGCCTCCCCCTTTGGCTCGGACATTGCGGAGTGTCTGATGCCAGGCCAACGTCCGTCTCCAGCGTTGATGTTGGCTGGGTTCCATATGTCACAACTCCTGTACGTGAGCGGTCCCATATGTGTATTTGTCCACAGTCCTACAGTGAGCTCCCTACAGTGAGCCCGTGTCTTTCCCTTAGCAGAGCCAGCTCTGCTGTCACCTGTCAGATGAATCTCCCCCTACCCAGGTGGAGCCATCCCAGGGACTCCATGTGCGTACTGCCCACAGCCAGTCCATATGTGTATTCTCCATGTAATCTCCTCCCCCACAGGGTAGGTAGTGGCCTCCGCATCGTCCCCTACGGGTTCGCTTCCCCAGTGTAGTCTAGTTTACTTAGTGGGTATTTCAGAACAGCAGTAGACTCTCTCGGCGTAAGCTCGCCCCCTTCCCCGTCCCATTGGTGCGCCGGGTGGCTAGAGCTTGCGCTGGCACTGGAAGGGGTTTCGTAACGTGGCGCTTTTGTTGGGATCCTAATTCTTTGGTCACTACTGATGTACGTCAATTTACATTACGTATGTAACCCTCGTTCCCTGAAGGAGGGAACGGAGATGTACGTCCTGACGCCACAGTTTCTGTACCCTCGCTGCAGTGCAGACTAGGTTGTCTCTTCAGCGAAAAGCGATATCCCAATTCATCGGTCACTACTGACGTACGTCTCCGTTCCCTCCTTCAGGGAACGACGGTTACATACGTAACCAAAACATTTTCTCTCTTTCTACTGTGACTTATACTTATATTTCTGTTTTATGGGCATATTGTTTATTTTTTAGAATATCAACAGGTTTCCCTCCTGATCATATTAATGCTGATTCTGGTTTTGTACGCTCTGACTGTTGGACTTGGAATCTACAAAATTAGACAGTAAGTACAGAGACGTCATGCCCATTCAAACCAAGACACTTGCCCAATCAGAATTTTGAACTAAATGAATTATGAATGCAACTGCCAAAAGACTTGATTTATACGTATTAAAGGTGCAGTAAGCAATTTCTGAGAAACACTTTTTATATCTGAAATCAACTCAAACAAACACACTTCAATGCTCCACTCCAAAATGCATGTTCTCACAATGCAAGAGTGGATGTCTCTTTATAGGTCGAATTCACTGAATAGTTAATCTTTTAATGACACGTGTATATATTTATTTACATGGGAGAAAATGTGCTAAGGAATGTTTGTCACATGTGCAGCATGTTTCTCTGAAGGACTAAAGAGAACAGCCTCTGATTCCCAAAATGTGCTTTCAAACACAGGGATAAGGAGCAGTTACAGTGAAAACTGTAAAAAAGTTTTATTATAAATAATAATAGTTAAAAATTGTTAGGAATAGAAATAGTTAAATAGGCAAAACAAAGTCCTTTCTGCTGCTTTTCATACATGAAAATGCAGAGCAATCACTGATAGTCCAGTTTAGTTGCAATTTTGCTTGGTTTGTTATAAAAGTCTATATTTGTATATATAGTCAAGATTTGAACCGGCCACTGATAAAATTACACCACGTGACCATCATGACTCACAGTGTTATAGGTAGAGAGTCAGATCTGTCACTGGTGTCACTGGTGTCTGTCACTGGTGTCTCAAAAAAATGCATCAAACAGTAAGAATGCATTTCTATAGAAACATATTATAATGTACTAAACATTAGTAACCTAATATCCTTTGTTTCCAGATTGTCCACCAAGCTGAAGGTGAGTCTTCTTTGTTATAAGGCCTGGATGTAGTAAGGTATGATATAGGTTGATAAAGATGATGATGATGGTGTTTGAGAGTGTTTTTGTTTTCAGGCTCAGAATGAGGCAGCAGACACATATGCTTCTCTTCAGCTCTCTGCTCCACCCTCTGAATATGAATCTTTGAACATTAAGAGAGATGACACACAATAAACAACAAATACACATTTTATCTTCTTCGTTTTCTTCAGTTAGTTGTTTCTTCAGTTAGTTGTTTTCATACAGCTCAACATGCTGCAAATGAAGAAAACACATGCAAATAGAAAAAACACCAGCAAATAAAGAAAACTTCTTCATCAGTTTGACAACACATGCACTGCAAAAGTCCACAACACTTACAAATAGAGAAACGCGCTGCAAAAGTCCACAACACTTACAAATAGTGAAATGCACTGCAAAAGTCCACAACACATACAAATAGAGAAACGCGCTGCAAAAGTCCACAACACTTACAAATAGTGAAATGCACTGCAAAAGTCCACAACACATACAAATAGAGAAACGCGCTGCAAAAGTCCACAACACTTACAAATAGTGAAATGCACTGCAAAAGTCCACAACACATACAAATAGTGAAATGCACTGCAAAAGTCCACAACACATACAAATAGAGAAACGCGCTGCAAAAGTCCACAACACTTACAAATAGTGAAACGCGCTGCAAAAGTCCACAACACATACAAATAGAGAAACGCGCTGCAAAAGTCCACAACACTTACAAATAGTGAAACGCGCTGCAAAAGTCCACAACACTTACAAATAGTGAAATGCACTGCAAAAGTCCACAACACATACAAATAGAGAAACGCGCTGCAAAAGTCCACAACACTTACAAATAGTGAAACGCGCTGCAAAAGTCCACAACACTTACAAATAGTGAAACACGCTGCAAAAGTCCACAACACATACAAATAGAGAAACGCGCTGCAAAAGTCCACAACACTTACAAATAGTGAAACGCGCTGCAAAAGTCCACAACACTTACAAATAGTGAAATGCACTGCAAAAGTCCACAACACTTACAAATAGAGAAACGCGCTGCAAAAGTCCACAACACTTACAAATAGTGAAACGCGCTGCAAAAGTCCACAACACATACAAATAGAGAAACGCGCTGCAAAAGTCCACAACACTTACAAATAGTGAAACGCGCTGCAAAAGTCCACAACACTTACAAATAGACAAACGCGCTGCAAAAGTCCACAACACTTACAAATAGTGAAACGCGCTGCAAAAGTCCACAACACTTACAAATAGACAAACGCGCTGCAAAAGTCCACAACACTTACAAATAGTGAAACGCGCTGCAAAAGTCCACAACACTTACAAATAGACAAACGCGCTGCACAAGTCCACAATATGGCGTTATACTACCATCAAATGTCGAGAGCGTATTATTGTGACGCGAGAGCACATCAATGTAATGCTCGAGCACAAAACTGGACGCGCGTTCTCATATATACAGTGCTCTCTTATGAACTGCCTCTCCTTACGCTCAGATATTGCGAGTGCGCGCTCAAACGTTGTCCTGTGCGCTCGCGAATCTCTCCGTGCTCTTGCACTAGAAATTAATTTGCTTCTGGATTAAAAGCTGTCAAAAGTTATCAACCAATCAGAAGAGACGACTGATCCATGGAAATGCTACGTCGAATCTTATTGGCTGAGATTGAACTGCACATGGAATTTGTTTGACAAAGATGCACAGCACAGCACCTACTGGCAGAACAGTGTAATAACATTAGTTTCAACGTTCATTTACTCATTTTAATTGCTAAAATCAGTGTATATTCAGACTATAAATTGTTACAATACTTGCATTATTAATGTTTGCAACACAGAAGTAGCAATAGTGTGTTGTTGAAAACACTTTGTAAATAAAAAAAAATATTAATAATATTTCACTATTTGTAAGTGTTGTGGACTTTTGCAGTGCATGTGTTGTCAAACTGATGAAGATGTTTTCTTTATTTGCTGGTGTTTTTTCTATTTGCATGTGTTTTCTTCATTTGCAGCGTGTTGAGCTCTCTCGGCCACCGTACTTTCAGGATGTAAAGTCTAATTAATTTCACATGATTCCTATGTCTGATACATGATTCCTCCATCCAGATAGCAAATTTCTCTGTTTTTATTGTTATTTCTATCCCTTATGTTCTATTTTTATTATTCTTCTTTATGTAAAGCACTTTGAATTACCTTTGTGTATGAAATGTGCTATACAAATAAAATTGCCTTGCCATTACAAAATCATGAAGGTCAAGCCTCACTGGCAACATATATGCATTCTTTGTCATATTTTACTGAATTCTGTTTTTTAGATATCTTTTAGATATTTCTGAACCAAATCCTCATCCAAAGTGCAATGGTTTGTGGGCAATATTAGCCTTTAGACTGTTCATGGATCCACACATCTACTGGGAAAAGTAAACCATCTAGGTAGGTTTGGTATATAATTTGGGACACACTTATTCTAATCTCACAACCTATTTAAGAAAGGGAAAGATTACAAAAAATTTAAATGTGCATGTATCTAATTTTTATTTATTCTAATATCTCATTTGTGTCTTTTTGTGGACTATTACATGGACTGTTTGACAAAAAAAATCTTGCTGGATGTGACGTTACTTCGTTACAGTACTTTTTTGGGAGAATCTCTACTTGAGTTTTTATATTTCTGTCAACTTTTACTTTTACTCCACTACATTTCCTAAATAAAATGTATAATTTTACTCCAATACATTTTCCCAAAGCATTTTCGTTACTTAATACAAAATAAAGTCGGAAGAACACAGACTGCAAGCAAGCACGTGCAAACAAGTGCACGCACAACCGTATATGATTTCATTTTCCGGGTTGCGTCCATTGCTGGAGCAGCTGAGAAGAGTGCGCTGTCATTATACAGTATGAGAGCGGCCTCTAGAGGCGAAATAAAAACTATCACTGATGCCTCATAGAGTTTGTTTTGACACGTGACGTGAGGCTGCACACAGCGGGACACTTCAAAACAGATTTAAAACGTACAACAAAATGGTATGTTATACAGTGTACACTACAGTACATGTTTTCATATCATTATAAAGTAATTAGTTTGTTGACTAGATGCTGCATTAGTGGAGAACAGCAGAATGTTTGCCGTTGAGGCTCAGAGGATGCTAACACAAGCGGTTAAAACAATATGAAAAAAACACAAACTGTTTAATGTCACGATTGTTACCATTCATTTGCAGTAGTTTATATCCATTTGTTCACTGTTATCCATTCATTATCCAGCGAAGTTTGACTGTATCCTCATCATGCAGCGACAGAAACATAACAAATCAGAAATCTAATCATTATCTAATCAAAATATGTGTTACAGGGCCGATAAAAAAAAAAAGAACTGAAATCGAATATTCAGTTCTTTTTTTTTATCGGCCCTGTAACACATATTTTGATTAGATAATGATTGAGTTTTCTAAAATAGAGGCAAATAATGTGTGAAAGTATACATATAATAGACCCATGCTATGCCTTTGTGTGTAAAGATGGTAATTTTTTAAGCATGACTGTTTGGATTTATATGAAATGGTAACACTACAATAAGAGTCCATTTGTAACATTAAATATAGTTAATAAAAGTATTGTTTATTTTTCATTTCAACATTTCCATTTTAACATTGTAAGTTGTCTCTTACATTAGTTATAATGCACTATGAATTAACATGAACGATCGATGTATAATTAATATATTAGTATTTTTTATATTTAAAAATTACAATGAACATTTAGCCATTTTTTTTTTAATTCAAAGAAACAAAATGTAAGAAAGAATTAAAACTGAACACACTCTTGCTGCACAAACTGTGTATGGAACAATTTTTAATAATATTTTTTTGCTCCTTTTGTATTTTACATTAATTGTTCTTTTACTTTCAATCCTTAAAGGTGCTATAGAGGATGTTTTCGATGACTGAGAAACCAAAGACTGTTACTGAGTTTTTGAAATGAGCGCATGCGTAAGAACAGCCCCCCTCCTTCACAAGGGATCGTGCACGAGTATTGGAACACGAATGTTTGTTTACTACCGGCATTCGCTGTGTCGTGTTAATGGATTCATTATGTTGGACTCAACGCAGGTAACTCATAATCTGCAGTTGTTACTCCTGACAAAACCATTGCATGCGGCGCCTGTGGAGTGTGGAAAGTTACTAGAGTGCGCACGTCTCTCACAAGGAATATAATGGCAGTGATTGACAAGCCAGAGGGCCAATCGTTTATGAGATGATCACACAAAAGATTAGCTGATTTTTTTTAAGGCCCTACCTCGTACACAGATGATGTATATTGATATTATTCCTTTCAGTGCACCTAATTAATAGTCTTTTATTAGTTAGTAAAGACAGTTTCAAGTAATATTGCAAAAATGTATAAAACAAAACATCCTCTATAGAACCTTTAAGTATGTTTAATATATATATATATATATATATATATATATATATATATATATATATATATATATATATAAACCTTTTCATACTTAAGTACAAAAAATATCACATACTTTAAAACTTTTACTCAAGTAACCACTGACTAAGATTAACAATTTCTGAAGAAGTAGTGTAATGTTTATTAATAGTTCATGTTAACTAACATTAACTTCACTGGTGGGGGTACAGAGCAGTGATGTAGCGCATATCTTGATGGAGTTGTAAGTTGTTTGGCATCAAGTGGAGACAGTATGAATTCCAGTCTGAAGAGAGCGAGAATCTCTATGTCCTTAGATTAATGAATTCACCAATGCACTTTTTTCCACCACTGCTTTATTTGGAAAACAAACATCGCAAGAAGATCCCCAGTCCTGTCATGATGCCACAGTGTAAAAATATAAAAGCCTTTTAAAGTGCTTCACTGTTTATCTGGGAATTTTTAGAGAATTCAGTAATGGCTTAGGCTACTTTAGTTGTTAAGTTGAGATAGTAGAGAGAATGTAAACAGCCAGTTCATATTGTCACGCTGTGGTTCAGATGAAGATGAAAAATGTTCAAATAGGTTTCCACTCACAAAAAGTTCTTTAATAGGTTCTTTAAACTTAGATAATCCACTGCAGGATGGCAGCATAACCACGTTTAACGCACCCACAAACAATACCAAACAACTGAATGAAAAGGAGGAACTTAAATACACAAGGTGATTAAACTCAAATGACAAACAGTTGATGACTCATTAATCAGAAACCATAACAAACGAGGAGCGGGAAACTAGAACACAGGAAAACAGGTAATTGAGAAACAAATAGAAAGTCCATGAAAATTATACTAAAACTGAATTCACAGCAAGCGGAACAGAGGAATCCAGGTTGGTGAAGACATAGGTTGGAGCCAGGGAGGAGCCTTGAATAGGAAGTGCCAGATGGTGACCCAGGCCACAGCCAGGATGGTGGACCACGGCATTGGCGCTGGAGGGAGGAGCCATGGTGGTTAAGGCTTCAGCGCTACCTTGGGGATGAGCGAGGGTGACGGAGATGAAAGAGGTGGAACCCACGGTGCAGATGGAGGGCTGATGGAGAGGAGTGATGCAGAAGACCCAGACAGCCGCGACGGAGCCGCAGCAACGACCCCCGAGTTGGATGCAGAGATGCGGAGGGCTGAGGTGAAGCTGGAGCGACCGAGAGTGGAGGCGGAGCCTGAGGGAGGGTGAAGCTAGCTGGAGCCATAGGAGAGGAGGGCCGGAGGACAATGGAAAGCCTGCAGGTCCGTGGCGAAGGTGACGCGATGTCAGCGATGAACTTTACCCGTCCGTCCATTAGGGTGGTCTGGTCTTCTGTAACACATGCGTAGGCAGGCAGATGAAGACAAAGACGAATAAAGTTCCAGTACAAGGTTTAATATAATCCAAGCAGGTAGAGGTACAAGCACACATAACTGAAACGAGACCAAACAAAGACATATCAATTGAATGGAACTTATATACACAGATGATTAACTAAAATGATAAACAGCTGTGATGATTAGTGCAATGTCCATGAAGACTGATTGTGACGGGAAAACGGAACAAAGGAGCACATGTGACTGATGAAAACAAACTAAAAGTCCATGTGGTGTGAGGGTGTGACCATTTTAAATGATTTTAAAACGCTGTTGCTGATGAGCGAATACACCAATGCAGATTTTTTTTAT
Source organism: Chanodichthys erythropterus (assembly GCF_024489055.1). Classification (NCBI taxonomy): domain Eukaryota; kingdom Metazoa; phylum Chordata; class Actinopteri; order Cypriniformes; family Xenocyprididae; genus Chanodichthys; species Chanodichthys erythropterus. Next base: position 17,298,224 of record NC_090228.1, read on the forward strand.
ATACCATTTCTCTTTTCTGCATAAATATGAGATTAGATTGTATCAGACGCTTTTGGTTTACAGAATGCTGAGCAGGAACAGGAACTGCCACATTTATTTTTTACTTGAAATGATGGTAGCACCTAACTTAACATTACCGCTACTGTGCATTAATTAATTTATGAATTAATGCATATTAGTGCACCTGTATTATAAAGTGTTACTGAAATGACAGTAGCTGAAAATGTCTTACAGTTTAAAACATGCTTTTCATGCTATTTTAAAGAACATTCTATTTTCAGAAAATAGGAAACTTCTGCAGAGACGTGCTGTGAGAAGCATTTCGGACGGTGAAGTGAGTTACAACACAAAATCACAAAAATGTATTCACAATACAACACAACCTAAAGTAGTAAACATACTTGTACTTTTTACTAACCAAAACAAGTATACAAACTGCTGAACCATGGAAACAGACACACTAGAGCTTTCCATCACTGATTCAACCCTGTAAAGCTTCAAGGCCATTTCATAGGACAAACAACAAAACCTAAAAGTTTAAAGTTCATGAATGTATGAGTGATTGGAGGTACACTCATGTATTTAAAGGTTAATGTTAATGAGGACACAGGAAGTTCAGTCAGTGTATTGTATTAGTAACTCTGTTCACACAGCACACCTCCACTCAGTCTCAAAATTAGCAGCAGTAAAGAACCTGGTCCATAAATATTAGGCCTACATTTTTCTCTCTTTTTTCTTCAGGAAAGATCTTGGCAGCTACACTGGTTTGACTGTTTTCTCATTTTGGGTAAGTCTTTAATTGTGTTTGCCTTTAGATGTTTTTTCAGAAGTGCTGTTCAGTTTATTGAGCTGTTGGAAACTTTCAATTAATTCATAAATATGTTATGTATAGTATAGTAGTATGGTTCCCAAATTATTTTAAATATAATTTTGTATAATTCATGTAAATAGAAGTGTGTGTTTCTCCACAGGACTGACTGTCTGTTAATGTAGAGATGGACACTGCAGAGAAAATCATTATTTTCTGTTTTCTTTTACAAGGTTTGATTTTTCCTCCACTTTTAACTATTTTAACACGTGCTAAACTATAAGTTTTAATTTAGTATTTTTAACTAAATCAATTTCAGATATTGATTGATACATACTTTTTTTTTTTTTTTTTTTTTTTTACTGGGATCTCACTCAAAATATTAAAAATTTACCCTTTTAAATGATCATATGTATTGCAATTAAATGTTTTGTGAAATTAATTTAAAAACATGAATTATGTATTTAGATTTTTGTGTGTTTATAACACAAGAGAAATATGTTAGTGGTTCATAAATGGAACTGATAAGAATATCCATCTAGTGTTTAACTTCAGTGATCCCAAACCTGATCACTTTAAAGGGGAAATAACTGGAAAACTACATGAGAAGAACTGCACCACTATCTTTTATGATGTTAGTTCAAATCATGCTGGTAAATATTACTTCAGGATTGAGAGTGCTGCTCTGAAATACACCTACACTGAAAAAAACAAACAAAAAACTTCACTATAAATGTCATTGGTGAGTGATTTAAGAACTTTATTTATAATTGAAAGTGTTAAATGAATATATTAAAAGTATTTTTATGCCATCATTGTCACTTATTCTTGTATTTGTGTGTATTTCAGAGTCTCCCCCCAAACCCACAGTGAAGCTGTATGTGGTTCAGGATCAGGAGGAGGTGTTGGAGAGGAGCTCTGTGAGTCTTGTATAAATACAATCATAAAATAAATGTACAATACTCTCATTTCCCTCTTTGCAAAAAACACATTTCAGATCAATATCTTTACAAATCAAGAAAAATTTGTATACAAACTTAAATTACATTTCGGTAATAATTTTTATAATAGGCCTACTAACTTTGAAATAATTTCTACTCTAATTTTTTATTATTTTTTTAAATAGAAACATTTAAATGGTGGCTGTCAACTTGATGGATTTATTCAAACATGCATTATATAGGCTATTGAAGAACATTAAAAATTATAATATGTAATATGGTGCATATATTTAGCTAAATGCTCCTCTCTATAGTTCATTTCTCTAGCTGACTAACGAGTTTATGGTCATGATGAATATGTTTGTTCTGAGGTAAATGTGATGTTACATTTGTTTGTTCGATAAAAAAAAATGTAAATGTATATGCTTTATATAAACAAATGCCTTTCAAGTGCTTCCGCCAAAAACGCACTTTCGTATTCTTCAAAAAGCTTACGCTGTATGTCTTATGCCTTCCCTATTCTACTTATGGCATGAACGCAGCGCCAGTTGCCTCTAGCTGGCATAAAAATAATGAGTAGTTACGCCTGTCGTCATGAAAAGACGTATGACTGTCGTTAGCAATCAAAATGCATGTTCATTTAAATGCAATGTGTGGACTTTTTAACACCAACCGCATCCCTAAACCTAACCTTAGTAATTTATAGTGCATTTACACTTCATGAGCACATGCGTTCCCTGGCATCGAACCCACGATCGAATAGGGGCGCAACTTTAGCAAACGCTCCTATGGGTCGTATTTCAGGAAAGTGACAAACGACCTATATAGGCATATTGGTTGTAATCGAGTGTCATATAACACCAAAAATACAACATTCTTCAACTGGAAGTAAAAGAAACAAAAATTAAATGACACAAAAAATACTAGCCCTATATCATAAAATAGTATCCTGCATATATACATATATAGGCCAAGTTATTTCAACTCAAAAATAAATATGTAATGTTGCATTTTACTTTCAAAGTATATAATTTTCCTTCATCAATTAGGCTATCCACGGATTTCTTTGCCGTCGATTGAAGTACACTCAGTGTGTAGGACAAGGATTCTGACATCTGGAGGTCTACTTTTTTGCAGAGTTTAGCTCCAACCTTGATCAAACTCGCCAGTCTGTAACTTTCAAGTAATCATAATGAACTTTATCTATCTTATCTTATTCAGGTGTGTTTGATTATGGTTGGGGTTGGAGCCTAAACTCTGCAGTAGAATGGATCTTTGAGGATCAGAGTTGAGACAAAAAAATCATACAAGTTTGGAATTACTATTTTAATATCTATTTTACTTGCTGGTTTGACATTTATTAGCCCTTTTTTTGAAGCCAACTCTAAAATTTAATAAATAAAACCATTAGTACTCCAGTGTCAAGTTAAATCTACTTTAGAGCCAGAAACTAATACAGAAAACAAATCTAAGCTATTGTCTTTCTGAATGTGAACTGTAAGCCATCTTCAGTGATTGTAAGCAATGTGCACTACAATAGAAACTTTAGAGGTTCTAGTTGTTCTGCACAGACATTTCTTCATCTTTCTCTCTATTAGATGCTCCTCAAATCTCCACTTCCTCTAGCTGTGTCAGTGGGAATGTAATTGAGTGTTTCTGTGAGGTTGATGGGAATCCCTCTCCTGAACTGGAGTGGCATCTGTCTGGACGTCCTGTCACTAACTCTTCAGACACGTTCATCAGTGAAGAGCGATTTAGCAGCACAGTCTTGAGGAGCTCCATCACTCTACATCAGTCACTCACACACACATCTCTGCAGTGTGTCGGCAACAACACTCGTGGCACTGAAAGAAAACAGTTTGAACTGTATCTCTTCTCTCAAGAAGCTTCATGTAAATTTCAGCTATCCAGTTATATTTTTCAATTGTTGATAAAGCAACGAATCACCTAGACTTTCATTGAATTTTATTTAATTATTCAATAGCTATTAAAGTAGTTATTCAGATATGTTTGGTTGATTGCTTGATATTAGCACAGCCGTTCTCTGGAAGAGTTTTTATGAACTGTTTTATTGTTTTAATAGGGTTCAACATTTGCTCCTTCCTGATTGGAGTTGGTTCAGTTATGGTGATGGTTATGTGTTACAATGCTGATTTACAAGTGAGTAGACCATTTGATTGCATGGAGTGATGTTGGAATGATAGTAAGGGTTGTGATGCATGAGATAAAAGCAGTTATATATTTTTATTCATGAATTATTTCTGTGGGTGGATCTGCAGGACTCAGAGGGGAGATAAAACTGGACTCACTCGGACTGATGGGGTACGTTACAATATATCAAACACACACATGCTTTTCATTCTTGTACATATCAACCTCACAAACACCAAAACACTTTAATAGTTCCTCTCTCCACCCAGTTTCTTGTACACACAAGCTCTCCACTGATCATCCGTTGTTCATCCATTAGGTTGTTTCACTGGTCAATGATGGAGAGCCATTTTATGTCAATAAAGTCATGATGTCATCTGCTGGAGCCGCCAGACTGGGATCTTCCTAGAGATTTTAGCACGCTAGCTTTAGCCTAGATATCAACATCTACATAATAGCCCTAAGAAGTTTTTGGACATTTAAGCTACACTTAAATATAATATGATTGTCATTGGATTGAATAACAATATATCAGTGCAGCATTTAAAGTGACTATTTTTGTGAATAAATGGCATAATTTCCCCTCAAGTTCACACAGGTGTCTTATCAGAGTATCCACATAATGGTAAATATATTCCACTAACATCAACAACAAAGTGTCACAATTAATGTCACTTTTTTTATTATTTTGTTATCTTTATCTACTCCATGCACATATATAACTGTCCAAAGATCCTTTTGGGGGGACAGTATGTATGTGCAGTATTTCCAAATATATTCTTCTATAACTTATCCTCACATAATCTGTTTGTTTGTTTGTTTAATGTATACTCCAATCTTTTCAAATTAGTTTCAAATATTCTGTCTGTTTTTGTTTTAGTTAGCATTTGTGTGTTTTGAGTGCTGTAACATTCTGCAGCAATTAAGCATTTTTAAAAGAGATGATGGAAAATCAAGTTTATTCTTGCTGTTGTTGACATTCAGGGATAATACATGTTGAACAGTCTTTATGAACATGAAAGTAGTGTCATCAACATCATATAAACTTTCTTATATTCAGGATTTAGATCAGGAAGGGCATTCATATTGACCTATGCAAGATAAAAACAAAAAGGAAAAAAAACTACCTAATTGTTTATTTTATTTATTTATTTTACCTCTATTTAACCAGGAAGTCTAATTGAGATTTTAAAATCTCTTTTACAAGAGAGATCTGGCCAACGTAACTGTCAAACAGTAAGACAATTTTAAAGTACAACAGGTACACATTACAACAATATTTAAACACATCCTAAATAATATTTTATTATCTACTTTGAAAAATATTTTTTACAGTGTACTAAGCATTCCATTGCTTGTTACTATTGTTACTTATTTAGTCCAAACTCTTAAAAATATAAGTTCTTTATTGGCATATGTTCCATGAAAAATCTTTAACATCCGTGGAACCTTTCCAAAAATGGTTCTTCTATGACATCACTGCAAAAACCCAGTTTGGAACCATTATTTTTAAAGGGGTCATGAATGTGTCCTGAGGTGCGCATCAAAATAAAAGGCTTTTTGCCTACCCTGTTACGTAACAGTTGGGATCATTAATATGTACACCCCCAATATTTGCATATGCCAGCCCATGATCGAGGCATTACACAAGGGCAGCCAGTATTAATGTCTAGATCTGTGCACCGCTGAATCATCAGACTAGGTAAGCAAGCAAGAACAATAGTGAAAAATGGCAGATGGAGAGATAATAACTGACATGATCCATGATAACATGATATTTGTTAGTTAAATTTGTAAACTGTATTTCTAAATGTTTTGTTAGCATGTTGCTAATGTACTGTTAAATGTGGTTAAAGTTACCATTGTTTCTTACTGTATTCACCGAGACAAGAGCCATCGCTATTTTAATTATTAAACACTTGCAGTCTGTATAATTCATAAACACAACTTCATTCTTTATAAATCTCTCCAACAGTGTAGCATTAGCCGTTAGCCACGGATCACAGCCTCAAATTCATTCAGAATCAAATGTAAACAATATAACAGTATACAATACTCACATAATCCGACGCATGCATGCAGTATGCATGACGAACACTTTGTAAAGATCAATTTTGAGGGTTATATTAGCTGTGTAAACTTTGTTTATGCACTGTTTAAGGCAAGCGCGAGCTCCGGGGGCAGAGAGTGCGCGATTTAAAGGGGCCGCAACCTGAATCGGCGCATTTCTAATTATGCCCCAAAATAGGCAGTTAAAAAAATTAATTAAAAAAATCTATGGGGTATTTTGAGCTGAAACTTCACAGACACATTCAGAGGTTTTTTTTTTTTGTAAAAAAACATTCGATGGCACCTTTAAATCTATGGCATTATGTTTAGATTGTGGCATAAAAAATTCCAGTGATGAACATTGTAGCCTTTCACAGACATGTTGCAACTCTATTTCTGCACACTAAAATGAATGCTTTCATCATAACTAACAGTGCAAACTTGAGATTCGTTGAATAAAATGGGAGTTTTGGCGCAAGTCTAGAACTGATAAACCTGCGTTGTTTGATTGACAGCTCTAGTGATTGTAAAGGGAGCAATCTTTGATCGCTTTCTATAATTTAATCGCATGTTTAAATAACAGATTATTTTCATCCTACTAAAAGAAACAACATGAAGTTGACCGTTTAGTCACTGGTTTGGTTTACTTGAGACATACACAAAGAACATCTGACTGTACTGTACATGTTACTTACATGTTGTTGCATTACTGTCGAGTCTATATCATAAAAGTCTGAGCCAAAGCCTGTGCCGAAAATCGATTTACCAAAGATTCCACAGTGAAATGTACTGAATACAAATAAATAATGCTGTCATTTTTAGTCCTCTTTTGCTCTTCTCTCCTCCTCATCTCACTAACACGCCGGTGGGCGAGGCTAACATTGCAATGATGAAGTAGCCGTTGATTTCTTCTGCGGAGGTTTCACCTATCTATCACAGGCATGTTCCAGGATCGGTCGTTCAATGGGCCTGGTGTCAATAAAAGCTTTTATTGGACTAACAAGGAAGTTTTCAGTTCTGAAACGTACAGGATATTTTTATAGTATGATGACCGCTTATATATCAAAAGCTCATGGAGAAGTTTTTTTTTCTCAGTTCATGACCCCTTTAAAGGTGCACCTGTGTCTTATTTAGTTCCTCATTTACTCCTTTATATCTAGCCCTGTGGCTCTCTTTTGTTCATTATTGACATGGTGTTTTGATGTAGTTCTCCTTGAATAATTATCTTCATCTTCTAGGATTATCTTCTTGTTTTGTTTATTTAATAAATGTTCTGCTGCACTTAGATCCTCTACTCAACTCGTCCCTGTGCTGCACTGATACCACAAACCTACACTTAGACCGTGATGACGTGAGTGTAACTTTCAGTAAATCGACTAGAATTAGGTCATTTGTCTCTATGTTTAATGTTCCAGTCATGTTCAAGTTATCATCATCTCATTCTATTACTTCCATGTAGCCAACTGTAAAAATCCTTATCTTATCTCATGATACATGCTACAAGAAAACAGAACCTTTCTGTTGACAACTGTTTTGCATTTTGCATAACACCACTGACTTTGTTCTCAAATTTATTTGGATGATACTGCATATTTGAACTTTGACCAGGTTCTGCATGAAAGAATACACTTTTAAGGAAGTCAAAACAAAAGGCTGGGCAAGGCACTTTTTAAAAGTTACATATTGATTTCACACATTTCGGTGAACAAAGGATGTTCAAGAGTGCTAAATGGGCTTTTTCTAGGTTGAAGGAGACAAGGGGCTCAGCACCCACACCATTTGTTTTCAAATAAGTAAAAAATATGTTAAGAATGATAGCTGATATTTCACACATTTTATTTTATTTAAAATTTTTAATTTCTAGTACTAGTATACACTGTTAACTGTGCACAGTTTTTAATCATAAGAGTTGGATAATTTAACTGAACAGTCAAATGGCAACCTCTTCAACTCTTGATGGTTTATTGAAACCTGCAGACTGACCGTCCTTGTTGGGATTAAAAAAAAAAACCTTTTTAAAATATTTTAGACAAGTTCAGTTTATATCAATATCATCACACTTTGGCATTAGGCTACACAAAGTTTGGCATCATGGAAAGTCTAACAAGTCAAGAAGAATTTGCTTGAAGGTATTGACTGATCAGTTTGTTTGCAAAGAGGTGTAATACCTTATCTTCATGCAGCACAGCTGCTTCCAGTCTAAAGTAGTTTCACAACAGTGAACTTGTACTCTTAACCAATATTCAGAGCATTTCTCAATTTGTATCAGCCTTCTCTGGTAAGTAGTTCAATATCAGTAAATCTTTTCTATTTTCTATTATATTGTTGATTCTCATGTTTCAGAAGATTTTACTCTGTTCATTCATCTCTCCAAGAAAAATGTTTGTAATGCATTCCTTTAAAGAGTTTAAAAGTAGAAATTCAGTTCAGCACCCAATAGGTCAGTCTTGTTTCGTTCTGCACTTGTTTACTTTACATTTTAGGTTTGCATCCTGTATAATTTATAATAACAGGTGACTCAGTATTTACAGACATTACTAGATCTAAAAATGTATATTCAAAAGTGTTTTGTTAATTAAGGATTAAGGACATTGTTTGGCCAAAGATACAAGTTATCTAGTTTAATTTTAAAAACAGTGGAAACATCTTAAATGCTAAGCATTCATATTTTTACTTTTTGTCCGTGGTTGGTTGTCACACCTTTTATCCCAGTTAACATGTATCAAAGTGAGTCTTTTTTGAAAGTAAGTTACAGTATAAAGGCACATACATCAAAAAGTCTTTACTCTGTATATAGGCTTTTTTTTTTTTTTTTTTTTTTGCTTTTCTTTACAATGACTCTATAATAAAGTCAGATTTGAGGAGAGGTGAGGTTGTTACCTGTGTTGATTTGTTAATGTTGTAAAGTCATTGTAAAAAAAGTCAAATCTATCTTTCTAAATATAAATAAAGAAATAAATATTCACATTTTAAAGGGTTTTGAATCAAGTGTTTGAAACCAACATATAAAACTACTGCAATAGGAAGCACTCATTTGTGTAATAGTTCATTTGACTGTATGAGATATATAGTTGTGATGACTTTCCCATGCTACAGCTAGCTGCGGTTTCACCGATGAAGCAATGATGTGGTCAGAACAAGTTTTTGTTTGAGAAAAATAAAACCGTTTTTGTGTTCTCATTATGCAATCAATTGCATAGAGGCCATCAAATAAGGTTTAACTGCTTTTACTTCAGTGTATATATATATATATATATATATATTCTTAATTTGCTTTAGGTGATTCATGATTATAAGAAAAAAGTATATGTTGCTTAAAATCATGCAGAACAACAATTTTGAATATATGTTGTTTATGTTTAATGTTTGTAATGTATCTGTATGTTTGGTCTCTACTTAGGTTTAACCTTCTTTTAATGGCAAGATGTGTGTAGCTGAGAGAGTCTGTGTTTTTGTCTTTCTCTTACAAGGTATGTGTATCTCTTCTTCACCTTCACCAATGACTTTAATGAGACGTTGGAACTAAAATGTTTATCATGTATGCGTGTTTTATTAGCATCAGTGAATTTTAGTCGGTTTTAATTGCAGAGTGGTAAATTATTTGAATGATAGCAGGCCTACTTCACTACTAGTATACTTGTATGATTATTTGTACAATATCTGTACTTTACTTGAGTTCTGTTCAGACCGAATACTTGTACGATTTTTAAATTTGCAAAGAAAACTCCATTACAGTTTCATGGAGACTTAAAATTATAAAATATATTCTGTCAGTCATCCATGATGATTTAAAAATAAAATAAGCATTTTTCTTTATCTTAATGTGACTGACAAGCCAATCAATCATGCTCAAATACCTAAGTTTAACTTTTCTTTTAAAATATTTGCATCAAAAATATAGAAATTATATTAGAATTATAAATTATCTGCATACTGTCTATTGTTTTCAAGTCAATTTAAATATATAAGAAAAGTATACTTTTTATTTGTAAATATGTAACATAAATACTAATCTTTAAGTTTTTTTGTTACTTAGACTTTTAATTAAGTAAAAATAGACATAGTATCTTTGAATGAACTATACTGTTTCTCACTTCTCAGTACTGTATTGTACTGTAACATGTTGCAATGTAACAATCTGATTACCTTATTTTAATACAACCTGTATACTAAAGACCAAATTCTTAAATGCAAATATTAAGAATGTTGAACATCATATATGTTGGATTTTATTTTAAATCAAGTATTCTGACTTTTTGCCATGTTACAATTCTGATGTTGATTCAGATGTTGATTCAGTACTAAAGCACCTATCTGCATCGATCAACACAGGCTGTTTATTAATTTTCTTCTCTGCTTTTAATGCTTTATTATTGCATTTTACATTTTAACTGAAATGTAACTGATGTCTTTTGTGAACTGAAAAGTCTAGTCAGTTTATGGCTATAAAAGTGCTTGTATATTTTTCTGTATGCTTTACATGTTTGGGTTGTGTGTTATTAGGTGTTTGCTGTAGAGATTTCAGCATCAGTCTGACAGAGAAGATTGAAGCTCTCAGTGGATCATCTGTGATCATAAAGTGCACATTTGAGATTAAGGAAAATGAGGACAAAGACCTCACTGAGAGTGATGCTACAGGATTGTGGTACAAAGATGGATATAATGTGAATAACCAAGTATTTAACTCCAGTGATCTCACACCTGATCACTTTAAAGGGGAAATAATTGGAAAACTACATGAGAAGAACTGCACTACTATCTTTTATGATGTTAGTTCAAATCATGCTGGTAAATATTACTTCAGGATTGAGAGTGGTGCTCTGAAATACACCTACACTGAAAAAAACGGAAACTTTTCCACTATAAATGTCATTGGTGAGTGATTTAAGAACTTTATTTATAAATTAATGTGTTAAATTAAGTTTTTTATGCCATCATTGTCACTTGATCTTGTTTTTGTGTGTATTTCAGAGTCTCCCCCCAAACCCACAGTGAAGCTGTATGAGGAGCAGAAGGAGGTTCAGGATCAGGAGGAGGTGTTGGAGGGGAGCTCTGTGAGTCTGCGCTGCTCTGCTGAGACTCTCTGCTCCTCTCCTCCACCAACTCTCACATGGAGCTCCACTCCCAGAATCCCCCTCAGTGAGAGCAGCAGACAACAGGAGCTCATCTCTGATCTGAACTTCACTGCTGCTCACCGTCACCACAGAGTCACTTTCACCTGCACTATAACCTACCAGATACTGGACAAGAACAAAACAGCACAGGACAGCATCACATTACATGTTCAGTGTAAGTAATGCTTTATATCTGTTTTGACTTGTCAATCATATTATTGTTAATTATATTTTGTGAGGCCATGTATTTGTTTTCCCTCAGATTCCCCTAAAAACACATCAGTTTCTGTGCTTCCCTCTGGCTCGGTGTTGGAGGGCAGTTCAGTGACTCTGACCTGCAGCAGTGATGCAAATCCAGCAGTGCTGAACTACACCTGGTCTAGAGAGAGTGAAGGACAATTGAAACAGCTGCAGACTGGAGACACGCTTACCTTCAATAAGACCAACCAGACACAGAGAGGATTGTACCATTGTACAGCTCAGAACAAACACGGCACCCAAGTGTCATCAGTGATGCTGGACATTCAGTGTGAGTAATAAAAGGAAACCTTTCAGACAAAAATGAATTTAACTAGTTTTAATGGAGCACAAAAGAAGTTATTTAGCAGAATGTCTAGGCTGCTTGCCTTTTTCATACAGCAGTGAACTGTGGCTGTTAAGTAAATTGACCAAAAAAAAAAAATTACATTAAAGTAGTCCATAGAACTGAAGAACTGTCAGTGCAGTCTGGCATTTAAGTCATGTTCTGATGTGTTTGTTTCTTTGGGTTTGTTACTAAGTGTTTATGTTTGTAATTTATCTGCACATATCCAGAAGTGAAGTATCCATGATGTAAGACAGGGATTCTCACATCTGGACTTGGCGGTCTACTTTCCTGTAGAGTTCAGCTCCAACTTTAATGACCTTTATTATCTTGCTCAGGTCTGTTTGATGAAGGTTGGATCTAAACTCTAGAGGATGGTTGACCTCGAGGGCCAGAGTTGGAGAAAAAGAAAGGAGAAAAAGAAACTGCTCACAAATTTCATTGGTTCTCAGAAGTTTAGATTTAAATGTAAGGAAATAACGCGATATAGCTATAGATGTAAGACAATGCATCAATGATTAAAGGTGCCCTACAACTTTTTTTAGAAAGATGTAATATAAATCTAAGGTGTCCCCTGAATGTGTCTGTGAAGTTTCACCTCAAAATACCCCATAGATTTTTTTTTATTCATTTTTTTAACTGCCTATTTTGGGGCATCATTATAAATGAGCCGATTCAGGGCTACTTGCCCTTTAATTCTCCTGTTTCACGCCCACGGAGCTCGAGCTTGCCTTGAACAGTGCATAAACAAAGTTTACACAGCTAATATAACCCTCAAAATGGATCTTTACAAAGTGTTCGTCATGCGTCGGATTATGTGAGTATTGTATACTGTTATATTGTTTACATTTGATTCTGAATGAGTTTGAGGCTGTGATCTGTGGCTAACGGCTAATGCTACACTGTTGGAGAGATTTATAAAGAATGAAGTTGTGTTTATGAATTATACAGACTGCAAGTGTTTAAAAATGAAAATAGCTACGGCTCTCGTCTCCATGAATACAGTAAGAAACAATGTTAACTTTAACCACATTTAACAGTACATTAGCAACATGCTAACAAAACATGTAGAAAGACAATTTACAAATATCACTAAAAATATCATGTTATCATGGATCATGTCAGTTATTATCTCTCCATCTGCCATTTTTTGCTTTTGTTCTTGCTTGCTTACCTAGTCTGTTGATTCACCTGTGCAGATCCAGACGATAATACTGGCTGCCCTTGTCTAATGCCTTTCATAATGTTGGGAACATGGGCTGGCATATGCAAATATTGTGGGCGTACACCCCGACTGTTACGGGCGTACGACTGTTATTTTTCATTCGAGGGCACCTTTAAAGCAAAGTTATTATAAGACTTGAAGTATAGTATATGAGTCCTAATTGGAGCTTGACAGCCCCAGTTCCTATTAAATTTCATATGGAAAAGAGCAGAGTGGATATTCTGCTACTTTTCTGTTGCATGAATGACTTTTACTTGCTGCTGATTTGCTTTACTGACATTCATTAGTACTTCATTAGTACTCCAGTGTCAAGTTAAATCTACTATAGAGCCAGGAACTAACACAGAAAACAGCTAGTGTCTGAATGTGAACTATAAGGCAGTAAAATTAGTCATTAATATGACCATCTTCAGTGATTGTAAGCAATGTGAACTACAATAGAAAGTTACTCAGAAAAGGTTCCAGTTGTTCTGCACAGACGTTTCTGGATTTTTCTCTCTATTAGATGCTCCTCAAATCTCCATTTCCTCCAGCTGTGTCAGTGGGGATGTAACTGAGTGTTTCTGTGAGGTTGATGGGAATCCCTCTCCTAAACTGGAGTGGCATTTGTCTGGACGTCCTGTCACTAACTCTTCAGACACGTTCATCAGTGAAGAGCGATTGAGCAGCACAGTCTTGAGGAGCTCCATCACTCTACATCAGTCACTCACACACACAACCACTCTGCAGTGTGTCAGCAGAAACACTCATGGCACTGATGAACAGTTGTTTTATCTGGTTTTCACACCGAAAATAATTCAGAAAACTTCATGTAAATGTCAACTTTAATCTATTTCAGTCAATATGGCAATGAATCATTTATAGCCTGCTGTTTTTTTTTTTAATGAATGCAGTTAGATACCGAATATTTGCTTTATATCAGTACAGTTGCTCTTTGGAATAAAGAACTGCCCATTCACTTTATAGGGTTTGATGTTTACTCCCTCCTGGTTGGAGTCGTTGGTGGGGCTACTTTAATAACCATCTTATGGATCACAACACTGCTGTACAAGTAAGTAAATTTTTTGATGCCTGATGTAAACACTATAGTATGACGATTCCCCTTGGAAAGAAAAACCACAAATGAGATCTATTTAATATCTCAATCGTTTCTCCTAGACAGCATTAAATATATTATAGATAAAAATAGAGAATATTGCTTAAGTCCAGAAAATTTCCCAGAAAAAGACCCACTTGCGTGTGTCCACTCTAAAGTTTCAGAGGAGATCTCAACAATGTCTCAAACTGTCCTTAGATTTGATACGTTTTCAATCAAAAGTCAAAGATTTCATCATAAACTCAAACTTTTTTAATCAAATACAAGATCTGATTATCTGGGTTATGTTATCCATATTCATCTTATAGCTGTATACACTAACTTTATGCCAGCAAATATCTCTTGAATTTCTAACTTTATTTCACCTACAAAATTTTAGGAGAAACATCGGAGACAAATTTGATACTTAATGGAGTTCTATGTAACATTAGATTTCACTTAAAGGTGCAGTGTGTAAATTTTAGAGGCATCTAGAGGTGAGGCAGTGGCCGTCTGGACGACACAAGTCAAGAATGTCGTTGTAGAAACATGCTGGCGCATAATGGTGACTTAACTTGTAAGGAGACCTGTGGTGTATGTAGATAGAAATGGCTAATTTTAAGGTAATAAAAACATAACGGTTCATTATATAAGGTCTTTATACACCACTGAAAACATAGTTATGTATATTATATTGAATTTCTGTTGATAGATCCTCCCCAATTTTAAACATTGCACCTTTAAAGGATTAGTTCACTTTCAAATTAAAATTTCCTGATAATTTACTCACCCCCATGTCATCCAAGATGCTCATGTCTTTCTTTCTTCAATCGAAAAGAAATGAAGGTTTTTGATGAAAACGTTCCAGGATTTTTCTCCATATAGTGGACTTCAATAGAGCCCAAAGGTTAAAGGTCAAAATTACAATTTACAGCGATCCCAGACAAGAAATAAGGGTCTTATCTAGAGGAACCAATGCTCATTTTCTTAAAAAAAAAAAAAAAAATTATAAGTTTTAACCATAAATGCTCATCTTGAACTAGCTCTCTTCTTCTCTATTTGAATTATGGCAGTGTAGACGCTGCTAAGTGTATTACTGCCCTCCACAGGTCAAAGTTTGAACTAAATTGCCATATACAATATGCTAGTGCAAGTATAAAACAATTGGTTCAAACTTTAACCTGTGGAGGGCAGTAATACACTTAACAGCGTCTACACTGCCGTAATTCAAATAGAGAAGAAGAAGAGAGCTAGTTCAAGATGAGCATTTATGGTTGAAATGTATATAATTTTTAATTTATATACTATTATATACAATTGTTTCTCTACCCTGGTATCGTTTAAAGCCCTTTGAAGCTGCACTGAAACTGTAATTTTGACCTTCAACTGTTTGGGCTCCATTGAAGTCCACTATAAGGAGAATAATCCTGTAACGTTTTCATCAAAAACCTTCATTTCTTTTCGACTGAAGAAAGAAAGACATGAACATCTTGGATGACATGGGGGTGAGTAAATTATAAGGAAATTTTAATTTGAAAGTGAACTAATCTTTAAGTCTACTGAGCTATAAAAGAGCAACCTCTGAGCAATTTCTGATGAATGAGATGTAAACAGTTATATATATTTAATTATGGATTATTTCTGTAGACGGATCTGCAGGACTCAAAGAGGAGATAAAACTGGACTCATTCGGACAGATGTGGTATGTTACAGTATATCAAACACACACATTCTATTCATTCTTAAACATGTCAACAGGGACGTGCACAGGAATTTTGAGGGGCAGTTGCTCTGACCAAAAAAAAACGCCCCCCCCCCCCCCCCCAAAAAAAAAAAAAAAAAAACACGGTCTATATGGTATAAGCGGAATAATTGACTCCGCTTCGAGTCGTGACCGAATCACCACCTCAGGTGTGCATTATTTTTCTAATAATTCAACGGCCCCTTACTTGAATCACATCTTAAATAGTGTTTTGACATCGCCAACCCAAGTGCATTTTACCTCAAACTTGCGTCTAGTTAACTAGCAATCGCTTCTCGGGTCGACATTAACACACTGACAAAATTATATTCAGAATTAAAAATATTTTTATACCACTTTTTAATGTGTGATTGTGTAAAGGTTTTCACGAGATACCAACCTTTCGCGAACTTGCTTCCAACATGGAGGCGCGGTGTGCACGGAGGGGTGGGGCTGTGCGCGCGCGAGTATGTGAGAGAGACGCGTGAGTGAGAGACGCAGGGAAATGAAATGCAGCTGAACGTTTGCTCTATGAAAGACATTGACAAAGATGAAAACTAAGAACATTTAATCTATAATTTTATTTTATTTTAGTTAGTTTTGCCAAACACACATTACAGTTTTGGTTAGTTATCGTTTTTTTGTAATGCCTCGTTTTTATTTTTATTTCAGTTAACGACGATGTTTTTTCCCCACCTAGTTTTCGTTCGTTTTCGTTAACGATTATAACCTTACTCACCTTTCCGACAATGTTAAGTCGTCTCACCCGACAACCGCGACAATCTCCTTCTAGTGCCGCTCATGCAGGCTCAGCTCAGGTGCCGGTCGCGTGCAGCGCTGCAGCCAAGTAAACAGAGTTTGCCCTTCCCCTACTGACTTTCACTTTCGGACGGGTGCCCGAATATGGAAGTGAATGAGGCTTTGCGATTTTTTATTTTTTATCTAGGCCTACGTGAAATTCTGCATCCATTGTACGATTTTTTTTTATTTTTTTCCACCTCGGAAGGGCAACGTAAGTCGAGAAGGGCATATGGGCAGTTGCCCGGGCAACCTGAGCAACCCCCCTGTGCACGTCCCTGCATGTCAAACTCATATATGCCAGACCACATTTACATACAGTTACTCTTTCCACCCACTGACAAATTTCAAGTGTATTGTTCATAAAAGCTCTCTACTGAAGATTATCCATTCTTCATCCACTAGGCTGATTCGGTGGACAATGGGGAAGACCCTTTTTATGTCAATAAAGGTATGATGTCACCAGATGAAGCCCCCACACTAAATCATCCAGAAACTCTACATTATTCCACCATTAACTTTATGAACACCAAACCAGAGTCAAAAGACATTAAAGGCATCTCTTCGCTTACTACTGACTACGCTGTGGTTGGATATTTCGGTCGAAACGTAGCAGATTGCGAGGCAAAGATCAGAGAAGTGACCTCAATGACACATGATGATGCCATTTACCAGGTTCCTCACAAAGTAGCAATTAAAACAAAACAATGAGTTCAGATATGGATGTAAAGCAAGGTGAATCTAAGAAAGCATACAACGATTCTTAATTCTTTCAAATAGAGATTTTAAAGCACATTTAAGCCACACTTAAATATATATTTTGTCATTGCATTAGATAACTAACAATGATCACGTTTTCTTATCCAACACTGAACTTTATCTGGTGTCAAGGAGATTTTAAGTGTGTGTATAAAGTATATAATTCTCAGAGTAACCAGTGGTGTAGTTCATTACATTTACTATGGACATGTTCCACTTACATTGGACAACCACAAAGTGTCACAATATTTTTGTATTCATTTTATGTGCATTGATATTTAATTTAAATCTTTACAAACTTATGTTTTCTTTTAATTATTTTGTTATATAATTCTGTCATTTTACACTTTACATAAATATTCATAAATAACACCCTTTGTGGGGCACTGTATATGTGCAATGTGCAGATTATTTCCAAATATTTTGTTGTTTTACTGTACACTTGCATCCTTTTAAATGGGTCTTGAATGTCCTGTCTACTTTTATTTTGTAAAGACACACACACATAATGGTATTTTTCAGTTTATGAATGAAATAAGGTCTGTCGGAAACCGAGGGTAACGCGGGTATGACGCAATGGACGGACGACTCCTCACACGTCCCGGAGCATTGGTTAAAATTGCAATTTTCTCACGATTTACAAATAGTTGCAAACATTTGGGATGTTGTAAGTACTCAAGTCAACAAAATAAATAAAACTGCCCTAGTGGTTTTTGTGTATTTTACTACAAAATTCTTACATATTGCACCTTTAATAGGGGGATAAATTAGTCTTCTGGGTTTTGACATCATTCTTGCAGCACTCTATGGACATCTTTTCAAAGATTAACATTATGTTCCAAGTAGTATGTGGGGGTAGTATGTAACTTGTAGAAATGTCTCAAGCAGGAAATAGCTTGCATAAGTGTTGGGGCCACAGTTTTGCTTAAAGTGGTGCAAGACCTTTCTGCATATGACGCAACCTTTGTTTAGCATTGTAAACATAGTATTAAATGCTATGCATTAAATGCACCCAAATGCGGAAATTTGGTCATCATTTACTCAACCAGTAAAAAAACTTGTATGATGTTTGTTCTCCCTTCTTTGAAACCAAAAAGGTGATTTTTCTATGAATATCCTGCCCACTCTTTTCATTATGAAAGAATGATAATAAATGATCCCTTTTGCCATCCCATTCAACAGGGCACTTTTAAATACATAATGTTAAACCACCAGTATGTAAAATTTCTAAATATTAAAAATCTCCAATTTAGTAGGAATGATACGTTTTAGAATGTTACCATTTTTTCAGGCTTAGATTTTTTTTAAGTTACAGGAACTACTAGACTGATGCAATAAAAAAGGGAACCTCCATCTTTAATCAGCAGCAAGCATTACAACTGAGAACTAAACAGGAGATTCTGCTTTAAGAAAGGTCAGGACAAGCTCCTCTACCTTTTTAAGTCAAATTTTGACAGAGTTTCTAGACGCATGAGTGTTTTTGTTTTTTTGTTTTTCTCCTATAATGCTCAGTTGGATTTCACAAAAGGATGGATATCTGGACAGCAGAGAAAATTCTTCTTCTCAGTTTTCTGATGAAAGGTTTGTCTACCTGTTCTTTCCCTTGAGTGAACAAAATCATTGTTTTTTTACTGGTCAACTGGCCTCATTGTGACAGTCGTGAGAGTGTGAAATAAGTAAAAATTAGTTTGTTTTAATTTGTTGTCTTCATTAAAGTTGCCCAAGGGGTGCCTGTATGATTCTCATCTATGGTACCTAGAAGAGAATCATAGGCTGCTGGGTCACAGCAGCTATAAAACTGTCTGGCCTTCGAGGTCCACTTTCCTGCAAGGTTTAGCTCTGATGAAACTCACCTGTCTGTGACTTTCCAATAATCATGGACACCTTGATTATCTTGTTCAGGTTTGTTTGATTAGGGTTGGAGCTAAACTGCATGAAAGTTGAGAAGCTCTACAATATGCATTATACACATTTCACTAAATTTATTACCACCTCATTTGTTGAAAAGTTTTATTCTTACCTCATCAGCTGTTTGAATCAATGATGGTTTGTTGAACCCTGCTAACTGACAGTCCCACCTAGCTGGAACAGGTACTGTTCAACAGCAGGCTAGCTGTATAACTACAGGTGTCATGCTGAAATCAGTTACCCAGAATCTGTGACCTAAGACTGCATCCGAAAACCTAGGCAGCTGACTTGTTGCCTCACTGCCCTATCAAGCAATGACTTGTAAGGCAATGTTTGAGCATGAAGGCACCTCATAAAACTGATTTCAGACAGACTTTTGAAGCAGTGTAACAGTTTAACACTAGAAGTCCCAGAGAGCAGCCATTTGGCTTTTCTACCTATAAAACCCGCAGGACAGCCGATGGGCTGGAAGGCTTTAGGCTAATATCCTTAATCAGCTGTGAACAGTTGCTTTTGTTATGTAAACAATGTGGGGCCATGCTGAGCCACTTCAAGGAAACTTGTGTTTCACTTTGCCATCTTAGGGAGAAATCAACACACATGTTTTTTTTTTTTTTCCTTTGTTGCTGAGATCTATTGATAAAAATAGTACAAAATAAAATAAATAAACAAACCATTTGTACACATATTTACAAATAATATTAAAAAGTGAGTGAGTACATTCCAGCAATCACTCACAATCCTGGCACTGCCTGGCAATATATTATAAATACATTTTGTATATATTCATTATATATTAATCTTATATTTGAAATACATCATAAGTCCATTTTTAAAAGTGTTTGAAAGATGGGTTCATGTGTACTACAAGTGGTAACTAAATACATTTTTCTATACAGAGATAGTATGTTAAAAGCACATTTTAGTTCAAATTCATGGTGTCTCAAAATAGCACAGTTGAGTACACTTAGATGTTCTTAAGATTATCTTAAGAAGTACTAAAGAAGAGCTTTTAGTATATTAAGTACAAAATAAGTGCACGGAAATAGAGCACTGGACATTATGGAAGTGTAAAAGTGTACTAAAATAAAGTGTATTTTACGGCACTTTTTTTTTCACCTGGGTAGACACTCCAACACTTTCCGTTTGCATTAAGATTATTTTTATTACCACACTGGCAGATATTGATCATTTTACTTAAGTAAAATGCACTTAATTTAGATCCCCCCAGGAAACAAGACTAAATATCATATATAATTTTCTCATATAGAAAATCCATCTTGATTTAGTGAGTTAACTTTTTAAACATCACTTGCACTCCCTCATTTCAGGGTTAACATACTCAGAGTTTTCACTTAACCCACTGCAAAAAATGCTGTTCTTACTTAGATTTTTGGTCTTGTTTCTAGTCAAAATATCTTAAAGTTCTTAAATCAAGATGCATTTTCTTGACAAGTAAAAATTATTTTCTTGTTTTCAGGAAAAATAAGTCAAAATTGTCTTTCCTTAAAACAAGCAAAATAATCTGCCAATGGGGTAAGCAAAATAATCTTATTTCAAACCAAGAATAAACTATATAATCTTGTTTTCAGTTTGGACTAAGATTATTTTGCTTACCCCATTGGCAGATTATTTTGCTTGTTTTAAGGAAAAAAGTACTCAATTTTGATTTATTTCTCCTGAAAACAAGAAAATAATTTGTACTTGTCAAGAAAATGCTTCTTGATTTAAGAACTTTAAGATATTTTGACTAAAAACAAGACAAAAATTCTAATTAAGAACAGCATTTTTTGCAGTGCCTCCTTTCTGAAACCGGCCCATGGTCAATCAAGTTCTCTGCTTTTAGCAGCCCTCCCTCCCCCACTCATACAAACAAGCCACCAGCAACCATTCACACACACACCCCCAACCCCCCTGCAGATTGCTCAGGTAATGACCATATTTACACATGAATTGATGCTAATGATAGCCAAAAGACTAGCCAGTTAGCATCCACTTGGCTAAAGGAGGGTTACAAATCTCTGGGACTTCTAGTGTTAATGATCTACCGCAAAATAGTGCAAGCTTTGGTGAGAACTAAACAAATATTTAATTACTATAGTAGTAATTTGATGGAGACATCAAAAGTGGAAAACGTTGGTCAAAAACGTATATTTACACAAACTGACCGGCCAATGCAACTTTCGGACACCATCTTTATTTTTGTAGTTCAACTGTCACAGAATGGAAAGCACAGGATTGTGGGATATCAAAGGTAGCGAAGGACACATCTATGCTGCCTTCAAAAATCAAACAGAGGAAGGTATCTCAGGAAACAGGAAGTGAACCTAACATTAGGTTTGACCATGCCTTGATACTGTCACAGACACGTCAGGCTCCAACATCCACCAATCACAGCGCACTCAATCACCAGAGTACTGATCACCACCACCTGCACCTCATCATTGCACCAATCAACAGCACTATAAAGAGCACGCACACACAGCACTCCACATCTGGTCTCGTTTGCAGATACTCACGTTAATGCTTACCTCAAAGACTCCCCGCTCCATGCTTACCTGTCTCCAGCGTGTCTCCTTACCTCTGTGTGTTCTGTCTCCTGTGTGTGAGTGCTCAACCCTTCTCCAGCAATCTCCAGCTCCAGCGTGTTCACGGATTCCCACATCTGAAAAGAAAAGGACAGTAACTATCTCCATTCATCTCATACATCCATCAACGTATCCATTACTGCATACCTGTTCTCTGCCATTTGCTCTACTGGTGTCAGTAAACAACTCTTACCTGTTTACATCTGTGTTTGACCCCCGTGTACCGTAACAGAAGACCGGACCAACACCGAACACCCAGTATGAGCCAATCTGACCCATTTCAAGCACTTGTGGATGCGCTTCGGTGTACTCTCACCACCAATCTGCCATCACCATCTCCAGCCACTTCTCCCTCACCTGCACCAGTGGTAACCACAGTCAGCACCGTCAGTTCTGCTTCACCTCCTGTGTACGCCAGTCCCATGGGCAAACCAGCACCCTACTCAGGATCGGCGGAGGACTGCAGTGGATTCCTGCTGCAGTGCAAACTGGTCCTGGAGATGCAGCCGGACCTGTACCCAAACGTTACATCCAAGATAGCGTTCCTCATTTCTCAGTTAAGTGGCAAAGCATTAAATTGGGCAGATTCCATCTGGTCACAACACGGTGCTGTCACTCAGTCATATTCTGCCTTTATTTGCCATTTCCGGGAAGATTTCGGGAAACTTACAGATTACAGATTCATCTGCTGGTGAGAAACTTTACAACCTTAAACAAGGATCTATGTCTATTTATAATTATGCTTTGCACTTCAGAACGCTTGCTGCTGTTAGTGGATGGAACGAACAGGCTTTGATTACCACCTACCGTCAAGGACTGGACCCTCGGGTGCGGCTGCATCTAGCTGCATACGAGGATTCCATCTGCCTCGAAGTTCATCCAGTTTTCCATCCGCTGCGCCACTCGTATGCATGCGTGTCTTCAAGAACACCAGGACCAGTCTCTTCCCAACATGCTCCTCTGCCGATCCAAACCCATCAGCTTCCCAGAACCAGCCAGCGAACCCATGGAAATTGAGAATTCACGTATTGAGAACTCCCTCTGAGCGCCATCGTCGGCTGACCCTGAACCTGTGCTTATATTGCGGCGCTCCCGGGCATGCGATTGCTGCGTGCCCCACACAACCTCCACGACCCATGGTGAGTGCCATAATTCCTTCTATTCAGAAAATGAAACCACTCACCACTGTTGTCAATCTTACTGCCGCTGATATCTCCCTTACAGTGGTCGCGCTCCTCGACTCAGGGTCAGCCGGCAATTTCATCTCCGGCACCCTCTGCCGGCAACTTCGTCTCAAGACCTCTCCGTCTCCGACGATCTACCAGATCAACTCCATAACTGGCAAACATCTCAGCCGTAAGCATGTCCGAAGTGTGGCAGGACCACTCAAACTTCAAGTTGGACTTCTACATCAAGAGGAATTACATCTGCTGGTTCTGGAGGATTCCACCGCTGACGTGGTTCTAGGGTGCCCCTGGCTGGAGCAGCACAATCCCACCATCTCCTGGAAAACGGGCGAAATCCTGAAGTGGGGTGAAACCTGTTTCTCTCGATGCTTCGCTGAACTCCCTGTGCCACAAAGTCCTCCTTCAGACCTTTCCATCTATGCAACATCCATCGAGAGTCCAGTGGAGAAACGTTCCATCGACATTCCCAAGTGTTACACCCCCTTCAGCGATGTCCCCCACCAGCCATGGGACTGTGCCATCGATCTGCTTCCGGGTGTACCAGTGCCAAGGGGTAAGATCTACCCCTTATCCATCCCGGAGGAGAAGGCCATGGAGGAATACATCAAAGAGGCCCTTGCTCAAGGTTACATCCGCCTGTCTACTTCCCCTGCTGCTTCCAGTTTCTTCTTTGTGGCAAAAAAGGATGGAGGCTTGCGGCCCTGCATCGACTACTGCTCACTCAACAAGATTACTGTTAAGTTAAAATATCCCCTTCCTCTCGTCCCAGCGGCCCTCGAACATCTCCGTGGTGCCACTGTGTTCACAAAGTTGGACCTCCGCAGCGCGTATAACCTCATCCGGATACATGAGGAGGATGAGTGGAAGACCACCTTCATCACACCTACCGGCCACTACGAGTACCTGGTGATGCCGTATGGCCTGGTCAACGCCCCCTCCGTATTCCAGGACTTCATCCATGAGGTGCTCCGGGAGTTTCTCCATTGGTTTGTCTTGGTGTACATCGACGACATACTCATCTACTCCCGGAGCTTGGCCTCACCTGTCTTCGTCAGTTCCACCTGTTCCTCAAAGCAGAAAAGTACTCCTTCCATCAGTCATCAGTATCATTCCTGGGGTATATCATCGACCACAGTGGCATCTGGATGGACGAGAGGAAGGTGGAATCCATCACCACCTGGCCAGAACCCACAACCATCAAAGAATTACAACGCGTCCTTGGATTCGCTATCTTCTATCGCCGGTTTATCAAGAACTACAGCTCCATCACTCATCCTCTTACCAGTCTACTCAGAAATAAGCCCAAGTCTCTGTCCTGGACACCAGCTGCCACCAACGCCTTCAACTGCCTCAAGGAAGCCTTTACCACCGCTCCCCTACTCGTCCACCCTGATCCAGAGCTGCCCTTCATCGTGGAGGTGGACGCCTCTACCACCGGAGTGGGAGCACTGTTATCACAGCAGCAGGGGACACCAAGTAGACTCCATCCATGCGCCTTCTTCTCCCGCAAGCTCAGCCCGGCGGAAGTCAACTATGACATCGGTGACAGAGAACTCCTCGATGTGAAGTTAGCTTTGAAAGAATGGAGGCATTGGCTGGAGGGAGTCAAACATCTGTTCCTGGTCCTCACAGATCATAACCTTGAATATCTCTGTGCTGCCAAGAGACTTAATCCAAGACAAGCTTGTTGGGCCATGTTCTTCTCTCTGTTCAACTACACGGCCTGGCTCAAAGAATGTAAAAGCTGATGCTCTCTCCCGTCTCCATGCTCCTGAAGAGAAGGCGGAAGAACCTGAGCCTATCATCCCGAGCTCACTCATTGTAAGCCCGATCACATGGTCAGAAGAGACATTCCCTCCTCCAATGCCTCCACGAACCCTCTGCCAGGCTGTCCACCTGGCTTGCTTTACATCACCCGGACACGACACACTCCTACCATCCACTCAGCTCACACGTCACTAGGCGCTGGTCACCCGGGGGTCAATGAAACCCTCTCGTTGCTAAAAGAACGCTTCTGGTGGCCAGGAATGGCAGCCGATGTAAGAAGGTACATGCAGGGCTGCAGGGAGTGCGCCATCTCCAAAAGTCCACGCCATCTTCCAGCCGGCAAACTCCTTCCTCTGCCCGTTCCCAACCGACCTTGGTCACACCTAGGAGTGGATTTCATAACGGACCTTCCCACTTCCGATGGAAATACCTGCGTCCTAGTCATCATTGATCGTTTCTCCAAGTCATGTCGTCTCATTCCACTGAGAGGCTTAACTACAGCCATGGAAACTGCAGAACTGCTGTTCAACCACGTGTTCAGGTATTTTGGAATTCCAGAGGACATTGTATCGGGCAGAGGACCCCAGTTCATCTCTCGAGTGTGGAAGGCTTTCCACTCGCTCCTAGGTGTGGCCGTCAGTCTAACATCGGGGTACCATCCGCAGTCGAACGGGCAGATGGAGAGGAAGATCCAGGAGATCGGCCGCTTCCTCCGTACCTTCTGTCATGACCACCAGGACTCTTGGAACCAGTACTTGGGTTGGGCCGAGTACGCCCAGAACTCTCTCCGGCAGTCTACCACAGGACTCACTCCATTCCAGTGCGTACTCGGCTACCAACCCCCACTGTTCGGGAACCATCGAACGTTCCGGAGGTGGATTACTGGTTCCGAGAGAGCAAGAGGGTCTAGGACTCTGCTCGCCACCAGTTGCAACGAGCCCTGCGCAAACGCAGGATGACAGCTGACCTTCGGCGTTCCAACACCCCTGTTTTCTAGCCCGGACAAAAGGTATGGCTGTCGACACGGGACATCAAACTGCGTCTGCCCTGCAAGAAGCTGAGTTCCAGGTTCATTGGCCAATTTCCCATCATCAAGCAGATCAATCCGACCCCTGTGTACCGTAACAGATACATTCCTACCTTGAAATGTGCCCTCCAAAGGCAGCATTTTCGTACACAGCCTGAATCTGTGACTCAAGGTCACTGTTCAATTTGGGTATTATAAATGTCACTGTGTGTGAAATAGAGAGTGGTAACATATTTCGGCAACGTTTCGTATTTGGTGAGCCTGTATATCTGCAGTATATCGGACAAAAATGTTTTTTGGGGAATAAACAAAGAAGATTAGACATCACCATTAGAATTTATATTCAGAAGAAGAGGCAGGATTGGAGGAATCAGGGAGTCGTCGCCCATTTTACTGGCAAAAGTCACTGAGGTAGTTAAAAAGCTAATGGTGGACAAGATTCACCCTGAGGTACTGAATGCCCTGGATGTAGCAGAGCTGCCCTGGCTGGCACACCTGTTCAACATTGCATGGGAATCAGGGACAGGCCCTTGCGACGGGTGTGTTGGTTCTGATTTTTTTATTTTTTTTTTAAAGTGGCCTGGAGGGTGTGTTCCAGTTACCAAGCAATCACACTTCTCAGCATGTCTGGAAAAGCATATTCTGTTTGTGATATTCATAAACAGGATCTCAAGGTGCAGCCGAAGGGTGAAGAGTGTCCATCTTAGGGGCCATAGGGTGGCATCAGTAGCCGCTTTTCCACTGTCAGGCCAGTGCGAGCCAGAGCTAACAGCGTGCTGGGCTGGGCCTATGGCCACAGACCTTAGGCACCGAGGCCAAAATCAAGTTGCGTTCCACTATCGGTCCGCTAGCTCCACAGCGCTGATCTAAAAACTGCCCTTAAACACACCTCACTTGATCAAACATCACACAACCCAACCCATTTCAGCGTGTAGACCATCACTTGACTACGATTAGCTCCGCCTTTTACCTCGACCGCGCCTCAAGCCCCAGCTGGCCCGCTTTGGACCAAGGTTTTCGGCGGGCCGAAAAACCCATGCCTTTGGCACCGAGGAAGAACCGAAGAGGCACGATCAAGCCCTGGAAGTGACCGTGGAAACGCGACCGGCCCTGGCACGCACTAGCACGCCTGCCTTTGGCCCGGCAGTGGAAACGCGGCTACTGATTGTCGCGGATGTTGCCCTGATGGTCTCAACAGGCTGTGATCTTCATGGCTTAGGTGTTTGGTACCTCCTGAGGGTCAGCTCCTTTTGAGGTCATGGTTCTCAGCTAAGAAAAGATTGTTTTCCATTTTGGGCTGCTTCCCCATGTGGAGGAGTTCAAGTATCTCAGGATCTTGTTCACGAGTGAGGGCAGGTCAAATATGAAATCAATAGACGGATCAGTGCGGTGGTGGCAGTTATATGGTCATTGTACCAGACCATCCTTGTGAAAAGGGAACTGACCTGGAGGGCGAAGCTCTCAATTTACAGATCGATCTATGTTCCAACTCTTGCCTATGATCATGTGCTATGGGTAGTGACTGAAAGAACTAGATTGTGGACATAAGAAATTAGTTTTCTCTGCCGGGTGTCTGGGCTCGGAAATCCGGGAGTGACTCAAAGTAGGGTGACTGTTTCTCCGTATTGAAAGGAGACAGTTGAGGGGGTTCAGGTAACTTTTGGTGGAGACCCCGGTGCAGACTGTCACAATAGAGGTTACGTTTGTAGCTAAAAGGTACTGTATCTAAACTAAGGGTTTCTTTTTATATGAACATAGTATTGTGTTTGTGCGTGTTTTTCTTCTTTAATTCTTTTTTTCACATTTTGGTTGTAGGTGTTCTGTGTAGAGATTTCAGCATCAGTCTGCCAGAGAAGATTGAAGCTCTCAGTGGATCCTGTGTGATCATAAATTGCACATTTGAAATTCGTGAAACATTTGACAAAAACCTCACTGAGAATGCTACAGGATGTTGGCATAAAGATGGGACTGAGAAAATAGTTTTCAACTCCTCCATGTCCAGCCAAAACTCCATTATTAAGGGAAATATAACTGGAATATTACAAAAAAAGGACTGTACAACCATCTTTTATGATATCAGATCAAATTACAGTGGTACTTATTACTTTAGGATTGAGGGTGAAGGTGGATTGAAATGGACTTACAGTGAAGCACATGTTTTGATCGATGTGATTGGTAAGATATTGCACATGACATGTTGTACACTTGTATGCCACAATGAAATGTCTACATATATCTACATATATAATTATTTGTTTCAGAGTCTCCCCCCAAACCCACAGTGAAGCTGTATGTGGTTCAGGATCAGGAGGAGGTGTTGGAGGGGAGCTCTGTGAGTCTGCGCTGCTCTGCTGAGACTCTCTGCTCCTCTCCTCCACCAACTCTCACATGGAGCTCCACTCCCAGAATCCCCCTCAGTGAGAGCAGCAGACAACAGGAGCTCATCTCTGATCTGAACTTCACTGCTGCTCACAGTCACCACAGAGTCACTTTCACCTGCACTATAACCTACCAGATACTGCACAAGAACAAAACAGCACAGGACAACATCACATTACATGTTCAGTGTAGGATGTTTTTGTGGCTTCAGTTCTTTTCTCCTCCATATGATGCCCGTAAATCTATATGTATTATATAATTTTCTTTTTCATTTTCAGATGCCCCTAAAATCTCTCCCTCCTCCAGTTGTAACAGAACTGATGTAACTGAGTGTTTCTGTGAGGTTGATGGGAATCCCTCTCCTGAACTGGAGTGGCATCTGTCTGGACGTCCTGTCACTAACTCTTCAGACACGTTCATCAGTGAAGAGCGATTGAGAAGCACAGTCTTGAGGAGCTCCATCACTCTACATCAGTCACTCACACACACATCTCTGCAGTGTGTTGGCAACAACACTCGTGGCACTGCAAGAAAACAGTTTCAACTTTATCCCTTCCCTACAAAAAGAGGTAAACCTAAATACACACTAAAATAAGTCACAATAAAATTGTCTGCCAAATGCATATATAATTTTTCTTCATTGCTCACAAGGTCAACATCTTCTCCCCATCTTGATTGGAGTTGCTGTTGGGGTTTTCCTGATGATGATGATGTTGTGTATCATTATATATTGTGCACGGTGCGTACACAATGCATATAAAGTATCATATTCTCTGCAATACCTGATTCTGATTGGTTAATCGCAGCATTCAGTGACCGCATATTTCATAATATTTGGCATCATCCACAGCAATGCTGTATATCAGTCAGTTCATCTGTAAAACTAACATTGGTGCTTACAATGTAAGTAATAAATTTGAATCCAGGCTGACTAGCTTTTTCAAATATGGAAAAATGTTTTACAGAAGAAAAAACAGCAGATCCTTGCCGACAAAACAAGAAGATACTATTGGAATCATTATGACTGATAAGGTGAGTCGTACCAACAAAACACACTATTCATTAACATATGGCACCTTAACACACAACAGTCATTGAAAATATTCCCTCAATTTAAACGTTTACAGTAGTTCACTCAAAAAAGACAGTTTTATCAAATTACTCACAGTCATGTGGTTTCAAGCCCATATTTTCTTCTGTACTGCTTTTCTTCTGTATCAGAATACACCACAGCAATTCACCCCAAATACCCTACTACATTCATCCTCTAGGATATTCAACAAGAGGGCGAGAGTGAGTCTGTTTATGCCAATAATGTCATGCTGTCACCTGCTGAAGCTGCTACACTGAATCGCCAAGAATCCCTCCATTATGCCTCCATTGACTTCAAAAACATCAAACCAGAGTCAGAAGAAATCAGGGGTGTCTCCTCGCTGACCACTGACTACGCTGTTATCTGTTATTCTGGTAAAGTGAGGAAGACTAAAGGCTCTGTGGGAGGTGATCAACCCAATAGCAATGTCTCCGCTTTGAAGTCCCAAAAAGATTAAACTGTACCAGACTGGGGGACAAATATCAGAAAAGAGTCCTTTGAGCGATCAGATGATGCATATGAAGAGACTTCACACATCCAGACTGTTCCCACAAAAAAGTTTGTCATGAGTGCCGATATGGTTAAAAGTAAAGCAAGCAACTGAACCTAAGTTGCTCACACAGTTGTTTTTTTTTTTTTGTCATGATGTTTCCTTAAAAAAATGTCCATTTAAAAATTCTATACTGATACATATTCATTCATAGTCATTAGAGCTCAAATATATATTAGAAGTTTTAAAAATGAATATATATATAATATATAAAAATAAAATAAAAATCATATATTTTATAAAAGGCTTCCTTTGACCTTAATTTGGTGGTTTTTGTTTTATTTTAATTTTGTTCCAGATGAAGTACATGTTGATAGAGGTTTTTTTTTTTTTTTTTTTTTTTAAATTTTGATGGTTTCTTCTGATTCTGTTTTATTTATCTTTCTCTGATTGAATATTACATTAAAGAAGAAAAAGTTACATAACTTTTGATAGTAGGCCTACTTATGAACAAAACTAAACTGTTGTTTCATTTTTTTTTTGACCAGCAGAGGGCAGCATTACGGGCACATGATCCACACAATGCTACTGCTCTAAAACAAGCTTCTCATGTAACATTCTATCCGAATTTTAAATGATTTTGAATTTTTCAAACATTGATTATTATTATTTTTTTTTATTTACCACATTATCACCTGACTTTGTTTCCCTCCTGTTTCCTGCTCCTACATCTATAAAACATGTACACTACATGTAAAGATTTCTGAAGCCATACGATAGCATTATGTGAAGAACAAAGGAACAATTTAAGTAGGTTGTGTAATTTTACAGCTACACACTGCACAGAAAATGATACAAGATAAATTCAAGGCTCTGCTTGTGCACAGAATATGTTCATGATGTTACAGGAAGTACTGGAGTGAATGTGTGAAGAGAGAGGGAAGTTATAATCAGTAGATCAGATCAGTAGTTTATGCTTCAAATTCTGTTCCCACGGCACAGGTTCACTGTCTTTAATCTGAAGCAGGTGCTACTGTAAACTTTGGATCTAAACAGGAGATTCCAACACTTTCTGCTACGAAGGTCAGATTTATTATTATTATTTTTTTTTTTACAAATTCCCTCTTTCATATTTTTTTTATGGTCTTGTTGCTGTTTCACAGCCCTTACATTAAAATTAATAGACTCATAGAACATCAACAGAGATGCTGTCATATCCAACATCCAAAAGTTTAATACTGAGAATATTTCGATTTTTTTTTTTTTAAGTGGTAAAATTATTGAAACAGTAAAGTGAACATAATTATTTTTAAAATATTTTTTTGAGATAATGAGCCAAAATTCAAAGGTCTAAACAAGACAATAAACACAGAGATAAACCTGTAATAAAGAAAGTTTTAGATATTATAGATATTTAGAAAATATTTACATTTTTGAGAGGAAGAAAAAATAACTAAAAAGACAAGCAACGTTTTCATTAACCAGTGATGGCGATGTAAAGTATGACACGTTCCTCTTTCCTTTCTTTCGTCCCGTCTTTGGCACATACATTTTTACATAAACTCCTGCATCATTTTCCTTGACAGTAAAGGTGTTTCACTGTGTGTCAGAGCTTTCATAAACCACAAACTCAAAGAAACATCTCTCAGAAATAAGGGACCTTCCTAAATATACAATAAATTTGTAGGGAAAAAGTGTGCGTAGATAATATTTTCTTTTTTTTCTTTATTCTTTTTTTTTTTCCAAGCCTGCTTTTCTCCAACAGGTGGATGTTCATCACTGAATAAAAGGATGGATATCCGGACAGCAGAGAAAATAATTCTACTTATTTTTCTGTTGAAAGGTTTGGATATTTTTATGAATTAAATGTAAAAACTAGTTTACATATTTTTAGAGCAATTTCTTGATTTTAAATTAATTCTTTATTTAATTAATATTTGTGTTGTGTGTGTTGAAGGTGTTTGCTGTAGAGATTTCAGCATTAGTCTGACAGAGAAGATTGAAGCTCTCAGTGGATCATGTGTGATCATAAATTGCACATTTGAGATTGAGGACAAATATGACAAAAACCTCACTGAGAGTGATGCTACAGGATTGTGGCTCAAAGATGGATATAATGTGAATAACCATCAAGTGTTTAACTCCAGAGATTCCAAACCTGATCACTTTAAAGGGGAAATAACTGGAAATCTACATGAGAAGAACTGCACCACTATATTTTATGATGTTAGTTCAAATCATAATGGTAAATATTACTTCAGGATTGAGAGTGGTGGTCTGAAATACACCTACTCTGAAAGAGAAAACATCTCCACTATAAATGTCATTGGTGAGTGATTTGAGAACTTTATTTTTTAAATGAATGTGTTAAATGAAAATGTTACATTTATTTATCATGTCTTCATTGGGCACAAGGCATACTTCACATACTTCACATAGTTCACCCAAAAATGAAATTCTGTCATAATTTACTCTCCCCCACGTTGTTCCAAACCTGTATGATTTTCTTTCTTCTGCTGAACACAAAAGAATATATTTTGAAGAATATGGGTAACCAAAGAGTTGATGGAAAAACTATGGAAATCAACGGGGTCCATCAACTGCTCAGGTTACTGACATTCTTCAAAATATGTTCTTTATGTTCAGCAGAAGAAAGTAATTAATACAGGTTTGGAAAAACTTGAGGGTGAGTAAATGATGACAGAATTTTAATTTTTTTGTGTGAACAATCCTTTTAATCTTGTATTTGTGTGTATTTCAGAGTCTCCCCCCAAACCCACAGTGAAGCTGTATGAGGAGCAGAAGGAGGTTCAGGATCAGGAGGAGGTGTTGGAGGGGAGCTCTGTGAGTCTGCGCTGCTCTGCTGAGACTCTCTGCTCCTCTCCTCCACCAACTCTCACATGGAGCTCCACTCCCAGAATCCCCCTCAGTGAGAGCAGCAGACGACAGGAGCTCATCTCTGATCTGAACTTCACTGCTGCTCACCGTCACCACAGAGTCACTTTCACCTGCACTATAACCTACCAGATACTGGACAAGAACAAAACAGCACAGGACAGCATCACATTGCATGTTCAGTGTAAGTAATGCTTTATATCTGTTTTGACTTGTTAATCATATTATTGTAAATTATATTGTGTGGCTAAAAACACATCAGTTTCTGTGCTTCCCTCTTTGGGAGTTACAGATGAGTTTGGAATATTTTAATGTCTATTGTACTTGGTGCTTTGCTTTACTGACACTTATTAGCACTTTAGTTGAAGCATAATCTAAAATGAATGAATAAAACCTTCATTAGTTAAATCTAATGTAGAGCCAGGAACTAATACAGAAAACAAATCTCAGCTAGATTCTGAATGTGAACTAAAATTAGTCATTAACATGTAAGCCATCTTCAGTGATTGTAAGTGTGATGGAAATATTTTATGTCAACATGAAATGTACAGAAAATGCAGACTAAGAATGCTCAGGTCAAAGACCAGTCACATGATAAGCTTAGATCATTACAAAACAATCACCAGAACAAATCACAGTGATGAAGACATTGATTTTTACTCAACTGTAAGACTTAAATGTGCATGTATCTTTCTATTCATTGAGACTCATTTGGTTGTTGTGACCAGTGATCTCCCGGCCGTAAATAAAACTTCATTTCTACAAAGAGCAACTTGGAAGTCATGTCAGGTATATGCTGCGCAGCTGAGGAATAGAAGTACTAAAGATTCTATGCTCAAAAGACCACAGCAGAGACAGTGATAGTGTTGGAAGACAATAGAGTCGCCCTCGGGGTGAGGCTGTAATACTCTGAGTTGGTATTAATGATCCTGTGTCGGACCAGCGTACACCTGAGAAGGACGGTGAGAGTGTATAGATGCTAAAGACCTGTGTGCTCATGTGTGATTGAGGTAGTGATAGTAGCTTCTTGACGGGACGCCGTCACCTTACTTTGGGAAGGGAATTACCTCAAAGTATTGGAAATGTATTAGAAGTATTTGAGAAGGGAATTACCTCGAGATACTGTAGTATTATGTTGTATTATATTCGAGACGGGAATTACCTCGAAGGTACTATGGTATTGTATCGTATTATATTCGGGATGGGAATTACCTCGAAGGTACTGTAGTACTGTATTGGTACTGAGTATTATATATATTATATTGACAACTGGAAGTTGTTTGAATTGTCAGTGGTGAAGTCAGATTTGTATTGAGAATTTCCACGACATAAGCAATGTGAACTACAATAGAAAAGTTACTCAGAAAAGGTTCCAGTTGTTCCGCACAGACATTTCTCGATTTTTCTCTCTATTAGATGCTCCTCAAATCTCCATTTCCTCCAGCTGTGTCAATGGGAATGTAATTGAGTGTTTCTGTGAGGTTGATGGGAATCCCTCTCCTGAACTGGAGTGGCATCTGTCTGGACGTCCTGTCACTAACTCTTCAGACACGTTCATCAGTGAAGAGCGATTGAGCAGCACAGTCTTGAGGAGCTCCATCACTCTACATCAGTCACTCACACACACATCTCTGCAGTGTGTCGGCAACAACACTCGTGGCACTGAAAGAAAACTGCTTCAACTGAATCTCTCTCCATTGCAGTGTACAGGTAACGTCTCTTCTGAACCAAAATTAAATTAAACAAAAAAGATTTCTAACAGTCATTACTGTGGTAACTGTTCAAGTACAGATTCATCCTTTATTATTTTCAGTCATTTTATGCATTTGCAGAATTTTCATTTTTAACTTTTTAACAACTATGACAGTATTAGGACTCTCTGTTTTCTCTATTTATATTTCTGTTTTATGGGCATATTGTGTATTTTTAGAATATCAACAGGTTACAGTTTCCCTCCTGATCATATTAATGCTGATTCTGGTTTTGTACGCTCTGACTGTTGGACTTGGAATCTACAAAATTAGACAGTAAGTCCAGAGACGTCATGCCCATTCAAACCAAGACACTTACCCAATCAGAATTTTGAACCAAATGAATTATGAATGCAACTGCCAAAAGACTTGATTTATAAGTATTAAAAGTGAAATAAGCAATTTCTGAGAAACACTTTTGATATCTGAAATCTCATACATTCTATGATCCAACAAGCGGCATTTCAGAAGGTCCAATGGGCGAAAACAAGCTTAAACAGACACAAACAGACAGGGTAACACACTGATCTGACAAAACCCAACAAAGTGTCTGTTACTGTCTGTCAGTGCAGTGTGAAATAATGCTTCACAAAAAACAAAGGCGAAGATGATGAGCGAACGACAAAGAAGAACAAAATAATTGTTAGTCGTCAGCAGCGCGTCAGCTTCAGACAAACAATTACACTCAAAACTTTCCTGTTCCTATAGCTGATATTACAACAACAGCTTAAATTGGTTTTGTGAAACATAGCAAAACCAATGTTAGTCACTTATAAAGCAGAAACAACTCAACCTTGGTGTCAATTTTCTCACGACTTCCACGCTTAATCTCTACAACGCTGGGAAGCTTTTCTAAGTGGGTCCTAAAGCTCTTGCCTGATAATACCATTCTTTTTTCAATGGTATTCCTCTGAACTTTTCTCTTTCTCTCTCTACAGTCTTTCTTCGAATCCCCCTGTTGCTCTCTCTCTCTCTGCTCCTCCATCATCCCCCGACTGCTGAGTATGTTGTGCTGCTCGCTCCGATCCACTTTCAACAGTGTTTCTCAGAAATCACTTACTACACCTTTGACTTGACAACACAACTGAATAATCTTTTAATGACACGTGTATATATTTATCTAAATGGCAGAAAATGTGCTAAGGAATGTTTGTCATGTGCAGCATGTTTCTCTGAAGGACTATAGAGAACAGCCTCTGATTCCCAAAATGTTCTTTCAAATGCAGGGATAAGGAGCAGTTACAGTGAAAACTTGGATAAAGTTTTATTATAAATGATAATAGTTAAAATAGTTCGGAATAGGAATAGTTAGTGGTCAAAAAAGAGGTTTCTGCTGCTTTCCATACTTGAAAATGCAGAGCAATCACTGATAGTCCAGTTTAGTTGCAATTTTGCTTGGTTTGTTATAAAAATATATATTACATCAAGATTTGAAACTGGCCACCCATAAAATTACACCATGTGACCATCATGACTCACAGAGTTACAGGAAGAGAGTCAGATCTGTCACTGGTGTCTCATGAAAAAAACAAAAAAAGAAAAAGTGCATCAAACAGTAAGAATGCATTTCTATAGAAAGATATTATAATGGACTAATCATTAGTAACCTAATATCCTTTGTTTCCAGATTGTCCACCAAGCTGAAGGTGAGTCTTCTTTGTTATAAGGTCTGGATGTAGTTAGGTATGATATAGGTTGATGATGAAGATGATGATGGTGTTTGAGAGTGTTTTTGTTTTCAGGCTCAGAATGAGGCAGCAGACACATATGCTTCTCTTCAGCTCTCTGCTCCACCCTCTGAATATGAAACTTTGAACATTAAACTACATTAAAAAACATAAAAACCCAACTAACTTCACATGGATCCCATGTCGGATTCATTACAAAAGCATGAAGACCAAGCCTCACTGGCAACAAATATGCATTTTATGTAATATTTTATGGAAATCTCTTTAGTTGTTTGAAATAAATATTTATTTTCCCATTCATGCACATTTGCAATTTGCTTGTCAGAAAAAAAAGCTTTAGATGGCTTGATTTTATAGATTCTGTATCAATTTTCCCATTTTGTAAAAGTATGTACTCTTTTTGTAAAGAAAAACTGTCCCTCTTTTTATTAGAGTTCTTTAATTACTATGTACTAACATTTATGTTTGGTATTCTGCCCTGGCGATGGTGTTCTAAACCAAGCGTTGACAGATAGCTAACAGAAATAAAGCTCCATCACACGTTCTTCATTGTGCTTATGTGATGCACACTTTACTGTAAAACTGAAAGAAACAAAATATACAAATTACAAAATGATTTACAAAATAGCATGGATATTTTTCACATTCACAAACATCCATTTACAGAATCAAACAACTAAATAAACAACTGATTTATGTTAACAGCATGTGCTTGAAGAAAAATATGACTATGCAACGTCATTAGCATATTAGCCGTCAGATCGCGCCATTTTTCAGAATCAAACATCGATCTCTAAACATCTTAATAACGACCAGCTTTTAATTAAACTAAAACAACATTATTGCAGTTATTTTCAATATGAAATTTATAACTTACGGTCGTATCTACTCCAAGGATTAGACAGCAAACAATGACGTGCATCCAGAACACAGATCACAGAAAACGAGTCTCTTCTTCTACTGTTTTACGTGCTTCCTGTTGCGGTGTATTGCACAGTGTAATAACATTTTTTTACCACAAGGTGTCACTCACAAACTACTTATACAAATCAAAATGCAGCCCCCAAAGATAAACTAATACTGCACAGAACACTCCCCGCCTGGTATATAACTTGTGTTATACCACTATGCATTCCGATTACCTGATAAAAGTAAGACAACATCACAAATAGGTCTGAAGTATTCTCTAACAACCCCCTGCTTAGCAGTCTTCACCATAACCTTACGAATTTTCCCATCAGATGAGGTTATAGTCTTTGCTATGAGACCAATTGGCCACTCACTGCGCTTAGCTTCCCCATCTTTCAACAGAACAACGTCTCCTTCCTGAATACTATCTCTCTCCTCTGTCCATTTTCTTCTGGGTTGTAAGGTAGACAAGTACTCCTGCTTCCATCGCTTCCAGAATGAATCTGCCAACATCTGGACTTGACGCCACTGATTTTTGTGCAGGTGACCTAACTCAAAATTTCCTGGAGGAGCTGGAGCAACACTCGCGTTCTGAGTTAAGAGCATTGCTGGTGAAAGCACTTGAGGCATGCCTGCATCTGATGAGATTGGGATTAAGGGTCCGGAATTCATAATGGCCATGACTTCTGCCATTAAAGTTGTTAAGACCTCATGCGTGAGTCTTGTGGAAGTTTTCATCAAGAGAGCCTCCAGAATACGTCTGGCAATCCCGATCATTCTTTCCCACACTCCTCCCATATGGGAGGAGTGAGGAGCATTAAATGTCCAAGTGCAGCCCTGATTCTGCAAGAAGCCTTTCAATTCTGAGTCGCTACTGTCGATTTGGAGTTCTTTGACTGCTCCAATGAAATTCGTCCCTCTGTCAGAACGAAAGTGCTTCACTGGTCCTCTAACAGCCAAGAAGCGACGCAAAGCACAAATAAAGCTAGATGCTGATAGGGACTCCACAACCTCTAAATGAACTGCTCTGGTATTCAAGCAACTGAATATGACAGCCCATCGCTTGTTCTCAGTGTTATGCCCTCTTGTCTTACGTGTCACCACAGTGAATGGTCCAAAAACATCAAGACCTGTGTGTGTGAAAGGTGGATTTACACAAACTCTATCTGAGGGCAAAGCCGACATCTTCTGACTCTCCACTTTACCTCTCAGTCTCTTGCATAGCACACATTTATGGATGATATTTGAAACGGGTCTTTTCCCACTGACGATCCACAATCCAGCACTACGTATAGCACCTTCGGTAAAATGACGGCCTTGATGAGCCACTTGATCGTGATAGTGCTGAATTAAAAGACCAGTCACGTGTTGGTTGGGAGGTATTATCAAGGGATGCTTCTCTAGATCAGAGATGTCAGAGCAGTGAATGCGCCCCCCCAACTCTTAACAGACCTTCCTCGTCCACAAAGGGGTCAAGTCTCAGGAGTGTGCTACGCTGCGAGACTTTACCAAACTTAGTCAAACTCTCAAATTCCTCTTGGTACACTTCTCGTTGCGCAGTTTTGACTATAGTCGACTTGGCTTGTGATATCTCCACACCTGAGGTTTTAGTACACAGATGCCACTTTCGACAGAGTGTGTTAGGAAAAGATTGTGAGAATGATTTTGCGATGTGCGTCAGAGTAGCGACAGCCCTCACCAAGGATCTCCAGCTTGAGAAACGTTCGAATCTGCTTGAGCCTAATAACTGCTCTTTAACATTAGTTGCCAGTGTGTTCACTTGAGGACGAATTTCCACATCCTCTTCTGCTTTGACAAGTCCATACGACTCCTCCAAACTACACTCTATAAGGTTACATTCCCTAAGGAACTCTGGACCTGAGAACCAGTTGGTAAGGGGTAAGTGGGCTGCTGCCACAAACCTGGTGGCATGATCTGCCGGGTTCTGTTCAGAACAGACGTAATGCCACTGACTAGGTTCTGTGGTTTTTCTTATGCGTGCAACTCTATTAGCCACGTACATGTAGAATCTGCGTGTTACATTGTGAATGTACCCAAGCACTATGCGACTGTCAGTATAAAAGTGAATGTTGTGGAGCTCTGTGTCAATTTCTTCCTTTTATAAGTTCCATCAACTCGACAGCAAGCACCGCTGCGCATAACTCCAGGCGCGGAACAGTATGTGCTGGAAAAGGAGCCAACTTGGATTTTCCCATTACAAACCCCACATGAAGCTGTCCGTTTGAATCTGTTACTCGTAGGTACGCTACTGCAGCAATGGCTAATGTAGAAGCATCCGAGAAGAAGCATCCGAGAAGATACATAACTCTCTAAGCTGAGCTCCGCACAGTGAGGTTGGGACATAAGATCGTGGTATTTGCAATCGATCAAGCTCAGCTAGAGATGAAGTCCATACCTTCCACGAATCTATTTTGTCTGACGGAAGAACGGTGTCCCAGTCTTGTTGTATAGTTGAAAGTTCTCTCACTAGAGCTTTGCCTTGCATAGTGATTGGACAGACTAACCCGAGAGGATCATATAAACTATTGACGGTGGAAAGGATCCCTCTTCGAGTGAAAGGTTTGAGATCTTGAGAAGCTTTAAATGTAAAGCAGTCTGTCTTGAGGTTCCAACTTATACCAAGGCTGCGTTGGAGAGGTATTGGGTCTTTATCAAAATCCAAGTCTTTGAGATCTTTGGCTCTCTCACTAGATGGAAAAGCTTCCATCACCGAAGCACTGTTAGAGGTCACTTTATGCAGATTCAAGCTTGACTTCGATAGCATTGTCTGGGTGCGCTTTAGGAGATCAATGGCTTCTCTTTCAGTAGGGACAGATGTGATGCATCCGTTCCGCACTCTGCTTCGCCAAGTTCTGCTGATCGTCTTAAGGCATATATAGCGACCGCTGGCGAAGGACTATTGCCAAAGACATGTACGGTCATTCTGTAATCAATGATCTCCTTTTCTGCACAGTTGTCTTTGTGCCAAAGGAAGCGAAGATAGTTGC
Organism: Chanodichthys erythropterus; assembly: GCF_024489055.1. Classification (NCBI taxonomy): domain Eukaryota; kingdom Metazoa; phylum Chordata; class Actinopteri; order Cypriniformes; family Xenocyprididae; genus Chanodichthys; species Chanodichthys erythropterus. The sequence goes on from NC_090228.1 coordinate 17,338,158, forward strand.
GATGCTGCTCTTTTACTTTGAAACAATAGAACATTTGTTCTATGTCCACCATCACAGCTACTTTCTCCCTACGGAAGCGCAACAGCACACCCAAAAGGGTATTGTTAAGATCAGGTCCGCTCATCAAAACATCATTAAGGGAGACCCCTCCATACTGGGCACTTGAATCAAAGACCACCCTAATTTTGTCAGGTTTGTGTGGGTGGTAAACTCCGAAAATTGGCAAATACCAACATTCTTCCCCTGTTTGTAAGGGTGGAGCAGGTTCTGCTTGCTCATTTTCAATCACCTTCTGCATAAAACCAAAAAAATGTGTTTTCATATTCGGTTTCTTTGAAAGAGTGCGCTGTAATGAGTTCAGCCTTTGAATAGCTTGCTCTCTATTGTTCGGGAGTTGCATTCTTGGAGAGCGGAATGGAAGTGGTGCCACCCAGTGGTTATCCTCATCAAGGTACACCTCTTTGTCCATAATGTCGAGAAAGACTTTATCCTCAACAGATAAAGCAGCTTTATCATCCTCTAAAGATCTGAAGAACACATTCTCTTTTAAGCCCTTTGTATAGCTCTCACTGGTTTTTGAACACTTGAGAGAACATGGGGGGTCGGGTAAATATGCCAAAAGAGGTGACTCACCCCGTTCTATGACATTGAAGCCTTTTGTGCATGGAGAGAAGAATGAAGTTCGCCCATTTGGAAGTATGTTGGTCTTATAAGCGTTCACGCTGGACTGATGATGAGTCCCATTCAGGCAAACTTCTCCCACTATCACCCAGCCCAGGTCTAAGCGCTGTGCATACGGTGTGTTGAGGGGTCCATTGCGTTGTTCGCGCACTTTGTGCACACTAAGAACATCTCGACCCAAGAGGAGAAGGATAGGAGCGCTAGGATCTAAAGGCGGGATTTTATCTGACACAGCAGTGAGGTGGGGGAAACACATAGCTACCTCAGGCGTCGGAATCTCGGATCTGTCATCTGGTAAAGTGTTACACTCTATCAAGGGTGGAAGCGCAACTACTGTTTTCCCATCTAGCGATTTGACAGAGAATCCATTTACTTTCCTCCCCGCCGTAGTCACTACACCTAAACACGTCTTCAATGTATAGGGGGAAGAACTGCTAACGATGTTGAACAGATCAAAGAACTCTGACTTCACCAATGATCTATTACTCTGTTCGTCCAGTACAGCATAAATGCGTTTGGCTCTTTCATGTTGATTAGAGGGATAAACATTTACAAGACAAATCTTCGAACACGACTTGGGCTTACTAGCATCTCCGCAAATCTCAGTGCACTTGTTGTTGACCTCAGCGGTGTCCTCATCTGTTCTTTTCATGATTTGATCTTCTGTTGATACAGACACTTCAGTGGACCATGGAGCAGGACCCGGATGCATGGCTGCAATGTGTCTGTCACTATTGCATTCTCTGCACTTAACAGATGCCCTGCAGTCTCTTGCGACATGCTTAGTGGAAGCACAACATCTAAAACAGATGGACTTTTCCTTCAGATGTGCTTTTCGTTCATCCAGGTGTTTGCTCCTGAATGTGCGACACTTGTGAAGTGGATGAGGTTTATTGTGTAGGGTGCAAAGCTTGTCTGGGTCTACATTCTTGTCCGAGTTTCTGTCTTGGTTTGGTTGTGCAGCCATTACTTCAGTTTTCTTGACGAAAACGGAAGTTCTGTTACTCGACCTGGCAGCTCCGTCGGATTTTGCATTGTTTGAGCAGCCAGTTGAAGCAAGAGCAAAACTGGGGTCATTTCTAGTTCTTGCTTGTCTACAAACAAATTCAACAAAGAAGCTGAAAGGAGGAAAGTATACGTTATGATCTTCTTTATACCTGGAACCTTGCGTGATCCACTTGTCTTGAAGACTGAACGGGAGTTTTTCTACGATGGGGTTGACTCCACGTGCTGTGTCAAGGTATACAAGTCCAGGTAAACGACCACTCTCTTTTGCTGACTGCAGCTCGAGCAGTAAGTCCCCAAGATCTCTCAGACGGTGAGTGTCTTTATTTGTGATGCGAGGAAACGCGTCAAGTCTCTTTAACATTGCCTGCTCGATGACCTCTGGACATCCGTAGCAGTCCTCCAGGCGACGCCATATCATACGAACTCCTAAGGCAGGATCACTGACATGAACTGACTTGATTCGTTTGGCATGACTGGACGAATCAGGACCAAGCCATCTGACAAGAAGATCGATCTCCTCTCTGCTAGCTATATTGAGTTCACTGGTTACAGCTCGAAAAGACGTTTTCCACGCCCAGTAATTTTCTGGACAGTCATCAAATTGGAACAAGCCAGAACTCACCATTTCTTTTTTCAACAAATATGTAGAGAAGTCATTTGCATGAGGTGGTAGTGGTGCTCGAGTAAAGCGCTCAGCAGGAACTTGAGAGGGCAGACCAGAGTCACACTGCATTCGTACTGGATAGTTTTGATGCCTTACTTCCTCAGCTACTTCCTCAGCTCCTCAACTTTTACATTTGAATGAGAACTCTGGAAGTTGTGTTGAATCGTCTGTTCCTGCCTCACAGGAATTGTCTCAGCATTTGATTCCTCCTTCACCATTGGAGGAAGAGAACTTAGTGAGCCTGCAACATAACTCCGTGTCACATAACTTGAACCCTCACTTGCATGTTGTGAATTGGGAGTCGAATTAGGAGCATATTGTTGCTGAGAATGTTTCTGCACATACTCTTTGGTGCGTTCGGCTCTACTTGAGATGCATGATTCTTTTTCTAGGTCGACACTTGCTCCGTCTTCTCTATAAACTGCAGCTTCATAAACTTCTGCTTCTGTAGATGCTGCTACGGCTTCTTTCTGCAGTTGTAACACGTATAAATCAGCCTCAACCTCTGCTTTTCGGCGAGCCGTCTCAGCTAGTGCTTTCTGTTGATGCTCTTCGATTTGAGCTCTTTCTCTCATCATAATGGCTTCCTTTTCTGCATAAGAGGCCTTTACTTTGCATGCCGCTGCTTTAGCTCTTGCTGTGGTTGCAGCTGCACTAGCCGAAGATCTACTTGAACGATGTGATCTGCTTGACCGTGATGTTGTTTCTAGAGGTTGGTCAACTTCCTCTTCTTTCTTGTGAGGCTGTGACTCATTCATCTTGATATTGTAGTATTAAATGTAAGCTGGACGGAATCCAGATTGTTTGTCTTCACCCGCCGTGCAGTCGACCTTTTACTATTCTGCCCTGGCGATGGTGTTCTAAACCAAGCGTTGACAGATAGCTAACAGAAATAAAGCTCCATCACACGTTCTTCATTGTGCTTATGTGATGCACACTTTACTTTACTGTAAAACTGAAAGAAACAAAATATACAAATTACAAAATGATTTACAAAATAGCATGGATATTTTTCACATTCACAAACATCCATTTACAGAATCAAACAACTAAATAAACAACTGATTTATGTTAACAGCATGTGCTTGAAGAAAAATATGACTATGCAACGTCATTAGCATATTAGCCGTCAGATCGCGCTATTTTTCAGAATCAAACATCGATCTCTAAACATCTCTAAACGACCAGCTTTTAATTAAACTAAAACAACATTATTGCAGTTATTTTCAATATGAAATTTATAACTTACGGTCGTATCTACTCCAAGAAATAGACAGCAAACAATGACGTGCATCCAGAACACAGATCACAGAAAACGAGTCTCTTCTTCTACTGTTTTACGTGCTTCCTGTTGCGGTGTATTGCACAGTGTAATAACAATTTTTTACCACAAGGTGTCACTCACAAACTACTTATACAAATCAAAATGCAGCCCCCAAAGATAAACTAATACTGCACAGAACATTTGGTGTACTATGATTTGGGACACACTATTTCAAATCTCAACTATTTTAGAAGGAGAAAAATAGCAAAAAAAAAAAAAAAAAAAAAAAAAATGTATATTTGCATGTATTCTAATTTTTATTTAATCTAATATCTATTTGTTAGATAATTTAACTTCTTTGTCTTGTAAAGTTCCCATTTATTACCATTAAGTTAATGCATGAGTTAACATGAACTAACAATGAGCAATATATTTTTAATATATTTATTAATCTTTGTTAATGTCAGTAAAAAATGTAATTGTTCAATTGTGTGTGTGAGTGTGCATGTGTGTGTGTGTGTTGTAAAATAATAAACTACATGTGTCTTTTTGTACTCTTCTTCTGGTTTTGGATACTGCAGCTTTTCCCCATGATTCAGGCTTTTGCTTTCTAAAGATTATAGCCATAAATAAATGCTTTTAAGAAGTTAACATTCTTTTTCAAAGTCCAGATATGGAGAAATGTCACAACACAGTTGTATTTTCTCATCTGAGCAACATATTAGAAATATATCTAAAAACCTAAATGCTGAAAGAATGCTGCTTTGTATCAAACCACCCATGTTCAGTCAGCGGTGTAGTGTGAACTCTGTCAGTAAATCACCGGTGGAGGTGCAGAGCAGTGGTGTAGCGCAGATCTTGATGGAGTTGTAAGTTTTATGGCATCAAGTGAATTCCAGTCTGAAGAGAGTGAGAATCTCTATGTCCTATAGACTCCAAACAGTAGAGAACTGAATTTTCTTTAAGATTAATGAATGCAGTTTTTCAACCACTGCTTTACTAGGAAAACATTGCAAGAAGATCTCCAGTCCTGTCATGATGCCACAGTATATGATTATGTAAAAATATAAAAGCTTTTTAAAGTGCTTCACAGTGTTTATCTGGGAATTTTAAGGAAATTCAGTAATGGCTTAATTTAGTCATTAAGTTGGGATAGAAAATAAACGGCCAGTTCATGTCTACATTGAGCTAATATGCAGATATATATATAATATTTCCCTTTTCTGTTCAAAGATATGATTACACTGTATCAGATGTTTTTGGGTTAAGAAAAAATGAAGCTCTTCTTAGTATATGAATGCTGAGCAGGAAACTGATGGAACTGTCACATTTATTTTTCAATACCGGAAATAACAGCAACTGAATATGTCTTAAAGTTCAAAACTTGAAGTACAGTATAATCAGTTTACTAAATTATTGATATGTAATGTTGCTCTGTCTGTGAAATGTTGAGGCAGATACAGGAAGTTGTTCACTAGCTGTCAGTCAGTATATCATGTTCACACAGCACAGTTTCACTCAGTCTCAAATCATCGGCAGACGCCAAAATACAGAACTTGGAGTCCTTCTGCATTTAGGAAAAAATACTAAAATATAATTTTTTTCTCATCTCTGGCAAGTCTTGAACTTTTCTTATTCTTCTTTAGATGTTTCTTCAGACATGTTGTTCAGTTTATTGAGCTGCTGTGAGTTTATAAATATGTTTCAGTATAATTATGAAAATGATCAGTTTTCATTCCTTTCAGAGGCTAAATTTATGATTTCTATGAGTTTATTTGGCTACACTTTACAATTAGGTTTCATTAGTTAACATTAGTTAATGTGTTAACTAACATGAATTAACAATGAGCAATACATTTGTTACTGTATTCATTATTTGTTAATGTTAATTAATAAAAATATAATTGTTCATTGTTTATGTTAGTTCACAGTGCATTATAATGTTAACAAATACTTTTGATTTTAAGAAGGTATGATTAAATGTTGAAATGAACATTATGATTAATAAATGCTGAAGTATTGTTCATTCTTAGTTCATGTTAACTACTGAAAACTTACTATAAAGTGTTTACTTTTAGTTGATTAACCATTTATTTTTGTCATTTGATGAGATTTACAAGTGTGTTTCTCCACAGGACTGAGCGTCTGATAATGAAGAGATGAACACTGTAGAGAAAACAATTCTTTTCTTTTTTCTGCTACAAGGTGTGGTTTCCTTTCTCTTCTTCACATCTAGTTTTTAAACAAAAGTGTGTTGTGAATTCAAGTGCTAAACTTTTATTCTTTATGTGATCCTATAGTGCTTCAGATAATTTACTTACAGACACTTCAGAACATTTATACAACGTTGAATTTTCTCATGACTTGAAAAGAATATTATTACTATTTTAATTAAATTATTTTACTGTTGTTCCTGTTCTGCTTATGTTTACCCTTTTAATAATGACCATGTAATGCAAATGAATGTTTTGTAATGGGGAAAAAAATAATAACTTTGTAGCATTTTGTATAACAACAGAAATGTTTATCTGTCTGAATGCTTCAGTGTTTATTTCTGCTTGTGTCTGAATGATTTTCATCATGTGTGTTGAAGGTGTTTGTTGTAGAGATTTCAGCATCAGTCTGACAGAGAAGATTGAAGCTCTCAGTGGATCATGTGTGATCATAAAGTGTACATTTGAGATTGAGGACAAATATGACACAAACCTCACTGAGAGTAATGCTACAGGATTGTGGTACAAAGATGAACATAATGTGAATAACCAAGTGTTTAACTCTAGAGATCCCAAACCTGATCACTTTAAAGGGGAAATAACTGGAAATCTACATGAGAAGAACTGCACCACTATCTTTTATGATGTTAGTTCAAATCATGCTGGTAAATATTACTTCAGGATTGAGAGTGGTGCTCTGAAATACACCTACACTGAAAAACAAAACATCTCCACTATAAATGTCCTTGGTGAGTGATTTAAGAACTTTATTTATAAATGAATGTGTTAAATTAATATTTAAAAAATATTTTTCATGCCATCATTGTCACTTGATCTTGTTTTTGTGTGTATTTCAGAGTCTCCCCCCAAACCCACAGTGAAGCTGTATGTGGTTCAGGATCAGGAGGAGGTGTTGGAGGGGAGCTCTGTGAGTCTGCGCTGCTCTGCTGAGACTCTCTGCTCCTCTCCTCCACCAACTCTCACATGGAGCTCCACTCCCAGAATCCCCCTCAGTGAGAGCAGCAGACAACAGGAGCTCATCTCTGATCTGAACTTCACTGCTGCTCACCGTCACCACAGAGTCACTTTCACCTGCACTATAACCTACCAGATACTGGACAAGAACAAAACAGCACAGGACAGCATCACATTACATGTTCAGTGTAGGATGCTTTTGTGGATTCACTTCTTTTCTCTTCTATAAGAAGCTAAAAATGTAAAATATCATTCTTTCTTTTTTCAGATGCCCCTAAAATCTCTTCCTCCTCCAAATGTAACAGAACTGGACTATCCGTGTATGTCTGTGAGGTTGATGGGAATCCCTCTCCTAAACTGGAGTGGCATCTGTCTGGACGTCCTGTCACTAACTCTTCAGACACGTTCATCAGTGAAGAGAGATTGAGCAGCACAGTCTTGAGGAGCTCCATCACTCTACATCAGTCACTCACACACACATCTCTGCAGTGTGTCGGCAACAACACTCGTGGCACTGAAAGAAAACTGTTTCAACTGCTTCCCCCTGTTTCACGTAAGTTTCAGTTCTGTGATTCATCCCATAGAACACAAATAGAGCATTGCCCTATCCAAAATGGCACACTTGATGTGCACTTGTGGTCACATGGACTCACAATGGCCGCTGTGCGTGTGTCCATTACATCCATAAGATATGTCCCATTTGTTATTTTATTTTTCTGAAGGGCGTTTGTGAGCTCCCCTTTGGCGATCAATATGTGTCCTCGGTGCTCACATTTTCTGAGTCTGTAATCCAGAGATCTACACAGCAGACTTCTTCTGGACAGTTAAAGTGGCATTACGTCACAAAAGTGTGGACTCAGAGGAAAATCGCGAGGGCTTAGAGTTAAATTTGGGACAGAGTCTATCTCTATCCATCCCACCCATTCTCCATACCACTTATCCTCTGCAGGGTTTTGGGAAATTGAGTATCTGTCAATCGATGATTCGTAAATGAAAAAAGTCGTAACAGCATCAGTCTTTAATGCTAATCTCTCAAAGATCTAAAGATTACGATATCACTCACTTGCTCTTGTTTAATTGAATCAGTGAATCATCAGTGTTTTTCCAAACACTCCTTTATTCTTCTTTAGGTTCGAATCGTTCCTCTGTGATGATTGGAGTTGCTGTTGCAGCTGTTCTGGTCATTTTGTTCTGTGTCATTACATGGATCTGTGTACGGTAGGTGAACGACACGTCATATGTCAACATATATGTTGTGACCATCAAGTAAAAAGTAACATGTTTCCTTCAGAATAGCTGAGTTTAGACACCTTAATTGTCACACTTTTTCAAGTAAAAAGCTTTTATAATAATTATTAATTAAGTGTTTTGTCACTAATCATGGGCAATTTCTGCAAAAATATCAACATGTATTTTAAATGAGAAATTACGAACATGTTCATCATGTAGTAATATATTCAAATCATAGTATGTATGAATTGCATTTTTACATAAAGTATGTTTGAACAAATTAATAGATCTAAGCAAAAAAAAAAAAAAAAAAAGTATGAATGTTGTTGCATTATACAACAAAATATCAAACCAAGAGACATTTATTAAAAAAATAAAAAAAGTAGTTCAACAAACATGTTACACAAACATTAGCAAAATTAATTAGCATTTAATTTATCAAAAATAGTTATACAATTCAAAATGAACACAAACATATTTTGACACTATACTTATGACACTTGCATATGATGAACGACACTATTGTTACTTCACACATCCACTAAAAACCACTTTGACCCAGGCTGGCTTAGCAAAATATAAAAACCAGAATAGAGAAGTTAGTTTTGAGAAAAGCTCTTGTATCATTTGTTTGCAGACGCCACTTTCTTTGTCATTTTACCTGCAATGTATTTTTAAGTGTGATTAAGGCGTCCTTTTTGGGTGTCACTGCACAAGTTGATTTAATTATATAAGCCAGTCCTGTCTGACTTGTGGTTTTGTTATCTTCAAAGCTAGTATATAACTGATATTAAACATGAACCTTTGCTTTTCAGAAAAAAGAGTATGAAACTTCAGCAGACTAGAAGAGAAGATGCTACAAGAAGCATTTCGACCACTGATGTGAGTTACAAATGACACACAAAATCACACAAATGATTTATTCACAACACAGAAATGTTGTAAAGAAGTTTGTAAAGAAATGTAAATAACTTCTAACTTCTGAACAATGTACACAGACACAATTCAACCCTGTCAATCTTTTAGGCCGTTCCACGCGAGAATGAAGAGGAGTCTGTTTATGCCAATAATGTCATGATGTCTTCTGCTGGAACTGCTACAGAAAATCCAGAATCACTCATTTATTCCTCCATTGATTTCAAAAACGTTACATCAGAGTCACGAGAGTTAAGGAACATCTCTTCACTTCATGCCGAATATGCTGTGGTCAAACATTGTTCTGGAGGAGTGTCAAAGGCAGAGAGCTCAATGGGAGAGTCTTCAAGAGCGATAGAGGCACCGGTGATTGTGAGTGCAGATGGAGTTACTAAACAAACAGAGTCAAAGGATTCAGAGGAAGAGCTGTTTGCAGATTCCTCTCAGCTTTACGCAAGGGTTAAACGTCGCAACCCATAGGGAACTTCAGCAGGGGTGTTTTTTGAATAGTAAAACGATTGTATTTGCTTTTGGATAGTACAAAGATGGTATTCCAGTGTTATATACAAGATAGTAATTAATCAGTATCAAGATATAACCATGGTAGTCGTGCCACCAAGCACCAAAAGAGCTCTTTTTCTTGTCTCATTTGTTGTTTTATACATCATAATGGACTCTTTTTTTTTCTTGGCAGGATTTTTATGTCTCGCATTATTTATTTACCTGGCTGACTTTATCCTTTACATATTGCTGTGTATTCTCTTTCTGATTCTACAGTCAAACATTGTAAATATTCAGAGAGAAGTTTGATTAAAATCAGCTTTTAAAAATGTCAGTAGCTGTTACTTTATTTTATTTTATTTTTTTTGAACAAAGTCAATGTAGAGTATATTACATTTCATGTCATTGCAAAAAAAAAAAAAAAAAAAAGCACAAGTTGGTCCAATGGAGGTTGCTTGACCAATTAAATTTTCCTACTATTTCTTTTTTTTTTTTTTTTTTTTGAGTGATTACATATTGGTATTGCAAAATTGTGGTAATCAGACGTTTATAGCAGTGTTTCTCAAGGATACGAGGGAAGGACACACCTGTGACTCATCATGACCATAGACGTAGTGTCCGTGACGTCACCCATAGAGTTCTGAACAGCTGGGCTTAGTTCAGCCCCGACAAAACGTTGCAAAACGTTTTTTAAACGGAAACGGTGGCGCGTTGAACACCCTGTTGTGATGACGCAAGCGTTGCAACTATGGCAACTGAGAAGGAAATTCTTTGTGTTCTTTTTGAAGCCTGATGAAGTTGGTATAAATAGGTGTTTACTGCAACATACGCTCGATGTTACAGTTACTGCCCTTGCCGTTCAGAATAAAAGAGAACATCCCAATCCAATGAAAGAATTTGGGAAACTTTTCATTATTGCGATACAACACTTGCCTTGCATTTCAGGATGAAAACACAAACATTTCAGGTGAAGGATAATCCACTTCTTACCTCCCAGACTGTGTTATGATCTATATTATTTTATTGTTTAATGGGCTTATCATTAATGCTGATCACTGTTGTTGTGCTTTGATATTGTAATAGTTACCATTATATAATCAGAGTATAGAAAAGTTTATTAAAGTGTACCTTCACAATACAACACCAAAGTATATAAGTAAAGTATTTTTATGTTACATTAATACCCAGTGTGCGAGCTGTCTCTTTAATACCGCGTGGTTTATATACATCTTGCCGCTGATTGGGCTGACATTTCTAACACGCCCACCAAACAAGAGAAAACGCATCTCAAACAGGAAACGTGTCGTTCAACCCGGAAAACGTAGCAAAACGTTGCGCACCGGTGTGAGCTTGAATGTGCCCCAGTTTTGGAAGCAAAAATGAGGTCGCTGCCATCTTAGCAGTGCGTCACCGCACGTTAGGGCTGGGCGATATATCGAATGCTTTTGTCACGCGCATTTCGTCAGTAAAGCCGGTTCCCTGATTACCGCTAAATCGCCATCACCTGCTTTCAAATGAAGCGGCATTTAATAGACAGAGCCGTAGTTCACTGACAAGCCACGCAATATCGCGTTCAATATCGACGGCGATTCATATCGATATTGAACGCGATATTGCGTGGCTTATCAGTGAACTAAGGTTCTGTCTATTAAATGCCGCTTCATTTGAAAGCAGGTGATGGCGATTTAGCGGTAATCAGGGAACCGGCCTTACTGACGAAATGCGCGTGACAAAAGCATTCGATATATCGCCCAGCCCTACCGCACGTCACTCCCGGATAACTGAAAATGGGCAAAGAGGCGGGACGAAGTTGGAGCCCATGCGACTTGTTGCTGAAACCACGCCCGCCCTAGCTATCGATCTTAGATACTATCTAAAATATTAATAAAGATAACAATATCATTAGAAAGTAATAAAGGGTTACTGTCAATCTACGGTGCCTTTTTTACGATAACGTTATAGATGCTCCAACACAGGTTAATTAATTTGTGTGGGGTGTGCAAATAACACAAATCAAATGGGATTTCATACCTTTATAATGAAATAGAGATCGCGAGATGAATCCAATCCGTTGCACTTGGGTAATATATATATATATATATATATATATATATATATATATATATATATATATATATATATATATATATAATCAAATGTTCTCTCAAACTAATGAGCATGTGTCCAAAGTATAATTTTTCAAAATAGTGCAGCAGTTTAAGTTATATCCAAGCAGTGCTGTCGGAGTTGTATATCCTCCTGGTATTGTCATTGTAGTAAATATCAGGAACAAAACTTTTAGCCAATGCCACGACGATCCAACAACGTGTGTTCCGCATGCGAGCACATGTACACAGACTGACATCTGTCTCGAGTATGCAGCAAGCCATATTGTATAAACTAATCCAGAAAAAGCACAAATACGACTGAGATGCCAAATTCAGCGGCTGAAATGAGCTGCTGAGGTGACATGACGGCTCACAGACAGCAGCGGCATACCTGTCACTCAAGTGACCACGCCCTTAATTATGCAGAACTTTAAGGCTTAATATAATTTAAACAGATGAGCTATAAAAAAATTCACCACCCTCAGAGTTGTCATGAAGGGCAAAATTCACAGTATAGACCAAAACCACAATATAAACCAGACTGTAAACATGTTTTTTTCTGCTGTAAACTTGGCTAATTTAACATGATGGTCAATGAAATTCTGCTCACTTCTGCAGCCTTTCCCTAGCGGCCAGTCAATGAATTGCAGTTTAATTCACTTCCGTATGGCTTCACGAGAAACAGGGGGAGGTTGCCGCTTGCTCATGACTATTCAGGAAGCTTCCTCACTCGTCGCGGTGCAATTAGAGAATTGAGACAAAGCCACTGGAAGGCAAGCCTGCAACCTTTAGCCAAAAAAGCATAACGGCTAATGCTAACGCTCCGCCCCCCGCGGTACGCTGGGAATAAGACCAGAGGCTGTTTTTTGAATGGAAGCCAGTGGATGAGAGGCTTCACTATGCTGATTAAACAGCTTTTGTGGGGAAATAGCTAATCATTTAATTAATCAACAGCCTGTTTGCTAATCTTCAGGACGTTTTACACTAAACAATACTTTCGTTGGAAACTATATGTACATGGTGTGCAGCGCTGAGGCAGCTTGGCCTGCAGACGTATATGCTCCGCCAGCCAGAGCAGAAGTGGTCCTGCAGGGCTTGGATGGAAGGGCCCTCTTAGTTTTCCAACCCACAGCCGTGGGGGGACAGAGGTGAGCCGCCACCGCTTCGTCCAGGGGCGGTAGATGCTCGTAACCCTTATACGGGGCGCGCCACGACTTCGTCAGCTCGTTGTGAATCTCTGGGAAAAACGGTGCGGCACGTTGACGAGGGGCCTGGCGGGAACCCGGCAGGAACCACTCATCGAGCCTGCTCCGTGATGGCTCCTCTGGCGGAGCCCATTCGAGGTCCAAAACCTCTACTGCTTTCGAGAGGATGCGGAAGAGCTCGGCATCCATACCCGGCTTCCAGTCAATGGGCTCTCGCGAGGGAAGGCGGGCGGGGTCAGAATCACCGGCCCAACCTTCGGTTTCAGAAGCCGCGAGAAACATGAAGTCATCCAGCAGCTCGTCCTCAGAACCGCCTAAAGAGATGAGGTCACTCGCATCTGCCGAGGGACGCAGCTCAGGGCGGGAGAACAGGATCGGGGACTGCTCTCTTGGGGGAGAGGGTGAGGCATGCGGGGAAGCTGGCGTGACGTCATCCGACTCCGTGCGCTGGGCCGCTCTGCCCCGCTGTCTCTTCCTAGCCGGCTCGCGGGAGGAAGAAGACGGGAGGGCGCGAGTGGCGAGATCGTCTTCACTGAAGAAGGCGATCCGCGAGCGCAGAGAGGCGAGACTCATGTTCTCACAGTGAGAGCACGAGGTCCCGGCGAGCGCGGCCTCTGCATGGGGTCTGCCCAGGCAGCCGACGCACTCACCGTTTCCGTCGTCGTCATGCATAGAGGCTCTGCATGTGCCACACGAGTGTAACAACGCCGCCGCCGTGAAAACGGCGTTTGAGGGGCTCTTTTAGAGCGGCGAGAGCCGCTAGAGCGGTGAAAACCGCTGTTGGAAGCCCTTTTAGAGCGGCAATAAACCGCGGGAAAATCGCTCTTTTAGGCGCGCCGGATGGCGACAGGAGATGGGCTGGCAGGCGGCCGGAAGCAGGCAGCTCGAGGCGAGCTCAGCAGTCCGCTGCGGGAGCCTCTTCGACGGCGGCGAGAGCTTCTTTCCAGGCGAGCTTCTTCCAGGCGGCAAAGGCTTCAGCCGCAGATCAGCGAGGAGCGATGTGAAGTCGTCGCTGAAGGAGAGAGAACTGAATTCCTATGGCGAAACACCCGCTTATATAGCCCTAAAACCCACCCATTTCGGCGGGAATATTCGCGTGCTCTGTCGCCATAGGTCGCGCAGCTATGCCACGCCGTCATTGGTTCAACAACTTGTCTATGAGTGAACCAATGACGATGCAGTTGCACTGCGTTATTGAAAAAGGCTTCAGTAACGGGGAAAAAGGAGACCTTTCCCCATACGCAGTATGAGTGAAGTATTGAAAGGGAACTCCAGTTGCAATGTTGTCGTGTAGCCGGTGAAACTGGAGATTTTGGCTTGTGACGTCAGAACGCGTGCTGTTATCTCCTTTGATTGACGTCAGATTGTGTGCTGCTATGTCTTTGTTTACATGAGGTGATTCTGTGAAATGGCAGGCGTAGCCAAAATATTGCTCTAATTACTGTACTAACAGGGCTTATAGAGTGCCTCAGGGATGACATGTTTTTGTAAGCCAACCCGGAAATTAGCGGCGCATGGGTTCCATCGATCGAAAGCCTATGCATTTTTCCCATAGACTTTTGGAAAATCACAGAAAATAAGCTCTGTGTTTAACAAAGGGTTATGACACTTACACGTTTTGTCTATCAAGATAATCTTTACAAGTTAAAACAACATTTATACATTTTGAAGCCTAAATGAAGTGGTCAGATATAAAAAGCTAACTGTAGGCTATAAACGGACTACAGCACACCATGGTCTCGTGGATCAACGTCATCACCACCTCAAACTTTATTTTAAAAACAACTTTATTTATAAACATACTCGCTGATTATGATCTGTGCTGTTATGGATACTTATCCACTCTTTCATGAGAAATGCTGTCCAAATGTCCTGTTTGTCATGATGACGTCTAAAGTCCCCGCCAAAGGAAGTAGCCCCTTTTAGCGATTTGTTAGCAACCGCCGTTTTGAAGACACATTAAAGGTTTAAAAAAATCACAAGCGGGTTATAACTGGTGTGTTTTATTTCATAGATCAAAACGTGAAAATATTTCCACAGACCTTATTTCAGACGATTTAGCAAAATTGACTTCGGAGCGATGGAACCGGAAGTCCTAAAATGCTAACTCGCTTCCAGGTTTTGCCTACAAAAACACGTCATCTCTGAGGCACTTATTACATGTATACAGGCTTCTGATTGGCCAACATGGCTTTAGGGTCAGGGTTATATCGCCACCTGTTGGTTTAGCATGCTCTTGACAGTGCATCATATGTTTTTGTATTTTTATGTGGACAAGATTTTTTTTAACGGAGGAAAAACTGTTTATAAAAATACCCGTACATGTGGACAGTTTCTATGGATTCTGATTGGAATATTTTCACCTGTTGCTCATTTATTTACCTTTGTTATCTCTGTATTTATCTACCCTTAGTTTCCTCTGTTTATTGTTCCAAGTCATCTTTGTATTAAGTGGTTGTGCTATGTTTTATTCCTGTTAATCTCCTGCATGTTTCCTTTTTGAGATTAATATTAATATTATTTAATATATGTGTTTTTCCAGATGAGCTGGACCAAGGGGCACGAGGCACGTCTGCTCGGTGATGGTCCTCGAGGGACATTTGCTGCCAATGTGGAGTGGGTGCTAGTGAACTTCGGTTCACCATCTGCCCCCCTGAGGATGACATCACCAGCCCCACTCAGGACCCAGTGCCTGACCAGCCACCTCCTACACCTCTCATGGACAAGACACTTCTTACTTTTTAAAATATATTAATAGAAAAACAACCAATATACAACTCAAAATGAGCACAAAGTATTTTGAAACTTTGTGGTTGTCAAGTGTTTATGCGGTGTGTTGATCATCATGTTTACTCTGCTAGGATATTTATGTGAACTTGAGAGGAACGAGGTTGGCATAAGAATAGGACACAGAAACTGAGAAAAGCTCTTATGTTATTTGTTTGCAGATGCCACTTGCTTTGTCATTTTTAATTGTGACTGAGGTGCTGGAGAGTTATAAATTTGACTATAAATGCCAGTTCTGTCTGAACTATCGATTTCTCTTCCTGTAAAGCTCGTAACTATACTTGAACAGGAACAGGTGCTTTTCATGCTATTTTAAAGAACATTCTATTTTCAGAAAATAGGAAACTTCTGCAGAGACGTGCTGTGAGAAGCATTTCGAACGGTGAAGTGAGTTACAACACAAAATCATAAAAATGTGTTCACAATAAAACACAAAAACCTAAAGTAGTAAACATACTTATACTTTTTCCAACCAAAACAAGTATACAAACTGCTGAACCATGGAAACAGACACACTAGAGCTTTCCATCACTGATTCAACCCTGTAAAGCTTCAAGGCCATTTCACAGGACAAACAACAAAACCTAAAAGTTTAAAGTTCATGAATGTATGAGTGATTGGAGGTACACTGTATGTATTTAAAGGTTAATGTTAATGAGGACACAGGACGTTCAGTCAGTGTATTGTATTAGTAACTCTGTTCACACAGCACACCTCCACTCAGTCTCAAAATTAGCAGCAGTAAAGGTCCATAAATATTAGGCCTACATTTTTCTCTCTTTTTTTTTCTCCAGGAAAGATCTTGGCAGCTACACTGGTTTGACTGTTTTCTCATTTTTGGGTAGGTCTTAAATTATGTTTTTCTGTGCCATTCAATTTATTGAGCTGTTGGAAACTTTCAATTAGTTCATAAATATTCATAAATATGCTATGTATAGTATAGTAGTATAGTTCCCAAATTATTTTAAATTTAATTTTATATAATTTATGCATGTAAATACAAGTGTGTTTCTCCGCAGGACTGTCTGTTAATGTAGAGATGGACACTGCAGAGAAAATCATTCTTTTCTATTTTCTTTTACAAGGTTTGCTTTTCCTCCACTTTTAACTATTTTAACAAGTGCTAAACTATGATAACTTTTAATTTAGTATTTTTAACTAAATTAATTTCAGATATTGGTTTACACAATTTTTTTTTACTGGGATCTCACTCAAAATATTCAAAATTTACCCTTTTAAATGATCATATGTATTGCAATTAAATGTTTTGTGAAATTAATTTAAAAAACATTGTTTGTGTGTTTATAACACAACAGATGTGTTGGTGTGTCTGAATGCTTCACTCTTTGTTTCTGCTTGTGTCTGAATGATTTTCATCATGTGTGTTGAAGGTGTTTGTTGTAGAAATTTCAGCATCATTCTGACAGAGAAGATTGAAGCTCTCAGTGGATCATGTGTGATCATAAAGTGCACATTTGAGATTAACGATGAATATAACAAAGGCCTCTCTGAGAGTGATCCTACAGGATTGTGGCTCAAAGATGGAACTGATAAGAATATCAATCTAGTGTTTAACTCCAGTGATCCCAAACCTGATCACTTTAAAGGGGAAATAACTGGAAAACTACATGAGAAGAACTGCACCACTATCTTTTATAATGCTAGTTCAAATCATGCTGGTAAATATTACTTCAGGATTGAGAGTGGTACTCTGAAATACACCTACACTGAAAAAAACGGAAACTTTTCCACTATAAATGTCCTTGGTGAGTGATTTAAGAACTTTATTTATAAATGAATGTGTTAAATTAATATTTTAAAAATATTTTTCATGCCATCACTGTCACTTGATCTTGTTTTTGTGTGTATTTCAGAGTCTCCCCCCAAACCCACAGTGAAGCTGTATGTGGTTCAAGATCAGGAGGAGGTGTTGGAGGGGAGCTCTGTGAGTCTGCGCTGCTCTGCTGAGACTCTCTGCTCCTCTCCTCCACCAACTCTCACATGGAGCTCCACTCCCAGAATCCCCCTCAGTGAGAGCAGCAGACAACAGGAGCTCATCTCTGATCTGAACTTCACTGCTGCTCACCGTCACCACAGAGTCACTTTCACCTGCACTATAACCTACCAGATACTGGACAAGAACAAAACAGCACAAAACAACATCACATTACATGTTCAGTGTAGGATGCTTTTGTGGATTCACTTCTTTTCTCTTCTATAAGAAGCTAAAAATGTAAAATATCATTCTTTCTTTTTTCAGATGCCCCTAAAATCTCTCCCTCCTTCAAATGTAACAGAACTGATGTAATTGAATGTTTCTGTGAGGTTGATGGGAATCCCTCTCCTGAACTGGAGTGGCATCTGTCTGGACGTCCTGTCACTAACTCTTCAGACACGTTCATCAGTGAAGAGAGATTGAGCAGCACAGTCTTGAGGAGCTCCATCACTCTACATCAGTCACTCACACACACATCTCTGCAGTGTGTCGGCAACAACACTCGTGGCACTGAAAGAAAACTGTTTCAACTGCTTCCCCCAGTTTCATGTAAGTTTCAGTTCTGTGATTCATCCCATAGAACACAGATTGAGTATGGGCCTGTCCCAAATGGCACACTTGATGTGCTCTTGTGGTCTTGTGGACTCACAATGGCCGCTGTGCGTGTGTCTTTTAAGTCCACAAGATATGTCCCATTGTTATTTTATTTTTCTGAAGGGTGTTTGTGAGCGCCTCCTTTGGCGATCGATATGTGTCCTCGGTGCTCACATTTTCTGAGTCTGTAATCCAGAGATCTACACAGCAGAATTCTTCTGAACAGTCAAAATGGCATTACATCACAAAAGTGTGGAATCAATTTGGGACAGGGTCTGTCTCTGTCCATCCCATTCATTGTCCATGCCTCTTATCCTCTGCAGGGTTTTGGGAAATTGAGTATCTGTCAACTGATGATTAGTAAATTAAAGTCGTAACAGCATCAGTCTTTAATGCTAATCTCTCAAAGATCTAAAGATTACGATATCACTCACTTGCTCTTGTTTGAATTGAATCAGTGAATCATCAGTGGTTTTCCAAACACTCCTTTATTCTTCTTTAGGTTCGAATCGTTCCTCTGTGATGATTGGAGTTTGACTTTTTGAATTTGAATATCGAGGTAAACTGTACTTGATTTTCATGACATCACATCGCACTTCAGCGTCTCATCAAATCTTCAGTCCAATCAAATGCTCTCTAGAATCTGAAGTCCCGCCTCCTCCTACATGATCAACAAACACTGAAGCTGGCTGAATTTGGTCATTTGTTCACACATTTACTAGTTTCTGCATGGTGACCATTCACCATGCAGAAACTAGTAAATGTGTGAACAAATGACCAAATTCAGCCAGCTTCAGTGTTTCATTGTTTCACAGCTTCATTGCATTTTTACATCATGATTTTTGAACAAATGAATAAATCAAGACAAAAATGTATGAATGTTATTGCTTTATAAAACAAAATATCAAACCAAGAGGCATTTAAAAAAAAAAATAGGATAAACAAAACATTTCATAAAAATAAATGAATTAGCATTTAAGTGATTAAAAATAGATATAAAATTCAAAATGAAAATGAAACGTATTTTGACACTACACTTAGTGGTCGTCAGAGACTGTGAAAAGCAACACTATGGTTATTTCACACATTCACTAAAAACCACCAGTTGAGCAAAAATAAATAGAGAAGTTAGTTCTGAGAAAAGCTCTTATATCATTTGTTTGCAGATGCCACTTGATTTGCCATTTTGTATCTGCATTGTTATGGATATTTTTAAGTGTAACTATCGTGTCTAAAGCATTTGGGGGTCACTGCACAAGTTGATTCACCTGCCAGTCACATCTGACTTATGATTTTGCTCTCTGTAAAGCTAGCATGTAATTGATATTAAACATTAACACATGTTTTCAGAGAATATATATATAAAAAAGTGCAGGACGCTCCTGACTAAGTCATTCAAACAGTAAGATTGAATTTCTAAATAGAAAGATATTATAATGGACTAAACATTAGTAACATATATCCTTTGTTTCCAGATTGTCCACCAAGCGGAAGGTGAGTCTTCTTTGTTATAAGGCCTGGATATATTAAAGGATTAATCCACTTTCTAATAAATTTTTCCTGATAATTTACTCACCCCCATGTCATCCAAATGGTCGAAGTTCAAAATGACAGTTTCAGTGCAGCTTCAAAGGGCTTTAAACGATACCAGACGAGGACTAAGGGTCTTATCTAGCGAACGATCAGTCGTTTTCTAAAAGAAAAATACAGCTTTATAAACACAAATGATCCGCATTGCAAGTGGTTCCGCCTGGAACTGGCGCCGCATTTGTTCTGTAAGTTGAATAGGGAAGGCGTAGGACATACAGCATAAGCTTTTTGAAGAATACGGAAAGCAGAAGCACTCGCAACGTGATAATTTGTGTTTATAAAGCATATACATTTGTATTTTTTTGTTAGAAAAAAGAAAATGAGTGATTGTTTCGCTAGATAAGACCCTTTTTACTCGTCTGGTGTCGTTTAAAGCCCGTTGAAGCTGCACTGAAACCGTTTGGAGGCCATTGAAGTCCACTATAAGGAGAATAATCCTGGAATGTTTTCATCAAAAACCTTCATTTCTTTCCGACTGAAGAAAGAATGACATGGACATCTTGGATGACATGGGGGTGAGTAAAATATCAGGAAAATCTTATTTGAAAGTGAACTAATGCTTTAAGGTATGATATAGGTTGATGATGAAGATGATGATGATGAAGAAGATGATGATGATGATGATGGTGTTTGAGAGTGTTTTTGTTTTCAGGCTCAGAATGAGGCAGCAGACACATATGCTTCTCTTCAGCTCTCTGCTCCACCCTCTGAATATGAAACTTTGAACATTAAGAGAGATGACACACGATAAACAACAAATACACATTTCATCTTCTTCGTTTTCTTCAGTCAGTTGTTCTTTCAGGATTTATACAATGCATTTATTTCCACACGAAAAAACAAACAAACTAAATACACATTAAAAAACATAAAAACCCAACTAATTTCACATGGATCCCATGTCGGATTCATTACAAATGCATGAAGACCAAGCCTCACTGCCAACAAATATGCATTTTATGTAATATTTTATGGAAAACTCTTTAGTTGTTTGAAATAAATATTTTAGCTTTAGCTTTAGATGGCTTGATTTCATAGTTTCTGTGTCCCATTTTGCCTACTTATACTATGTCGTAAAAGTATGTACTCTTTTTGTAAAGAAAAACTGGCCCCCTTTTTATTAGAGTTCTTTAATTACTATGTACTAACATTTATGTTTGGTGTACTATGATTTGGGACACACTAATTCAAATCTCAACTATTTAAGAAAGAGAAAAATAGCAAAAAAAAAAAAAATGTATATTTGCATGTATTCTAATTTTTATTTAATCTAATATCTAATTTTTGTCTTTTTGTGGACTTTTATGGACTGTCTGGAAAAACAAAAACTTCTTTGTCTTGTAAAGTTCCCATTTATTACCATTAAGTTAATGCATGAGTTAACATGAACTAACAATGAGCAATATATTTTTAATATATTTATTAATCTTTGTTAATGTCAGTAAAAAATGTAATTGTTCAATTATGTGTGTGTGCATGGACGTGAACAGCTCCAAATATAACGTCACGTGTTGTCATGTCAAGATTCCGGTAAATACGAGGTGACGTGAACGCAGTAATAGTCAGTGTTGGGGGCATTACTCAAAAAAGATGATTTCTTATAAGTTATTATTTCTACACTACTGGCTCATTTAGGCTATCAAACGGGTGCTTTCTCTTCGTCCTCTGCAAATTAAGCTAGGTAACGTAATGTTAGTTCGATAGAGAGACGTTTAAATCGTATACCGGTTTTTAAACTTTTTTTTTTTTTTTTAAGCGCGACCCTTTTATTTATGTGACACATAGTCATATACAACCATGTAACTAAACAAGCCAAAACGAATTAATTTAAAACGAAACTTAAGGTAAACCTGCATTGCTCTCATGGTATACCTCTCTCTTTCAGTGAAGTGGAGCAGTGCTCTTGCTGAATGGCACGGATTGCACTACAGACTATTGTACCTTTTATATGTTTTTTTTAAAACTGTATTTTATTTTTCATAACGAACAAGCTGCGATGTCACGTTTCCAGTGCTTTGTTGTGTGCGCGTGAGGCGCATTCGCGATCAAACAGCTGTCTTTAAAGGGGACTTGCCTCGTCGTCATAGCAACGGTTCGTGAACAGGTCAGATTACGTCAGAGTTTGTTGGATGCTCAGACGACCAAACAAACGCCGATTAAAGGTGCACTAGATTCAAAAATTGAATTTATCTTGGCATAGTTAAATAACAAGAGTTCAGTACATGGAAATGACATACAGTGAGTCTCAAACTCCATTGTTTCCTCCTTCTTATATAAATCTCATTTGTTTAAAAGACCTCAGAAGAACAGGCGAATCTCAACATAACACCCACTGTCACGTAACAGTCGGGGTGTACGCCCCAATATTTGCATATGCCCGCCCATGTTCCCAACATTATGAAAGGCATTAGACAAGGGCAGGCATTAACGTCTGGAGCAGCACAACCGAACCATCAGACTAGGTAAGCAAACAAGAACAATAGAGAAAAATGGCAGATGGAACAATAATAACTGACATGATTCATGATAACATCATATTTTTAGTGATATTTGTAAACTGTATTTCTAAATGTTTTGTTAGCATGTTGCTAATGTACTGTTAAATGTGGTTAAAGTTACCATCGTTTCTTACTGTATTCACGGAGACAAGAGCCGTCGTTATTTTCATTTTTAAACACTTGCAGTCTGTATAATTCATAAACACAACTTCATTCTTTATAAATCTCTCCAACAGTGTAGCATTAGCCGTTAGCCACGGAGCACAGCCTCAAATTCATTCAGAATGTAAACAATATAACAGTATACAATACTCACATAATCCGACGCATACATGCTGCATGCATGACGAACACTTTGTAAAGATCCATTTGAGGGTGTAAACTTTGTTTATGTACTGTTTAAGGCAAGCGCAAGCTTGGGGGCAGAGAGCATGAGAATTAAAGGGGCAGTAGCATAAATCGGCTCATATTTAATGATGCCCCAAAATAGGTAGTTAAAAAAATTAATTAAAAAAAATCTATGGAGTATTTTGAGCTGAAACTTCACAGACACATTCAGGGGCACCTTAGACTTATATTACATCTTGTAAAAAAACATTCGATGGCACCTTTAAACATGTTCAGTCGGGTAAACAGACTCCGACCAACGCCAACACCTATCCAACAAACTCCAACAGAGAGTTTGCTGGCGTTTGTTGGTGCGGTGTGAACTGAAACAGCTGAAAACAGCTGGCAGGTGTTAATGTCAAGCCCTGATTGTTACTAAGCCTGCCCTGGGTACACCAAAACTACCCGCATTTTTCTTGTCCGTTGCCCTCACAAATTTCTGCAGTTAAGCTTGGATGTACATTTACATTCCAATAAAGGTTATTAATGCCTCTGAATTTTGACTTTTTGCACCATTAGAATACTTATAGGCAACTAGTCATGATATCTTCCACTCCATGAAACCCATGTTAATGGTCAGTAGTACACATATATGGTGCTTTAATGTATTTGCATTGTACTAAAATGCGTTCATTTTCAATGGACATATATGCGGCTGAAACAGGTAGCCTAGTGCATCCCAAATTTTTCAACATTAACATTTTAATATAACATTATGGTCATTATGGCCTTTAGAAAAATGTTTTTTTGAGGAGGTGGAGTACACAATAGGCCCCTGTGGCACGGCCTAAGCTTTTGTCCTTAATGGCATTTTTTTCCCCTACATTACTTTTACTTTTATACTTTAAGTAGTTTTGAAACCAGTACTTTTATACTTTTACTTGAGTAAAAAGCTTGAGTTGATACTTCAACTTCTACAGAAGTATTTTTAAACCCTAGTATCTATACTTCTACTTGAGTAATGAATGTGAATACTTTTGACACCAGTGATTTTTACATAAAGTATGTTTGAACAAATTAATAGATCTAAGCAAAAAAAAAAAAAAAGTACGAATGTTGTTGCATTATACAACAAAATATCAAACCAAGAGACATTTATTAAAAAAATAAAATAAAAAAGTAGTTCAACAAACATGTTTCACAAACATTAGCAAAATTAATTAGCATTTAATTTATCAAAAATAGTTATACAATTCAAAATGAACACAAACATATTTTGACACTATACTTATGACACTTGCATATGATGAACGACACTATTGTTACTTCACACATCCACTAAAAACCACTTTGACCCAGGCTGGCTTAGCAAAATATAAAAAACAGAATAGAGAAGTTAGTTTTGAGAAAAGCTCTTGCATCATTTGTTTGCAGACACCACTTTCTTTGTCATTTTACCTGCAATGTATTTTTAAGTGTGATTAAGGCGTCCTTTTTGGGTGTCACTGCACAAGTTGATTTAATTATATAAGCCAGTCCTGTCTGACTTGTGGTTTTGTTATCTTCAAAGCTAGTATATAACTGATATTAAACATGAACCTGTGCTTTTCAGAAAAAAGAGTATGAAACTTCAGCAGACTAGAAGAGAAGATGCTACAAGAAGCATTTCGACCACTGATGTGAGTTACAAATGACACACAAAATCACACAAATGATTTATTCACAACACAGAAATGTTGTAAAGAAGTTTGTAAAGAAATGTAAATAACTTCTAACTTCTGAACAATGTACACAGACACAATTCAACCCTGTCAATCTTTTAGGCCGTTCCACGCGAGAATGAAGAGGAGTCTGTTTATGCCAATAATGTCATGATGTCTTCTGCTGGAACTGCTACAGAAAATCCAGAATCACTCATTTATTCCTCCATTGATTTCAAAAACGTTACATCAGAGTCACGAGAGTTAAGGAACATCTCTTCACTTCATGCCGAATATGCTGTGGTCAAACATTGTTCTGGAGGAGTGTCAAAGGCAGAGAGCTCAATGGGAGAGTCTTCAAGAGCGATAGAGGCACCGGTGATTGTGAGTGCAGATGGAGTTACTAAACAAACAGAGTCAAAGGATTCAGAGGAAGAGCTGTTTGCAGATTCCTCTCAGCTTTACGCAAGGGTTAAACGTCGCAACCCATAGGGAACTTCAGCAGGGGTGTTTTTTGAATAGTAAAACGATTGTATTTGCTTTTGGATAGTACAAAGATGGTATTCCAGTGTTATATACAAGATAGTAATTAATCAGTATCAAGATATAACCATGGTAGTCGTGCCACCAAGCACCAAAAGAGCTCTTTTTCTTGTCTCATTTGTTGTTTTATACATCATAATGGACTCTTTTTTTTTTCTTGGCAGGATTTTTATGTCTCGCATTATTTATTTACCTGGCTGACTTTATCCTTTACATATTGCTGTGTATTCTCTTTCTGATTCTACAGTCAAACATTGTAAATATTCAGAGAGAAGTTTGATTAAAATCAGCTTTTAAAAATGTCAGTAGCTGTTACTTTATTTTATTTTATTTTTTTTGAACAAAGTCAATGTAGAGTATATTACATTTCATGTCATTGCAAAAAAAAAAAAAAAAAAAGCACAAGTTGGTCCAATGGAGGTTGCTTGACCAATTAAATTTTCCTACTATTTCTTTTTTTTTTTTTTTTTTTTTGAGTGATTACATATTGGTATTGCAAAATTGTGGTAATCAGACGTTTATAGCAGTGTTTCTCAAGGATACGAGGGAAGGACACACCTGTGACTCATCATGACCATAGACGTAGTGTCCGTGACGTCACCCATAGAGTTCTGAACAGCTGGGCTTAGTTCAGCCCCGACAAAACGTTGCAAAACGTTTTTTAAACGGAAACGGTGGCGCGTTGAACACCCTGTTGTGATGACGCAAGCGTTGCAACTATGGCAACTGAGAAGGAAATTCTTTGTGTTCTTTTTGAAGCCTGATGAAGTTGGTATAAATAGGTGTTTACTGCAACATACGCTCGATGTTACAGTTACTGCCCTTGCCGTTCAGAATAAAAGAGAACATCCCAATCCAATGAAAGAATTTGGGGAAACTTTTCATTATTGCGATACAACACTTGCCTTGCATTTCAGGATGAAAACACAAACATTTCAGGTGAAGGATAATCCACTTCTTACCTCCCAGACTGTGTTATGATCTATATTATTTTATTGTTTAATGGGCTTATCATTAATACTGATCACTGTTGTTGTGCTTTGATATTGTAATATTTATCATTATATAATCAGAGTATAGAAAAGTTTATTAAAGTGTACCTTCACAATACAACACCAAAATATATAAGTAAAGTATTTTTATGTTACATTAATACCCAGTGTGCGAGCTGTCTCTTTAATACCGCGTGGTTTATATACATCTTGCCGCTGATTGGGCTGACATTTCTAACACGCCCACCAAACAAGAGAAAACGCATCTCAAACAGGAAACGTGTCGTTCAACCCGGAAAACGTAGCAAAACGTTGCGCACCGGTGTGAGCTTGAATGTGCCCCAGTTTTGGAAGCAAAAATGAGGTCGCTGCCATCTTAGCAGTGCGTCACCGCACGTTAGGGCTGGGCGATATATCGAATGCTTTTGTCACGCGCATTTCGTCAGTAAAGCCGGTTCCCTGATTACCGCTAAATCGCCATCACCTGCTTTCAAATGAAGCGGCATTTAATAGACAGAGCCGTAGTTCACTGACAAGCCACGCAATATCGCGTTCAATATCGACGGCGATTCATATCGATATTGAACGCGATATTGCGTGGCTTATCAGTGAACTAAGGTTCTGTCTATTAAATGCCGCTTCATTTGAAAGCAGGTGATGGCGATTTAGCGGTAATCAGGGAACCGGCCTTACTGACGAAATGCGCGTGACAAAAGCATTCGATATATCGCCCAGCCCTACCGCACGTCACTCCCGGATAACTGAAAATGGGCAAAGAGGCGGGACGAAGTTGGAGCCCATGCGACTTGTTGCTGAAACCACGCCCGCCCTAGCTATCGATCTTAGATACTATCTAAAATATTAATAAAGATAACAATATCATTAGAAAGTAATAAAGGGTTACTGTCAATCTACGGTGCCTTTTTTACGATAACGTTATAGATGCTCCAACACAGGTTAATTAATTTGTGTGGGGTGTGCAAATAACACAAATCAAATGGGATTTCATACCTTTATAATGAAATAGAGATCGCGAGATGAATCCAATCCGTGGCACTTGGGTAATATATATATATATATATATATATATATATATATATATATATATATATATATATATATATATAATCAAATGTTCTCTCAAACTAATGAGCATGTGTCCAAAGTATAATTTTTCAAAATAGTGCAGCAGTTTAAGTTATATCCAAGCAGTGCTGTCGGAGTTGTATATCCTCCTGGTATTGTCATTGTAGTAAATATCAGGAACAAAACTTTTAGCCAATGCCACGACGATCCAACAACGTGTGTTCCGCATGCGAGCACATGTACACAGACTGACATCTGTCTCGAGTATGCAGCAAGCCATATTGTATAAACTAATCCAGAAAAAGCACAAATACGACTGAGATGCCAAATTCAGCGGCTGAAATGAGCTGCTGAGGTGACATGACGGCTCACAGACAGCAGCGGCATACCTGTCACTCAAGTGACCACGCCCTTAATTATGCAGAACTTTAAGGCTTAATATAATTTAAACAGATGAGCTATAAAAAAATTCACCACCCTCAGAGTTGTCATGAAGGGCAAAATTCACAGTATAGACCAAAACCACAATATAAACCAGACTGTAAACATGTTTTTTTCTGCTGTAAACTTGGCTAATTTAACATGATGGTCAATGAAATTCTGCTCACTTCTGCAGCCTTTCCCTAGCGGCCAGTCAATGAATTGCAGTTTAATTCACTTCCGTATGGCTTCACGAGAAACAGGGGGAGGTTGCCGCTTGCTCATGACTATTCAGGAAGCTTCCTCACTCGTCGCGGTGCAATTAGAGAATTGAGACAAAGCCACTGGAAGGCAAGCCTGCAACCTTTAGCCAAAAAAGCATAACGGCTAATGCTAACGCTCCGCCCCCGCGGTACGCTGGGGAATAAGACCAGAGGCTGTTTTTTGAATGGAAGCCAGTGGATGAGAGGCTTCACTATGCTGATTAAACAGCTTTTGTGGGGAAATAGCTAATCATTTAATTAATCAACAGCCTGTTTGCTAATCTTCAGGACGTTTTACACTAAACAATACTTTCGTTGGAAACTATATGTACATGGTGTGCAGCGCTGAGGCAGCTTGGCCTGCAGACGTATATGCTCCGCCAGCCAGAGCAGAAGTGGTCCTGCAGGGCTTGGATGGAAGGGCCCTCTTAGTTTTCCAACCCACAGCCGTGGGGGGACAGAGGTGAGCCGCCACCGCTTCGTCCAGGGGCGGTAGATGCTCGTAACCCTTATACGGGGCGCGCCACGACTTCGTCAGCTCGTTGTGAATCTCTGGGAAAAACGGTGCGGCACGTTGACGAGGGGCCTGGCGGGAACCCGGCAGGAACCACTCATCGAGCCTGCTCCGTGATGGCTCCTCTGGCGGAGCCCATTCGAGGTCCAAAACCTCTACTGCTTTCGAGAGGATGCGGAAGAGCTCGGCATCCATACCCGGCTTCCAGTCAATGGGCTCTCGCGAGGGAAGGCGGGCGGGGTCAGAATCACCGGCCCAACCTTCGGTTTCAGAAGCCGCGAGAAACATGAAGTCATCCAGCAGCTCGTCCTCAGAACCGCCTAAAGAGATGAGGTCACTCGCATCTGCCGAGGGACGCAGCTCAGGGCGGGAGAACAGGATCGGGGACTGCTCTCTTGGGGGAGAGGGTGAGGCATGCGGGGAAGCTGGCGTGACGTCATCCGACTCCGTGCGCTGGGCCGCTCTGCCCCGCTGTCTCTTCCTAGCCGGCTCGCGGGAGGAAGAAGACGGGAGGGCGCGAGTGGCGAGATCGTCTTCACTGAAGAAGGCGATCCGCGAGCGCAGAGAGGCGAGACTCATGTTCTCACAGTGAGAGCACGAGGTCCCGGCGAGCGCGGCCTCTGCATGGGGTCTGCCCAGGCAGCCGACGCACTCACCGTTTCCGTCGTCGTCATGCATAGAGGCTCTGCATGTGCCACACGAGTGTAACAACGCCGCCGCCGTGAAAACGGCGTTTGAGGGGCTCTTTTAGAGCGGCGAGAGCCGCTAGAGCGGTGAAAACCGCTGTTGGAAGCCCTTTTAGAGCGGCAATAAACCGCGGGAAAATCGCTCTTTTAGGCGCGCCGGATGGCGACAGGAGATGGGCTGGCAGGCGGCCGGAAGCAGGCAGCTCGAGGCGAGCTCAGCAGTCCGCTGCGGGAGCCTCTTCGACGGCGGCGAGAGCTTCTTTCCAGGCGAGCTTCTTCCAGGCGGCAAAGGCTTCAGCCGCAGATCAGCGAGGAGCGATGTGAAGTCGTCGCTGAAGGAGAGAGAACTGAATTCCTATGGCGAAACACCCGCTTATATAGCCCTAAAACCCACCCATTTCGGCGGGAATATTCGCGTGCTCTGTCGCCATAGGTCGCGCAGCTATGCCACGCCGTCATTGGTTCAACAACTTGTCTATGAGTGAACCAATGACGATGCAGTTGCACTGCGTTATTGAAAAAGGCTTCAGTAACGGGGAAAAAGGAGACCTTTCCCCATACGCAGTATGAGTGAAGTATTGAAAGGGAACTCCAGTTGCAATGTTGTCGTGTAGCCGGTGAAACTGGAGATTTTGGCTTGTGACGTCAGAACGCGTGCTGTTATCTCCTTTGATTGACGTCAGATTGTGTGCTGCTATGTCTTTGTTTACATGAGGTGATTCTGTGAAATGGCAGGCGTAGCCAAAATATTGCTCTAATTACTGTACTAACAGGGCTTATAGAGTGCCTCAGGGATGACATGTTTTTGTAAGCCAACCCGGAAATTAGCGGCGCATGGGTTCCATCGATCGAAAGCCTATGCATTTTTCCCATAGACTTTTGGAAAATCACAGAAAATAAGCTCTGTGTTTAACAAAGGGTTATGACACTTACACGTTTTGTCTATCAAGATAATCTTTACAAGTTAAAACAACATTTATACATTTTGAAGCCTAAATGAAGTGGTCAGATATAAAAAGCTAACTGTAGGCTATAAACGGACTACAGCACACCATGGTCTCGTGGATCAACGTCATCACCACCTCAAACTTTATTTTAAAAACAACTTTATTTATAAACATACTCGCTGATTATGATCTGTGCTGTTATGGATACTTATCCACTCTTTCATGAGAAATGCTGTCCAAATGTCCTGTTTGTCATGATGACGTCTAAAGTCCCCGCCAAAGGAAGTAGCCCCTTTTAGCGATTTGTTAGCAACCGCCGTTTTGAAGACACATTAAAGGTTTAAAAAAATCACAAGCGGGTTATAACTGGTGTGTTTTATTTCATAGATCAAAACGTGAAAATATTTCCACAGACCTTATTTCAGACGATTTAGCAAAATTGACTTCGGAGCGATGGAACCGGAAGTCCTAAAATGCTAACTCGCTTCCAGGTTTTGCCTACAAAAACACGTCATCTCTGAGGCACTTATTACATGTATACAGGCTTCTGATTGGCCAACATGGCTTTAGGGTCAGGGTTATATCGCCACCTGTTGGTTTAGCATGCTCTTGACAGTGCATCATATGTTTTTGTATTTTTATGTGGACAAGATTTTTTTTAACGGAGGAAAAACTGTTTATAAAAATACCCGTACATGTGGACAGTTTCTATGGATTCTGATTGGAATATTTTCACCTGTTGCTCATTTATTTACCTTTGTTATCTCTGTATTTATCTACCCTTAGTTTCCTCTGTTTATTGTTCCAAGTCATCTTTGTATTAAGTGGTTGTGCTATGTTTTATTCCTGTTAATCTCCTGCATGTTTCCTTTTTGAGATTAATATTAATATTATTTAATATATGTGTTTTTCCAGATGAGCTGGACCAAGGGGCACGAGGCACGTCTGCTCGGTGATGGTCCTCGAGGGACATTTGCTGCCAATGTGGAGTGGGTGCTAGTGAACTTCGGTTCACCATCTGCCCCCTGAGGATGACATCACCAGCCCCACTCAGGACCCAGTGCCTGACCAGCCACCTCCTACACCTCTCATGGACAAGACACTTCTTACTTTTTAAAATATATTAATAGAAAAACAACCAATATACAACTCAAAATGAGCACAAAGTATTTTGAAACTTTGTGGTTGTCAAGTGTTTATGCGGTGTGTTGATCATCATGTTTACTCTGCTAGGATATTTATGTGAACTTGAGAGGAACGAGGTTGGCATAAGAATAGGACACAGAAACTGAGAAAAGCTCTTATGTTATTTGTTTGCAGATGCCACTTGCTTTGTCATTTTTAATTGTGACTGAGGTGCTGGAGAGTTATAAATTTGACTATAAATGCCAGTTCTGTCTGAACTATCGATTTCTCTTCCTGTAAAGCTCGTAACTATACTTGAACAGGAACAGGTGCTTTTCATGCTATTTTAAAGAACATTCTATTTTCAGAAAATAGGAAACTTCTGCAGAGACGTGCTGTGAGAAGCATTTCGAACGGTGAAGTGAGTTACAACACAAAATCATAAAAATGTGTTCACAATAAAACACAAAAACCTAAAGTAGTAAACATACTTATACTTTTTCCAACCAAAACAAGTATACAAACTGCTGAACCATGGAAACAGACACACTAGAGCTTTCCATCACTGATTCAACCCTGTAAAGCTTCAAGGCCATTTCACAGGACAAACAACAAAACCTAAAAGTTTAAAGTTCATGAATGTATGAGTGATTGGAGGTACACTGTATGTATTTAAAGGTTAATGTTAATGAGGACACAGGACGTTCAGTCAGTGTATTGTATTAGTAACTCTGTTCACACAGCACACCTCCACTCAGTCTCAAAATTAGCAGCAGTAAAGGTCCATAAATATTAGGCCTACATTTTTCTCTCTTTTTTTCTCCAGGAAAGATCTTGGCAGCTACACTGGTTTGACTGTTTTCTCATTTTTGGGTAGGTCTTAAATTATGTTTTTCTGTGCCATTCAATTTATTGAGCTGTTGGAAACTTTCAATTAGTTCATAAATATTCATAAATATGCTATGTATAGTATAGTAGTATAGTTCCCAAATTATTTTAAATTTAATTTTATATAATTTATGCATGTAAATACAAGTGTGTTTCTCCGCAGGACTGTCTGTTAATGTAGAGATGGACACTGCAGAGAAAATCATTCTTTTCTATTTTCTTTTACAAGGTTTGCTTTTCCTCCACTTTTAACTATTTTAACAAGTGCTAAACTATGATAACTTTTAATTTAGTATTTTTAACTAAATTAATTTCAGATATTGGTTTACACAATTTTTTTTTACTGGGATCTCACTCAAAATATTCAAAATTTACCCTTTTAAATGATCATATGTATTGCAATTAAATGTTTTGTGAAATTAATTTAAAAAACATTGTTTGTGTGTTTATAACACAACAGATGTGTTGGTGTGTCTGAATGCTTCACTCTTTGTTTCTGCTTGTGTCTGAATGATTTTCATCATGTGTGTTGAAGGTGTTTGTTGTAGAGATTTCAGCATCATTCTGACAGAGAAGATTGAAGCTCTCAGTGGATCATGTGTGATCATAAAGTGCACATTTGAGATTAACGATGAATATAACAAAGGCCTCTCTGAGAGTGATCCTACAGGATTGTGGCTCAAAGATGGAACTGATAAGAATATCAATCTAGTGTTTAACTCCAGTGATCCCAAACCTGATCACTTTAAAGGGGAAATAACTGGAAAACTACATGAGAAGAACTGCACCACTATCTTTTATAATGCTAGTTCAAATCATGCTGGTAAATATTACTTCAGGATTGAGAGTGGTACTCTGAAATACACCTACACTGAAAAAAACGGAAACTTTTCCACTATAAATGTCCTTGGTGAGTGATTTAAGAACTTTATTTATAAATGAATGTGTTAAATTAATATTTTAAAAATATTTTTCATGCCATCACTGTCACTTGATCTTGTTTTTGTGTGTATTTCAGAGTCTCCCCCCAAACCCACAGTGAAGCTGTATGTGGTTCAAGATCAGGAGGAGGTGTTGGAGGGGAGCTCTGTGAGTCTGCGCTGCTCTGCTGAGACTCTCTGCTCCTCTCCTCCACCAACTCTCACATGGAGCTCCACTCCCAGAATCCCCCTCAGTGAGAGCAGCAGACAACAGGAGCTCATCTCTGATCTGAACTTCACTGCTGCTCACCGTCACCACAGAGTCACTTTCACCTGCACTATAACCTACCAGATACTGGACAAGAACAAAACAGCACAAAACAACATCACATTACATGTTCAGTGTAGGATGCTTTTGTGGATTCACTTCTTTTCTCTTCTATAAGAAGCTAAAAATGTAAAATATCATTCTTTCTTTTTTCAGATGCCCCTAAAATCTCTCCCTCCTTCAAATGTAACAGAACTGATGTAATTGAATGTTTCTGTGAGGTTGATGGGAATCCCTCTCCTGAACTGGAGTGGCATCTGTCTGGACGTCCTGTCACTAACTCTTCAGACACGTTCATCAGTGAAGAGAGATTGAGCAGCACAGTCTTGAGGAGCTCCATCACTCTACATCAGTCACTCACACACACATCTCTGCAGTGTGTCGGCAACAACACTCGTGGCACTGAAAGAAAACTGTTTCAACTGCTTCCCCCAGTTTCATGTAAGTTTCAGTTCTGTGATTCATCCCATAGAACACAGATTGAGTATGGGCCTGTCCCAAATGGCACACTTGATGTGCTCTTGTGGTCTTGTGGACTCACAATGGCCGCTGTGCGTGTGTCTTTTAAGTCCACAAGATATGTCCCATTGTTATTTTATTTTTCTGAAGGGTGTTTGTGAGCGCCTCCTTTGGCGATCGATATGTGTCCTCGGTGCTCACATTTTCTGAGTCTGTAATCCAGAGATCTACACAGCAGAATTCTTCTGAACAGTCAAAATGGCATTACATCACAAAAGTGTGGAATCAATTTGGGACAGGGTCTGTCTCTGTCCATCCCATTCATTGTCCATGCCTCTTATCCTCTGCAGGGTTTTGGGAAATTGAGTATCTGTCAACTGATGATTAGTAAATTAAAGTCGTAACAGCATCAGTCTTTAATGCTAATCTCTCAAAGATCTAAAGATTACGATATCACTCACTTGCTCTTGTTTGAATTGAATCAGTGAATCATCAGTGGTTTTCCAAACACTCCTTTATTCTTCTTTAGGTTCGAATCGTTCCTCTGTGATGATTGGAGTTTGACTTTTTGAATTTGAATATCGAGGTAAACTGTACTTGATTTTCATGACATCACATCGCACTTCAGCGTCTCATCAAATCTTCAGTCCAATCAAATGCTCTCTAGAATCTGAAGTCCCGCCTCCTCCTACATGATCAACAAACACTGAAGCTGGCTGAATTTGGTCATTTGTTCACACATTTACTAGTTTCTGCATGGTGACCATTCACCATGCAGAAACTAGTAAATGTGTGAACAAATGACCAAATTCAGCCAGCTTCAGTGTTTCATTGTTTCACAGCTTCATTGCATTTTTACATCATGATTTTTGAACAAATGAATAAATCAAGACAAAAATGTATGAATGTTATTGCTTTATAAAACAAAATATCAAACCAAGAGGCATTTAAAAAAAAAATAGGATAAACAAAACATTTCATAAAAATAAATGAATTAGCATTTAAGTGATTAAAAATAGATATAAAATTCAAAATGAAAATGAAACGTATTTTGACACTACACTTAGTGGTCGTCAGAGACTGTGAAAAGCAACACTATGGTTATTTCACACATTCACTAAAAACCACCAGTTGAGCAAAAATAAATAGAGAAGTTAGTTCTGAGAAAAGCTCTTATATCATTTGTTTGCAGATGCCACTTGATTTGCCATTTTGTATCTGCATTGTTATGGATATTTTTAAGTGTAACTATCGTGTCTAAAGCATTTGGGGGTCACTGCACAAGTTGATTCACCTGCCAGTCACATCTGACTTATGATTTTGCTCTCTGTAAAGCTAGCATGTAATTGATATTAAACATTAACACATGTTTTCAGAGAATATATATATAAAAAAGTGCAGGACGCTCCTGACTAAGTCATTCAAACAGTAAGATTGAATTTCTAAATAGAAAGATATTATAATGGACTAAACATTAGTAACATATATCCTTTGTTTCCAGATTGTCCACCAAGCGGAAGGTGAGTCTTCTTTGTTATAAGGCCTGGATATATTAAAGGATTAATCCACTTTCTAATAAATTTTTCCTGATAATTTACTCACCCCCATGTCATCCAAATGGTCGAAGTTCAAAATGACAGTTTCAGTGCAGCTTCAAAGGGCTTTAAACGATACCAGACGAGGACTAAGGGTCTTATCTAGCGAACGATCAGTCGTTTTCTAAAAGAAAAATACAGCTTTATAAACACAAATGATCCGCATTGCAAGTGGTTCCGCCTGGAACTGGCGCCGCATTTGTTCTGTAAGTTGAATAGGGAAGGCGTAGGACATACAGCATAAGCTTTTTGAAGAATACGGAAAGCAGAAGCACTCGCAACGTGATAATTTGTGTTTATAAAGCATATACATTTGTATTTTTTTGTTAGAAAAAAGAAAATGAGTGATTGTTTCGCTAGATAAGACCCTTTTTACTCGTCTGGTGTCGTTTAAAGCCCGTTGAAGCTGCACTGAAACCGTTTGGAGGCCATTGAAGTCCACTATAAGGAGAATAATCCTGGAATGTTTTCATCAAAAACCTTCATTTCTTTCCGACTGAAGAAAGAATGACATGGACATCTTGGATGACATGGGGGTGAGTAAAATATCAGGAAAATCTTATTTGAAAGTGAACTAATGCTTTAAGGTATGATATAGGTTGATGATGAAGATGATGATGATGATGAAGAAGATGATGATGATGATGATGGTGTTTGAGAGTGTTTTTGTTTTCAGGCTCAGAATGAGGCAGCAGACACATATGCTTCTCTTCAGCTCTCTGCTCCACCCTCTGAATATGAAACTTTGAACATTAAGAGAGATGACACACGATAAACAACAAATACACATTTCATCTTCTTCGTTTTCTTCAGTCAGTTGTTCTTTCAGGATTTATACAATGCATTTATTTCCACACGAAAAAACAAACAAACTAAATACACATTAAAAAACATAAAAACCCAACTAATTTCACATGGATCCCATGTCGGATTCATTACAAATGCATGAAGACCAAGCCTCACTGCCAACAAATATGCATTTTATGTAATATTTTATGGAAAACTCTTTAGTTGTTTGAAATAAATATTTTAGCTTTAGCTTTAGATGGCTTGATTTCATAGTTTCTGTGTCCCATTTTGCCTACTTATACTATGTCGTAAAAGTATGTACTCTTTTTGTAAAGAAAAACTGGCCCCCTTTTTATTAGAGTTCTTTAATTACTATGTACTAACATTTATGTTTGGTGTACTATGATTTGGGACACACTAATTCAAATCTCAACTATTTAAGAAAGAGAAAAATAGCAAAAAAAAAAAAATGTATATTTGCATGTATTCTAATTTTTATTTAATCTAATATCTAATTTTTGTCTTTTTGTGGACTTTTATGGACTGTCTGGAAAAACAAAAACTTCTTTGTCTTGTAAAGTTCCCATTTATTACCATTAAGTTAATGCATGAGTTAACATGAACTAACAATGAGCAATATATTTTTAATATATTTATTAATCTTTGTTAATGTCAGTAAAAAATGTAATTGTTCAATTATGTGTGTGTGCATGGACGTGAACAGCTCCAAATATAACGTCACGTGTTGTCATGTCAAGATTCCGGTAAATACGAGGTGACGTGAACGCAGTAATAGTCAGTGTTGGGGGCATTACTCAAAAAAGATGATTTCTTATAAGTTATTATTTCTACACTACTGGCTCATTTAGGCTATCAAACGGGTGCTTTCTCTTCGTCCTCTGCAAATTAAGCTAGGTAACGTAATGTTAGTTCGATAGAGAGACGTTTAAATCGTATACCGGTTTTTAAACTTTTTTTTTTATTTTTTTAAGCGCGACCCTTTTATTTATGTGACACATAGTCATATACAACCATGTAACTAAACAAGCCAAAACGAATTAATTTAAAACGAAACTTAAGGTAAACCTGCATTGCTCTCATGGTATACCTCTCTCTTTCAGTGAAGTGGAGCAGTGCTCTTGCTGAATGGCACGGATTGCACTACAGACTATTGTACCTTTTATATGTTTTTTTTTTAAAACTGTATTTTATTTTTCATAACGAACAAGCTGCGATGTCACGTTTCCAGTGCTTTGTTGTGTGCGCGTGAGGCGCATTCGCGATCAAACAGCTGTCTTTAAAGGGGACTTGCCTCGTCGTCATAGCAACGGTTCGTGAACAGGTCAGATTACGTCAGAGTTTGTTGGATGCTCAGACGACCAAACAAACGCCGATTAAAGGTGCACTAGATTCAAAAATTGAATTTATCTTGGCATAGTTAAATAACAAGAGTTCAGTACATGGAAATGACATACAGTGAGTCTCAAACTCCATTGTTTCCTCCTTCTTATATAAATCTCATTTGTTTAAAAGACCTCAGAAGAACAGGCGAATCTCAACATAACACCCACTGTCACGTAACAGTCGGGGTGTACGCCCCAATATTTGCATATGCCCGCCCATGTTCCCAACATTATGAAAGGCATTAGACAAGGGCAGGCATTAACGTCTGGAGCAGCACAACCGAACCATCAGACTAGGTAAGCAAACAAGAACAATAGAGAAAAATGGCAGATGGAACAATAATAACTGACATGATTCATGATAACATCATATTTTTAGTGATATTTGTAAACTGTATTTCTAAATGTTTTGTTAGCATGTTGCTAATGTACTGTTAAATGTGGTTAAAGTTACCATCGTTTCTTACTGTATTCACGGAGACAAGAGCCGTCGTTATTTTCATTTTTAAACACTTGCAGTCTGTATAATTCATAAACACAACTTCATTCTTTATAAATCTCTCCAACAGTGTAGCATTAGCCGTTAGCCACGGAGCACAGCCTCAAATTCATTCAGAATGTAAACAATATAACAGTATACAATACTCACATAATCCGACGCATACATGCTGCATGCATGACGAACACTTTGTAAAGATCCATTTGAGGGTGTAAACTTTGTTTATGTACTGTTTAAGGCAAGCGCAAGCTTGGGGGCAGAGAGCATGAGAATTAAAGGGGCAGTAGCATAAATCGGCTCATATTTAATGATGCCCCAAAATAGGTAGTTAAAAAAATTAATTAAAAAAATCTATGGAGTATTTTGAGCTGAAACTTCACAGACACATTCAGGGGCACCTTAGACTTATATTACATCTTGTAAAAAAACATTCGATGGCACCTTTAAACATGTTCAGTCGGGTAAACAGACTCCGACCAACGCCAACACCTATCCAACAAACTCCAACAGAGAGTTTGCTGGCGTTTGTTGGTGCGGTGTGAACTGAAA
The DNA here is from genome assembly GCF_024489055.1 of Chanodichthys erythropterus. Lineage (NCBI taxonomy): Eukaryota > Metazoa > Chordata > Actinopteri > Cypriniformes > Xenocyprididae > Chanodichthys > Chanodichthys erythropterus. Next base: position 17,376,420 of record NC_090228.1, read on the forward strand.
CAGCTGAAAACAGCTGGCAGGTGTTAATGTCAAGCCCTGATTGTTACTAAGCCTGCCCTGGGTACACCAAAACTACCCGCATTTTTCTTGTCCGTTGCCCTCACAAATTTCTGCAGTTAAGCTTGGATGTACATTTACATTCCAATAAAGGTTATTAATGCCTCTGAATTTTGACTTTTTGCACCATTAGAATACTTATAGGCAACTAGTCATGATATCTTCCACTCCATGAAACCCATGTTAATGGTCAGTAGTACACATATATGGTGCTTTAATGTATTTGCATTGTACTAAAATGCGTTCATTTTCAATGGACATATATGCGGCTGAAACAGGTAGCCTAGTGCATCCCAAATTTTTCAACATTAACATTTTAATATAACATTATGGTCATTATGGCCTTTAGAAAAATGTTTTTTTGAGGAGGTGGAGTACACAATAGGCCCCTGTGGCACGGCCTAAGCTTTTGTCCTTAATGGCATTTTTTCCCCTACATTACTTTTACTTTTATACTTTAAGTAGTTTTGAAACCAGTACTTTTATACTTTTACTTGAGTAAAAAGCTTGAGTTGATACTTCAACTTCTACAGAAGTATTTTTAAACCCTAGTATCTATACTTCTACTTGAGTAATGAATGTGAATACTTTTGACACCAGTGATTTTTACATAAAGTATGTTTGAACAAATTAATAGATCTAAGCAAAAAAAAAAAAAAAGTACGAATGTTGTTGCATTATACAACAAAATATCAAACCAAGAGACATTTATTAAAAAAATAAAATAAAAAAGTAGTTCAACAAACATGTTTCACAAACATTAGCAAAATTAATTAGCATTTAATTTATCAAAAATAGTTATACAATTCAAAATGAACACAAACATATTTTGACACTATACTTATGACACTTGCATATGATGAACGACACTATTGTTACTTCACACATCCACTAAAAACCACTTTGACCCAGGCTGGCTTAGCAAAATATAAAAAACAGAATAGAGAAGTTAGTTTTGAGAAAAGCTCTTGCATCATTTGTTTGCAGACACCACTTTCTTTGTCATTTTACCTGCAATGTATTTTTAAGTGTGATTAAGGCGTCCTTTTTGGGTGTCACTGCACAAGTTGATTTAATTATATAAGCCAGTCCTGTCTGACTTGTGGTTTTGTTATCTTCAAAGCTAGTATATAACTGATATTAAACATGAACCTGTGCTTTTCAGAAAAAAGAGTATGAAACTTCAGCAGACTAGAAGAGAAGATGCTACAAGAAGCATTTCGACCACTGATGTGAGTTACAAATGACACACAAAATCACACAAATGATTTATTCACAACACAGAAATGTTGTAAAGAAGTTTGTAAAGAAATGTAAATAACTTCTAACTTCTGAACAATGTACACAGACACAATTCAACCCTGTCAATCTTTTAGGCCGTTCCACGCGAGAATGAAGAGGAGTCTGTTTATGCCAATAATGTCATGATGTCTTCTGCTGGAACTGCTACAGAAAATCCAGAATCACTCATTTATTCCTCCATTGATTTCAAAAACGTTACATCAGAGTCACGAGAGTTAAGGAACATCTCTTCACTTCATGCCGAATATGCTGTGGTCAAACATTGTTCTGGAGGAGTGTCAAAGGCAGAGAGCTCAATGGGAGAGTCTTCAAGAGCGATAGAGGCACCGGTGATTGTGAGTGCAGATGGAGTTACTAAACAAACAGAGTCAAAGGATTCAGAGGAAGAGCTGTTTGCAGATTCCTCTCAGCTTTACGCAAGGGTTAAACGTCGCAACCCATAGGGAACTTCAGCAGGGGTGTTTTTTGAATAGTAAAACGATTGTATTTGCTTTTGGATAGTACAAAGATGGTATTCCAGTGTTATATACAAGATAGTAATTAATCAGTATCAAGATATAACCATGGTAGTCGTGCCACCAAGCACCAAAAGAGCTCTTTTTCTTGTCTCATTTGTTGTTTTATACATCATAATGGACTCTTTTTTTCTTGGCAGGATTTTTATGTCTCGCATTATTTATTTACCTGGCTGACTTTATCCTTTACATATTGCTGTGTATTCTCTTTCTGATTCTACAGTCAAACATTGTAAATATTCAGAGAGAAGTTTGATTAAAATCAGCTTTTAAAAATGTCAGTAGCTGTTACTTTATTTTATTTTATTTTTTTTGAACAAAGTCAATGTAGAGTATATTACATTTCATGTCATTGCAAAAAAAAAAAAAAAAAAGCACAAGTTGGTCCAATGGAGGTTGCTTGACCAATTAAATTTTCCTACTATTTCTTTTTTTTTTTTTTTTTTTGTGTTTATTACATATTGGTATTGCAAAATTGTGGTAATCAGACGTTTATAGCAGTGTTTCTCAAGGATACGAGGGAAGGACACACCTGTGACTCATCATGACCATAGACGTAGTGTCCGTGACGTCACCCATAGAGTTCTGAACAGCTGGGCTTAGTTCAGCCCCGACAAAACGTTGCAAAACGTTTTTTAAACGGAAACGGTGGCGCGTTGAACACCCTGTTGTGATGACGCAAGCGTTGCAACTATGGCAACTGAGAAGGAAATTCTTTGTGTTCTTTTTGAAGCCTGATGAAGTTGGTATAAATAGGTGTTTACTGCAACATACGCTCGATGTTACAGTTACTGCCCTTGCCGTTCAGAATAAAAGAGAACATCCCAATCCAATGAAAGAATTTGGGGAAACTTTTCATTATTGCGATACAACACTTGCCTTGCATTTCAGGATGAAAACACAAACATTTCAGGTGAAGGATAATCCACTTCTTACCTCCCAGACTGTGTTATGATCTATATTATTTTATTGTTTAATGGGCTTATCATTAATGCTGATCACTGTTGTTGTGCTTTGATATTGTAATAGTTACCATTATATAATCAGAGTATAGAAAAGTTTATTAAAGTGTACCTTCACAATACAACACCAAAGTATATAAGTAAAGTATTTTTATGTTACATTAATACCCAGTGTGCGAGCTGTCTCTTTAATACCGCGTGGTTTATATACATCTTGCCGCTGATTGGGCTGACATTTCTAACACGCCCACCAAACAAGAGAAAACGCATCTCAAACAGGAAACGTGTCGTTCAACCCGGAAAACGTAGCAAAACGTTGCGCACCGGTGTGAGCTTGAATGTGCCCCAGTTTTGGAAGCAAAAATGAGGTCGCTGCCATCTTAGCAGTGCGTCACCGCACGTTAGGGCTGGGCAATATATTGAATGCTTTTGTCACGCGCATTTCGTCAGTAAAGCCGGTTCCCTGATTACCGCTAAATCGCCATCACCTGCTTTCAAATGAAGCGGCATTTAATAGACAGAGCCGTAGTTCACTGATAAGCCACGCAATATCGCGTTCAATATCGACATCGATATTGAACGCGATATTGCGTGGCTTATCAGTGAACTACGGTTCTGTCTATTAAATGCCGCTTCATTTGAAAGCAGGTGATGGCGATTTAGCGGTAATCAGGGAACCGGCTTTACTGACGAAATGCGCGTGACAAAAGCATTCGATATATCGCCCAGACCTACCGCACGTCACTCCCGGATAACTGAAAATGGGCAAAGAGGCGGGACGAAGTTGGAGCCCATGCGACTTGTTGCTGAAACCACGCCCGCCCTAGCTATCGATCTTAGATACTATCTAAAATATTAATAAAGATAACAATATCATTAGAAAGTAATAAAGGGTTACTGTCAATCTACGGTGCCTTTTTTACGATAACGTTATAGATGCTCCAACACAGGTTAATTAATTTGTGTGGGGTGTGCAAATAACACAAATCAAATGGGATTTCATACCTTTATAATGAAATAGAGATCGCGAGATGAATCCAATCCGTGGCACTTGGGTAATATATATATATATATATATATATATATATATATATATATATATATATATATATATATATATATATATATATAATCAAATGTTCTCTCAAACTAATGAGCATGTGTCCAAAGTATAATTTTTCAAAATAGTGCAGCAGTTTAAGTTATATCCAAGCAGTGCTGTCGGAGTTGTATATCCTCCTGGTATTGTCATTGTAGTAAATATCAGGAACAAAACTTTAAGCCAATGCCACGACGATCCGACAACGTGTGTTCCGCATGCGAGCACATGTACACAGACTGACATCTGTCTCGAGTATGCAGCAAGCCATATTGTATAAACTAATCCAGAAAAAGCACAAATACGACTGAGATGCCAAATTCAGCGGCTGAAATGAGCTGCTGAGGTGACATGACGGCTCACAGACAGCAGCGGCATACCTGTCACTCAAGTGACCACGCCCTTAATTATGCAGAACTTTAAGGCTTAATATAATTTAAACAGATGAGCTATAAAAAAATTCACCCCCCTCAGAGTTGTCATGAAGGGCAAAATTCACAGTATAGACCAAAACCACAATATAAACCAGACTGTAAACATGTTTTTTTCTGCTGTAAACTTGGCTAATTTAACATGATGGTCAATGAAATTCTGCTCACTTCTGCAGCCTGTCCCTAGCGGCCAGTCAATGAATTGCAGTTTAATTCACTTCCGTATGGCTTCACGAGAAACAGGGGGAGGTTGCCGCTTGCTCATGACTATTCAGGAAGCTTCCTCACTCGTCGCGGTGCAATTAGAGAATTGAGACAAAGCCACTGGAAGGCAAGCCTGCAACCTTTAGCCAAAAAAGCATAACGGCTAATGCTAACGCTCCGCCCCCCGCGGTACGCTGGGAATAAGACCAGAGGCTGTTTTTTGAATGGAAGCCAGTGGATGAGAGGCTTCACTATGCTGATTAAACAGCTTTTGTGGGGAAATAGCTAATCATTTAATTAATCAACAGCCTGTTTGCTAATCTTCAGGACGTTTTACACTAAACAATACTTTCGTTGGAAACTATATGTACATGGTGTGCAGCGCTGAGGCAGCTTGGCCTGCAGACGTATATGCTCCGCCAGCCAGGGCAGAAGTGGTCCTGCAGGGCTTGGATGGAAGGGCCCTCTTAGTTTTCCAACCCACAGCCGTGGGGGGACAGAGGTGAGCCGCCACCGCTTCGTCCAGGGGCGGTAGATGCTCGTAACCCTTATACGGGGGGTGCCACGACTTCGTCAGCTCATTGTGAATCTCTGGGAAAAACGGTGCGGCGCGTTGACGAGGGGCCTGGCGGGAACCCGGCAGGAACCACTCATCGAGCCTGCTCCGTGATGGCTCCTCTGGCGGAGCCCATTCGAGGTCCAAAACCTCTACTGCTTTCGAGAGGATGCGGAAGAGCTCGGCATCCATACCCGGCTTCCAGTCAATGGGCTCTCGCGAGGGAAGGCGGGCGGGGTCAGAATCACCGGCCCAACCTTCGGTTTCAGAAGCCGCGAGAAACATGAAGTCATCCAGCGGCTCGTCCTCAGAACCGCCTAAAGAGATGAGGTCACTCGCATCTGCCGAGGGACGCAGCTCAGGGCGGGAGAACAGGATCGGGGACTGCTCTCTTGGGGGAGAGGGTGAGGCATGCGGGGAAGCTGGCGTGACGTCATCCGACTCCGTGCGCTGGGCCGCTCTGCCCCGCTGTCTCTTCCTAGCCGGCTCGCGGGAGGAAGAAGACGGGAGGGCGCGAGTGGCGAGATCGTCTTCACTGAAGAAGGCGATCCGCGAGCGCAGAGAGGCGAGACTCATGTTCTCACAGTGAGAGCACGAGGTCCCGGCGAGCGCGGCCTCTGCATGGGGTCTGCCCAGGCAGCCGACGCACTCACCGTTTCCGTCGTCGTCATGCATAGAGGCTCTGCATGTGCCACACGAGTGTAACAACGCCGCCGCCGTGAAAACGGCGTTTGAGGGGCTTTTTTAGAGCGGCGAGAGCCGCTAGAGCGGTGAAAACCGCTGTTGGAAGCCCTTTTAGAGCGGCAATAAACCGCGGGAAAATCGCTCTTTTAGGCGCGCCGGATGGCGACAGGAGATGGGCTGGCAGGCGGCCGGAAGCAGGCAGCTCGAGGCGAGCTCAGCAGTCCGCTGCGGGAGCCTCTTCGACGGCGGCGAGAGCTTCTTTCCAGGCGAGCTTCTTCCAGGCAGCAAAGGCTTCAGCCGCAGATCAGCGAGGAGCGATGTGAAGTCGTCGCTGAAGGAGAGAGAACTGAATTCCTATGGCGAAACACCCGCTTATATAGCCCTAAACCCCGCCCATTTCGGCGGGAATATTCGCATGCTCTGTCGCCATAGGTCGCGCAGCTATGCCGCGCCGTCATTGGTTCAACAACTTGTCTATGAGTGAACCAATGACGATGCAGTTGCACTGCGTTATTGAAAAAGGCTTCAGTAACGGGGAAAAAGGAGACCTTTCCCCATACGCAGTATGAGTGAAGTATTGAAAGGGAACTCCAGTTGCAATGTTGTCGTGTAGCCGGTGAAACTGGAGATTTTGGCTTGTGACGTCAGAACGCGTGCTGTTATCTCCTTTGATTGACGTCAGATTGTGTGCTGCTATGTCTTTGTTTACATGAGGTGATTCTGTGAAATGGCAGGCGTAGCCAAAATATTGCTCTAATTACTGTACTAACAGGGCTTATAGAGTGCCTCAGGGATGACATGTTTTTGTAAGCCAACCCGGAAATTAGCGGCGCATGGGTTCCATCGATCGAAAGCCTATGCATTTTTCCCATAGACTTTTGGAAAATCACAGAAAATAAGCTCTGTGTTTAACAAAGGGTTATGACACTTACACGTTTTGTCTATCAAGATAATCTTTACAAGTTAAAACAACATTTATACATTTTGAAGCCTAAATGAAGTGGTCAGATATAAAAAGCTAACTGTAGGCTATAAACGGACTACAGCACACCATGGTCTCGTGGATCAACGTCATCACCACCTCAAACTTTATTTTAAAAACAACTTTATTTATAAACATACTCGCTGATTATGATCTGTGCTGTTATGGATACTTATCCACTCTTTCATGAGAAATGCTGTCCAAATGTCCTGTTTGTTATGATGACGTCTAAAGTCCCCGCCAAAGGAAGTAGCCCCTTTTAGCGATTTGTTAGCAACCGCCGTTTTGAAGACACATTAAAGGTTTAAAAAAATCACAAGCGGGTTATAACTGGTGTGTTTTATTTCATAGATCAAAACGTGAAAATATTTCCACAGACCTTATTTCAGACGATTTAGCAAAATCCCATTAAAAAAAAACATTGACTTCGGAGCGATGGAACCGGAAGTCCTAAAATGCTAACTCGCTTCCAGGTTTTGCCTACAAAAACACGTCATCTCTGAGGCACTTATTACATGTATACAGGCTTCTGATTGGCCAACATGGCTTTAGGGTCAGGGTTATATCGCCACCTGTTGGTTTAGCATGCTCTTGACAGTGCATCATATGTTTTTGTATTTTTATGTGGACAAGATTTTTTTTAACGGAGGAAAAACTGTTTATAAAAATACCCGTACATGTGGACAGTTTCTATGGATTCTGATTGGAATATTATCACCTGTTGCTCATTTATTTACCTTTGTTATCTCTGTATTTATCTACCCTTAGTTTCCTCTGTTTATTGTTCCAAGTCATCTTTGTATTAAGTGGTTGTGCTATGTTTTATTCCTGTTAATCTCCTGCATGTTTCCTTTTTGAGATTAATATTAATATTATTTAATATATGTGTTTTTCCAGATGAGCTGGACCAAGGGGCACGAGGCACGTCTGCTCGGTGATGGTCCTCGAGGGACATTTGCTGCCAATGTGGAGTGGGTGCTAGTGAACTTCGGTTCACCATCTGCCCCCCTGAGGATGACATCACCAGCCCCACTCAGGACCCAGTGCCTGACCAGCCACCTCCTACACCTCTCATGGACAAGACACTTCTTACTTTTTAAAATATATTAATAGAAAAACAACCAATATACAACTTAAAATGAGCACAAAGTATTTTGAAACTTTGTGGTTGTCAAGTGTTTATGCAGTGTGTTGATCATCATGTTTACTCTGCTAGGATATTTATGTGAACTTGAGAGGAACGAGGTTGGCATAAGAATAGGACACAGAAACTGAGAAAAGCTCTTATGTTATTTGTTTGCAGATGCCACTTGCTTTGTCATTTTTAATTGTGACTGAGGTGCTGGAGAGTTATAAATTTGACTATAAATGCCAGTTCTGTCTGAACTATCGATTTCTCTTCCTGTAAAGCTCGTAACTATACTTGAACAGGAACAGGTGCTTTTCATGCTATTTTAAAGAACATTCTATTTTCAGAAAATATGAAACTTCTGCAGAGACGTGCTGTGAGAAGCATTTCGAACGGTGAAGTGAGTTACAACACAAAATCACAAAAATGTGTTCACAATAAAACACAAAAACCTAAAGTAGTAAACATACTTATACTTTTTCCAACCAAAACAAGTATACAAACTGCTGAACCATGGAAACAGACACACTAGAGCTTTCCATCACTGATTCAACCCTGTAAAGCTTCAAGGCCATTTCACAGGACAAACAACAAAACCTAAAAGTTTAAAGTTCATGAATGTATGAGTGATTGGAGGTACACTGTATGTATTTAAAGGTTAATGTTAATGAGGACACAGGACGTTCAGTCAGTGTATTGTATTAGTAACTCTGTTCACACAGCACACCTCCACTCAGTCTCAAAATTAGCAGCAGTAAAGGTCCATAAATATTAGGCCTACATTTTTCTCTCTTTTTTTTTTCTCCAGGAAAGATCTTGGCAGCTACACTGGTTTGACTGTTTTCTCATTTTTGGGTAGGTCTTAAATTATGTTTTTCTGTGCCATTCAATTTATTGAGCTGTTGGAAACTTTCAATTAGTTCATAAATATTCATAAATATGCTATGTATAGTATAGTAGTATAGTTCCCAAATTATTTTAAATTTAATTTTATATAATTTATGCATGTAAATACAAGTGTGTTTCTCCGCAGGACTGTCTGTTAATGTAGAGATGGACACTGCAGAGAAAATCATTCTTTTCTATTTTCTTTTACAAGGTTTGCTTTTCCTCCACTTTTAACTATTTTAACAAGTGCTAAACTATGATAACTTTTAATTTAGTATTTTTAACTAAATTAATTTCAGATATTGGTTTACACAATTTTTTTTTACTGGGATCTCACTCAAAATATTCAAAATTTACCCTTTTAAATGATCATATGTATTGCAATTAAATGTTTTGTGAAATTAATTTAAAAAACATTGTTTGTGTGTTTATAACACAACAGATGTGTTTGTGTGTCTGAATGCTTCACTCTTTGTTTCTGCTTGTGTCTGAATGATTTTCATCATGTGTGTTGAAGGTGTTTGTTGTAGAGATTTCAGCATCATTCTGACAGAGAAGATTGAAGCTCTCAGTGGATCATGTGTGATCATAAAGTGCACATTTGAGATTAACGATGAATATAACAAAGGCCTCTCTGAGAGTGATCCTACAGGATTGTGGCTCAAAGATGGAACTGATAAGAATATCAATCTAGTGTTTAACTCCAGTGATCCCAAACCTGATCACTTTAAAGGGGAAATAACTGGAAAACTACATGAGAAGAACTGCACCACTATCTTTTATAATGTTAGTTCAAATCATGCTGGTAAATATTACTTCAGGATTGAGAGTGCTGCTCTGAAATACACCTACACTGAAAAAACGGAAACATTTCCACTATAAATGTCCTTGGTGAGTGATTTAAGAACTTTATTTATAAATGAATGTGTTAAATTAATATTTAAAAAATATTTTACATGCCATCATTGTCACTTGATCTTGTTTTTGTGTGTATTTCAGAGTCTCCCCCCAAACCCACAGTGAAGCTGTATGTGGTTCAAGATCAGGAGGAGGTGTTGGAGGGGAGCTCTGTGAGTCTGCGCTGCTCTGCTGAGACTCTCTGCTCCTCTCCTCCACCAACTCTCACATGGAGCTCCACTCCCAGAATCCCCCTCAGTGAGAGCAGCAGACAACAGGAGCTCATCTCTGATCTGAACTTCACTGCTGCTCACCGTCACCACAGAGTCACTTTCACCTGCACTATAACCTACCAGATACTGGACAAGAACAAAACAGCACAGGACAACATCACATTACATGTTCAGTGTAGGATGTTTTTGTGGATTCACTTCTTTTCTCTTCTATAAGAAGCTAAAAATGTAAAATATCATTCTTTCTTTTTTCAGATGCCCCTAAAATCTCTCCCTCCTTCAAATGTAACAGAACTGATGTAATTGAATGTTTCTGTGAGGTTGATGGGAATCCCTCTCCTGAACTGGAGTGGCATCTGTCTGGACGTCCTGTCACTAACTCTTCAGACACGTTCATCAGTGAAGAGAGATTGAGCAGCACAGTCTTGAGGAGCTCCATCACTCTACATCAGTCACTCACACACACATCTCTGCAGTGTGTCGGCAACAACACTCGTGGCACTGAAAGAAAACTGTTTCAACTGCTTCCCCCAGTTTCATGTAAGTTTCAGTTCTGTGATTCATCCCATAGAACACAGATTGAGTATGGGCCTGTCCCAAATGGCACACTTGATGTGCTCTTGTGGTCTTGTGGACTCACAATGGCCGCTGTGCGTGTGTCTATTACATCCATAAGATATGTCCCATTTGTTATTTTATTTTTCTGAAGGGTGTTTGTGAGCGCCTCCTTTGGCGATCGATATGTGTCCTCGATTCTCACATTTTCTGAGTCTGTAATCCAAAGATCTACACAGCCGACTTCTTCTGAACAGTCAAAATGGCATTACATCACAAAAGTGTGGAATCAATTTGGGACAGGGTCTGTCTCTGTCCATCCCATTCATTGTCCATACCTCTTATCCTCTGCAGGGTTTTGGGAAATTGAGTATCTGTCAACTGATGATTAGTAAATTAAAAAAGTCGTAACAGCATCAGTCTTTAATGCTAATCTCTCAAAGATCTAAAGATTACGATATCACTCACTTGCTCTTGTTTAATTGAATCAGTGATTCATCAGTGGTTTTCCAAACACTCCTTTATTCTTCTTTAGGTTCGAATCGTTCCTCTGTGATGATTGGAGTTGCTGTTGCAGCTGTTCTGGTCATTATGTTCTGTGTCATTACATGGATCTGTGTACGGTAGGTGAACGACACATACAGTTGAGCTCAAAAGTTTACATATCCCTTGCAGAATCTTTAAAAATGTGAATAATTTTAACAAAATAAGAGAGATTATACAAAATGCATGTTAGTTTTAATTTAGTACTGTCCTAAGTAAGATATTTTACATAAAATATGTTTACATATGGCCCAACAATATCAACATGTATTTTTAATTTAGAAATTTCAAATATGTTCATCATAGAAGTGATGTATTTAAATCATGGTATTTATGAATTGCATTTTTACATCATGATTTTTGAACAAATGAATAAATCAAGACAAAAATGTATGAATGTTATTGCTTTATAAAACAAAATATCAAACCAAGAGGCATTTAATAAAAATAAAATAAAAAAAATAGGATAAACAAAACATTTCATAAAAATAAATGAATTAGCATTTAAGTGATTAAAAATAGATATAAAATTCAAAATGAAAATGAAACGTATTTTGACACTACACTTAGTGGTCGTCAGAGACTGTGAAAAGCAACACTATGGTTATTTCACACATTCACTAAAAACCACCAGTTGAGCAAAAATAAATAGAGAAGTTAGTTCTGAGAAAAGCTCTTATATCATTTGTTTGCAGATGCCACTTGATTTGCCATTTTGTATCTGCATTGTTATGGATATTCAAACATTTTTAAGTATAACTAACGTGTCTAAAGCATTTGGGGGTCACTGCACAAGTTGATTCACCTGCCAGTCACATCGGACTTATGATTTTGCTCTCTGTAAAGCTAGCATGTAATTGATATTAAACATTAACACATGTTTTCAGAGAATATATATATAAAAAAGTGCAGGACGCTCCTGACTAAGTCATTCAAACAGTAAGATTGAATTTCTAAATAGAAAGATATTATAATGGACTAAACATTAGTAACATATATCCTTTGTTTCCAGATTGTCCACCAAGCGGAAGGTGAGTCTTCTTTGTTATAAGGCCTGGATATATTAAAGGATTAATCCACTTTCTAATAAATTTTTCCTGATAATTTACTCACCCCCATGTCATCCAAATGGTTGAAGTTCAAAATGACAGTTTCAGTGCAGCTTCAAAGGGCTTTAAACGATACCAGACGAGGACTAAGGGTCTTATCTAGCGAACGATCAGTCGTTTTCTAAAAGAAAAATACAGCTTTATAAACACAAATGATCCGCATTGCAAGTGGTTCCGCCTGGAACTGGCGCCGCATTCGTTCCGTAAGTAGAATAGGGAAGGCGTAGGACATACAGCATAAGCTTTTTGAAGAATACGGAAAGCAGAAGCACTCGCAACGTGATAATTTGTGTTTATAAAGCATATACATTTGTATTTTTTTGTTAGAAAAAAGAAAATGAGTGATTGTTTCGCTAGATAAGACCCTTTTTACTCGTCTGGTGTCGTTTAAAGCCCGTTGAAGCTGCACTGAAACCGTTTGGAGGCCATTGAAGTCCACTATAAGGAGAATAATCCTGGAATGTTTTCATCAAAAAACCTTCATTTCTTTTCGACTGAAGAAAGAACGACATGGACATCTTGGATGACATGGGGGTGAGTAAAATATCAGGAAAATCTTATTTGAAAGTGAACTAATGCTTTAAGGTATGATATAGGTTGATGATGAAGATGATGATGATGAAGAAGATGATGATGATGATGATGGTGTTTGAGAGTGTTTTTGTTTTCAGGCTCAGAATGAGGCAGCAGACACATATGCTTCTCTTCAGCTCTCTGCTCCACCCTCTGAATATGAAACTTTGAACATTAAGAGAGATGACACACGATAAACAACAAATACACATTTCATCTTCTTCGTTTTCTTCAGTCAGTTGTTCTTTCAGGATTTATACAATGCATTTATTTCCACACGAAAAAACAAACAAACTAAATACACATTAAAAAACATAAAAACCCAACTAATTTCACATGGATCCCATGTCGGATTCATTACAAAAGCATGAAGACCAAGCCTCACTGCCAACAAATATGCATTTTATGTAATATTTTATGGAAAACTCTTTAGTTGTTTGAAATAAATATTTTAGCTTTAGCTTTAGATGGCTTGATTTCATAGTTTCTGTGTCCCATTTTGCCTACTTATACTATGTCGTAAAAGTATGTACTCTTTTTGTAAAGAAAAACTGGCCCCCTTTTTATTAGAGTTCTTTAATTACTATGTACTAACATTTATGTTTGGTGTACTATGATTTGGGACACACTAATTCAAATCTCAACTATTTAAGAAAGAGAAAAATAGCAAAAAAAAAAAAAAAAAATGTATATTTGCATGTATTCTAATTTTTATTTAATCTAATATCTAATTTTTGTATGGACTGTCTGGAAAAACAAAAACTTCTTTGTCTTGTAAAGTTCCCATTTATTACCATTAAGTTAATGCATGAGTTAACATGAACTAACAATGAGCAATATATTTTTAATATATTTATTAATCTTTGTTAATGTCAGTAAAAAATGTAATTGTTCAATTGTGTGTGTGAGTGTGCATGTGTGTGTGTGTGTTGTAAAATAATAAACTACATGTGTCTTTTTGTACTCTTCTTCTGGTTTTGGATACTGCAGCTTTTCCCCATGATTCAGGCTTTTGCTTTCTAAAGATTATAGCCATAAATAAATGCTTTTAAGAAGTTAACATTCTTTTTCAAAGTCCAGATATGGAGAAATGTCACAACACAGTTGTATTTTCTCATCTGAGCAACATATTAGAAATATATCTAAAAACCTAAATGCTGAAAGAATGCTGCTTTGTATCAAACCACCCATGTTCAGTCAGCGGTGTAGTGTGAACTCTGTCAGTAAATCACCGGTGGAGGTGCAGAGCAGTGGTGTAGCGCAGATCTTGATGGAGTTGTAATTTTTATGGCATCAAGTGAATTCCAGTCTGAAGAGAGTGAGAATCTCTATGTCCTACTGACTCCAAACAGTAGAGAACTGAATTTTCTTTAAGATTAATGAATGCAGTTTTTCAACCACTGCTTTACTAGGAAAACATTGCAAGAAGATCTCCAGTCCTGTCATGATGCCACAGTATATGATTATGTAAAAATATAAAAGCTTTTTAAAGTGCTTCACAGTGTTTATCTGGGAATTTTAAGGAAATTCAGTAATGGCTTAATTTAGTCATTAAGTTGGGATAGAAAATAAATGGCCAGTTCATGTCTACATTGAGCTAATATGCAGATATATATATAATATTTCCCTTTTCTGTTCAAAGATATGATTACACTGTATCAGATGTTTTTGGGTTAAGAAAAAATGAAGCTCTTCTTAGTATATGAATGCTGAGCAGGAAACTGATGGAACTGTCACATTTATTTTTCAATACCGGAAATAACAGCAACTGAATATGTCTTAAAGTTCAAAACTTGAAGTACAGTATAATCAGTTTACTAAATTATTGATATGTAATGTTGCTCTGTCTGTGAAATGTTGATGGCAGATACAGGAAGTTGTTCACTAGCTGTCAGTCAGTATATCATGTTCACACAGCACAGTTTCACTCAGTCTCAAATCATCGGCAGACGCCAAAATACAGAACTTGGAGTCCTTCTGCATTTAGGAAAAAATACTAAAATATAATTTTTTTCTCATCTCTGGCAAGTCTTGAACTTTTCTTATTCTTCTTTAGATGTTTCTTCAGACATGTTGTTCAGTTTATTGAGCTGCTGTGAGTTTATAAATATGTTTCAGTATAATTATGAAAATGATCAGTTTTCATTCCTTTCAGAGGCTAAATTTATGATTTCTATGAGTTTATTTGGCTACAATTTACAATTAGGTTTCATTAGTTAACATTAGTTAATGTGTTAACTAACATGAATTAACAATGAGCAATACATTTGTTACTGTATTCATTTTTTGTTAATGTTAGTTAATAAAATTATAATTGTTCATTGTTTATGTTAGTTCACAGTGCATTATAATGTTAACAAATACTTTTGATTTTAAGAAGGTATGAGTAAATGTTGAAATGAACATTATGATTAATAAATGCTGAAGTATTGTTCATTCTTAGTTCATGTTAACTACTGAAAACTTACTATAAAGTGTTTACTTTTAGATGATTAACCATTTATTTTTGTCATTTGATCAGATTTACAAGTGTGTTTCTCCACAGGACTGAGCGTCTGATAATGAAGAGATGAACACTGTAGAGAAAACAATTCTTTTCTTTTTTCTGCTACAAGGTGTGGTTTCCTTTCTCTTCTTCACATCTAGTTTTTAAACAAAAGTGTGTTGTGAATTCAAGTGCTAAACTGTTATTCTCTATGTGATCCTATAGTGCTTCAGATAATTTACTTACAGACACTTCAGAACATTTATACAACGTTGAATTTTCTCATGACTTGAAAAGAATATTATTACTATTTTAATTAAATTATTTTACTGTTGTTCCTGTTCTGCTTATGTTTACCCTTTTAATAATGACCATGTAATGCAAATGAATGTTTTGTAATGGGAAAAAAATAATAACTTTGTAGCATTTTGTATAACAACAGAAATGTTTATCTGTCTGAATGCTTCAGTGTTTATTTCTGCTTGTGTCTGAATGATTTTCATCATGTGTGTTGAAGGTGTTTGTTGTAGAGATTTCAGCATCAGTCTGACAGAGAAGATTGAAGCTCTCAGTGGATCATGTGTGATCATAAATTGCACATTTGAGATTGAGGAGAAATATGACACAAACCTCACTGAGAGTGCTGCTACAGGATTGTGGTACAAAGATGAACATAATGTGAATAACCAAGTGTTTAACTCTAGAGATCCCAAACCTGATCACTTTAAAGGAGAAATAACTGGAAAACTACATGAGAAGAACTGCACCACTATCTTTTATGATGTTAGTTCAAAACATGCTGGTAAATATTACTTCAAGATTGAGAGTGGTGCTCTGAAATACACCTACACTGAAAAACAAAACATCTCCACTATAAATGTCCTTGGTGAGTGATTTAAGAACTTTATTTATAAATGAATGTGTTAAATTAATATTTAAAAAATATTTTACATGCCATCATTGTCACTTGATCTTGTATTTGTGTGTATTTCAGAGTCTCCCCCCAAACCCACAGTGAAGCTGTATGTGGTTCAGGATCAGGAGGAGGTGTTGGAGAGGAGCTCTGTGAGTCTGCGCTGCTCTGCTGAGACTCTCTGCTCCTCTCCTCCACCAACTCTCACATGGAGCTCCACTCCCAGAATCCCCCTCAGTGAGAGCAGCAGACAACAGGAGCTCATCTCTGATCTGAACTTCACTGCTGCTCACCGTCACCACAGAGTCACTTTCACCTGCACTATAACCTACCAGATACTGGACAAGAACAAAACAGCACAGGACAGCATCACATTACATGTTCAGTGTAGGATGTTTTTGTGGATTCACTTCTTTTCTCTTCTATAAGAAGCTAAAAATTTAAAATATCATTCTTTCTTTTTTCAGATGCCCCTAAAATCTCTTCCTCCTCCAAATGTAACAGAACTGGACTATCCGTGTATGTCTGTGAGGTTGATGGGAATCCCTCTCCTAAACTGGAGTGGCATCTGTCTGGACGTCCTGTCACTAACTCTTCAGACACGTTCATCAGTGAAGAGCGATTTAGCAGCACAGTCTTGAGGAGCTCCATCACTCTACATCAGTCACTCACACACACATCTCTGCAGTGTGTCGGCAACAACACTCGTGGCACTGAAAGAAAACTGTTTCAACTGCTTCCCCCTGTTTCACGTAAGTTTCAGTTTTGTTATTCATCCCATAGAACACAAATAGAGCATTGCCCTATCCAAAATGGCACACTTGATGTTCTCTTGTGGTCACATGGACTCACAATGGCCGCTGTGCGTGTGTCTATTACATCCATAAGATATGTCCCATTTGTTATTTTATTTTTCTGAAGGGTGTTTGTGAGCTCCCCTTTGGCGATCAATATGTGTCCTCGGTGCTCACATTTTCTGAGTCTGTAATCCAGAGATCTACACAGCAGACTTCTTCTAAACAGTTAAAGTGGCACTATGTCACAAAAGTGTGGACTCAGAGGAAAATCGCGAGGGCTTAGGGTTCAATTTGGGACAGGGTCTATCTCTACCCATCCCACCGATTCTCCATACCAATTATCCTCTGCAGGGTTTTGGGAAATTGAGTATCTGTTAGTAAATGAAAAAAGTCGTAACAGCATCAGTCTTTAATGCTAATCTCTCACTTTTTTTATCATTCCTATGTTCCTGCCATCATTCTTATTTTGTTGTTTAAAGATTACGATATCACTCACTAGCTCTTGTTTAATTGAATCAGTGAATCATCAGTGGTTTTCCAAACACTCCTTTATTCTTCTTTAGGTTCGAATCGTTCCTCTGTGATGATTGGAGTTGCTGTTGCAGCTGTTCTGGTCATTATGTTCTGTGTCATTACATGGATCTGTGTACGGTAGGTGAACGACACATACAGTTGAGCTCAAAAGTTTACATATCCCTTGCAGAATCTTTAAAAATGTGAATAATTTTAACAAAATAAGAGAGATTATACAAAATGCATGTTAATTTTAATTTAGTACTGTCCTAAGTAAGATATTTTACATAAAATATGTTTACATATGGCCCACAAGACAAAAAATAGCTGAATTTATTAAAATGACCCCATTTAAAAGTTTACCCTTGATTCTTATTACCGTGTGTGGTTACCTGGATGATCTACGACTGTTTGTTTGTTTTGTGATGGTTGTTCATGAGTCTCTTGTTTGTTCTGAACAGTTAAACTGCCCAACGTTCTTCAGAAAAATCCTCCAGGTTTTGCAGGATCTTACGTTTTCAAGAAATGTTTGCATATTTGAACCCTTTCCAGCAGTGACTGCATGATTTTGAGATCCATCTTTTCACACTGAGGACAATTGAGGGACTCAAACACAACCATTAAAAAAGGTTCAAACATTCACTGATGCTCCAGAATGAAACACGATGCAGTAAAAGCCGGGGGGGGGGGGGGACTTTTTGAATTTGAATATCGAGGTAAATTGTACTTGATTTTCATGACATCACATCGCACTTCAGCGTCTCATCAAATCTTCAGTCCAATCAAATGCTCTCTAGAATCTGAAGTCCCGCCTCCTCCTACATGATCAACAAACACTGAAGCTGGCTGAATTTGGTCATTTGTTCACACATTTACTAGTTTCTACATGGTGAATGGCCATTCACCATGCAGAAACTAGTAAATGTGTGAACAAATGACCAAATTCAGCCAGCTTCATTGTTTCATTGTTTCACAGCTTCATTGCATTTTTACATCATGATTTTTGAACAAATGAATAAATCAAGACAAAAATGTATGAATGTTATTGCTTTATAAAACAAAATATCAAACCAAGAGGCATTTAAAAAAAAAAATAGGATAAACAAAACATTTCATAAAAATAAATGAATTAGCATTTAAGTGATTAAAAATAAATATAAAATTCAAAATGAAAATGAAACGTATTTTGACACTACACTTAGTGGTCGTCAGAGACTGTGAAAAGCAACACTATGGTTATTTCACACATCCACTAAAAACCACCAGTTGAGCAAAAATAAATAGAGAAGTTAGTTCTGAGAAAAGCTCTTATATCATTTGTTTGCAGATGCCACTTGATTTGCCATTTTGTATCTGCATTGTTATGGATATTCAAACATTTTTAAGTATAACTAACGTGTCTAAAGCATTTGGGGGTCACTGCACAAGTTGATTCACCTGCCAGTCACATCTGACTTATGATTTTGCTCTCTGTAAAGCTAGCATGTAATTGATATTAAACATTAACACATGTTTTCAGAGAATATATATATAAAAAAGTGCAGGACGCTCCTGACTAAGTCATTCAAACAGTAAGATTGAATTTCTAAATAGAAAGATATTATAATGGACTAAACATTAGTAACATATATCCTTTGTTTCCAGATTGTCCACCAAGCGGAAGGTGAGTCTTCTTTGTTATAAGGCCTGGATATATTAAAGGATTAATCCACTTTCTAATAAATTTTTCCTGATAATTTACTCACCCCCATGTCATCCAAATGGTCGAAGTTCAAAATGACAGTTTCAGTGCAGCTTCAAAGGGCTTTAAACGATACCAGACGAGGACTAAGGGTCTTATCTAGCGAACGATCAGTCGTTTTCTAAAAGAAAAATACAGCTTTATAAACACAAATGATCCGCATTGCAAGTGGTTCCGCCTGGAACTGGCGCCGCATTCGTTCTGTAAGTTGAATAGGGAAGGCGTAGGACATACAGCATAAGCTTTTTGAAGAATACGGAAAGCAGAAGCACTCGCAACGTGATAATTTGTGTTTATAAAGCATATACATTTGTATTTTTTTGTTAGAAAAAAGAAAATGGCAGATCGTTTCGCTAGATAAGACCCTTATTACTTGTTTGGTGTCGTTTAAAGCCCGTTGAAGCTGCACTGAAACCGTTTGGAGGCCATTGAAGTCCACTATAAGGAGAATAATCCTGGAATGTTTTCATCAAAAAACCTTCATTTCTTTTCGACTGAAGAAAGAACGACATGGACATCTTGGATGACATGGGGGTGAGTAAAATATCAGGAAAATCTTATTTGAAAGTGAACTAATGGTTTAAGGTATGATATAGGTTGATGATGATGATGATGAAGATGATGATGGTGATGATGATGATGATGATGATGATGGTGTTTGAGAGTGTTTTTGTTTTCAGGCTCAGAATGAGGCAGCAGACACATATGCTTCTCTTCAGCTCTCTGCTCCACCCTCTGAATATGAAACTTTGAACATTAAGAGAGATGACAAACAACTAACTTAATAAAAACTAAATTCTATTTTTTTTTTTTTTTTTTAACTAGAACTAATTTCACATGGATGCTATGTCTGATTCATTACAAAAGCATGAAGACCAAGCCTCACTGGCAACAAATATGCATTTTTTATTATATTTTATAGAAATGTGTTTAGTTGTTTGAAATGAACATTTATTTTCCCATTCAAGCACATTTGCAATTTGCTTGTCAGGAAAAAAAAGAGGTTTAGATGGCTTGATTTCATAGATGTTGTGTCTCATTTTGCCTACTTATACTATGCCGTAAAAGTATGTACTCTTTTTGTAAAGAAAAGGTGGTCGCACTTTATATTAGTGTTTTTAACCTCTATGTACTAACATTTAAATGAATCATTTGATACAATGCACTTATTGTGTACATACATGTTTTTACATTGTACTTATATTTTAAAAAATACCTTCAAGTAATTACAGCTGTAATAATTAATTTCTGCAATTACATCTATAATTACATAATTGTTGAACCTTCCCTTACACCTTAGCCCACCCTTAAACCTATAGTCAACCAAACCTGTCCTTATAACGTTACCCGTATCCCACCTCAATCACAGCAAAAGTGTTTTGCATTACAATATGAACACAAAGTACATTGTACTAATTTGTTTTGATGTAAGTACATAGTAGTTAAGATCACCTGATATAAAGACACAATCACCTGGATCAACATGCACATTGCCCAATTTCTATATCCTAATTATTGTTAATGTAATTCATTTTTCCAGGAGCTCATTGCTTCTACCTTCTGTTAAACTGCTAATTAATTAATTGCCTAAATTATTACATTATTTGCTAACTGCATTCTTAAATTGTGATGTTGACATGCATTCTCTGTAAAGCTGCTTTGAAATGATATGTATCATGAAAAGCACTATACAAATAAATGTGAATTGAAATTAAAAAAGTCTGACCGAAACAAGTAGTTACCTATGTAGCAGAAGAGTAGTCTTTGGGACACACCTGAACTACCACATCATAACTGCGTTCTCTTGCATAGTTATGTGTATTCTGTCCTGTCAATCATCCTGTATCCTCATATACACATTCCACATTCAATTTAATTAAATTTACACTACTCAAACCAATCTTCTTAATCGGGCCTTTCATTATAAGAAATCTGATCATGATTCTTTTTTTTCACTTTTTTTTTCTGAACCAAATCCTCATCCAAAGCGCAATGGTTTGTAGGCAATATTAACTGTTAGACTGTTCATGTTACATCCATACATCTACTGGGAAAAGTAAACCATCTGAGTAGGTTTGGTATATGATTTGGGACACACTTATTCTAATCTCTCAAACTATTTAGAAAAGGGAAAGATTACAAAAAATGTATATGTGCATCTATCTAATTTTTATTTAATCTATTTTTATTTAATCTCATTTGTGTCTTTTTGTGGACTATTATATGGATTATATAATATATATATATTATCTTTGTTAATGTTAGTGTTAGATTTTTGCTCCTAATTCGTTTTACCAACATAAAATCTATCAGTTAGTAAAATATCTCATTGTTCATTGTTTGTTCATGTTAGTTCAGAGTGCATTAACAAATGTTGACAAATACAGCTTTGGACTAAAAGTGTATCGGTAAATGTTGAAATCACCACTGACTAAGATGAATAATTTCTGAAGAAGTAGGGAAGTGTTTATTGTTAGTTCATGTTCACTAATTTCACCGGTGGAGGTACAGAGCATTGATGTAGTGCAGATCTTGATGGAGTTGTAAGTTGTATTGCAGCAGTCTGAAGTTAGTGAGCATCTCTATGTCCTACTGACTCCAAACAGTAAAGAACTGAATTTTTTTCTTAGATTATTGACTTCAACAATGCAGTTTTTTCCACCACTTCTTTATTAGGAAAACATCACAAGAAGATCTCCAGTCCTGTCATGATGATTATGTAAACATAAAAGCTTTTTAAAGTGCTTCACAGTGTTTATCTGGGAATTTTCAGGAAATTCAATAATGGCTTAATTTAGTTATTAAAGGGATAGATCACCCAAAAATGAAATTTCTATCGTCATTTACTCACCATCAAGTTCCAAATCTGTATATTAACTCATATTAGCTCATCAGCAGCAAATGTAGACATGAACTGGCCATTTCTTTCTTGACCATCACCCAAAAACATCTGATACAGTGTAATCATATCTTTGAACAGAAAAAGGAAATAGTGTATATATATATATATATATATATATATATATATATATATATATATATACTATTTCCCTTTTTTGTTTAAAGATATGATTACACTGTATCAGATGTTTTTGGGTTAAGAAAAAATGAAGCTCTTCTTAGGATATGAATGCTGAGCAGGAAACTGATGGAACTGTCACATTTATTTTTCAATACCGGAAATAACAGCAACTGAATATGTCTTAAAGTTCAAAACTTGAAGTACAGTATAATCAGTTTACTAAATTATTGATATGTAATGTTGCTCTGTCTGTGAAATGTTGATGGCGGATACAGGAAATTGTTCACTAGCTGTCAGTCAGTATATCATGTTCACACAGCACAGTTTCACTCAGTCTCAAATCATCGGCAGACGCCAAAATACAGAACTTGGAGTCCTTCTGCATTTAGGAAAAAATACTAAAATATAATTTTTTTCTCATCTCTGGCAAGTCTTGAACTTTTCTTATTCTTATTTAGATGTTTCTTCAGACGTGTTGTTCAGTTTATTGAGCTGCTGGACACTTACAATGAGTTAATAATTACTAAAATTATCAGTTTTCATTCTTTTCAGAGGCTAAATTTATGATTTCTATGAGTTTATTTGGCAACACTTTACAATTAGGTTTCATTAGTTACATGAATTAACATGAATTAACAATGAGCAATACATTTGTTACAGTATTCATTATTTGTTAATGTTAGTTAATAAAAATATAATTGTTCATTGTTTATGTTAGTTCACAGTGCATTATAATGTTAATAAATACTTTTGATTTTAAGAAGGTATGAGTAAATGTTGAAATGAACATTATGATTAATAAATGCTGAAGTATTGTTCATTCTTAGTTCATGTTAACTAAAGTAGTTAACTAATGTTAACTACTGAAAACTTACTGTAAATGTCACAGACACGTCAGGTTCCACCTCACTGCAGTACCCACGCACTCAATCACCAGCCTTCTAATCACCGCCACCTGCACGTCATTACTCTGCAATCACCAGCACCATAAAGCCACCACACTCACACACACTCACTGTCCGGTCTCGTTCGCACTACGTGATATGTATGCTTACCTTAAGGACTCCCAAACGACTTACCTACCTGCTCCAGCGATCTCCTTCATCTCCTTCGTCTCCTGGTCTCCCCGTGTGCAAACCTACCTGTGTGTGTGAGTGTCTCCATCGTCTCCCTCCACTGCATCTCTCATCCAGCATCTGCAAGTTGAAAAGGACAGTATTATATCCCATTCATCTCTCATCACGCTATATCTGCCTGTTATCATTCTGTGCTCTACTGTTTGTAAATAAATACTTAACTGGATTGCTTCTACTTCAGTCTCCGTGTCTCTGTTGTAACAGAAGACCGGACCCAAAACAACTTCACAGTATGAGCACCAACGACCCGTTTCAAGAGCTCGTGGACACGCTGCGCCGAGCACTCACACCACAGCTATCGTCATCTTCCTCTAGCAACGCTTCCACTCCAGCACCAGCCAGCACCGCTTCCTCACCTGCATTCACCGCCAGTCCCATGGCCAAACCGGCGCCCTACTCTGGATCGGCGGAGGAATGCAGCGGATTCCTTCTCCAATGCGAACTGGTCCTGGAGATGCAGCCGCAATTCTACACCACCGACACGGCTAAAATAGCGTTCATCATCTCGCAATTGCAAGGTAAGGCCCTGCAATGGGCAGACTCTCTGTGGACTCAAAAGGGCCCTGTGGTCAGATCTTACTCGGCGTTCGTCTCTCACTTCCGAGAGGTCTTCGGGAGACCTCTGACGGATTCATCGACTGGTGAGAAACTCTATAATCTAAAACAACGTAATCTCTCTGTTAACGAATATGCCTTGCAGTTCCGAACGCTAGCCGCCACCAGCGGATGGAATGAACAAGCTCTCATCACATCATTCCGTCAGGGGTTGGAACCCAATATGCGGCTGCATCTCGCTGCATACGAGGACTCCATTGGACTGGAACGCTTCATCCAACTCGCCATTCGCGTGGGGTCCCGTATGCAGTCGTGTCTCCTAGAGCACCAGGGCCAGTCAACCATCACCAACCTCCTCCGTCGGTCCGAACCCGTCAGCTCTCCAGAACCAGCCACCGAACCCATGCAGATTGATCATTCTCGTCTCACCACAAATGAGAGACAAAGAAGGCTGACCCTGAACTTATGTTTATATTGTGGATTACCGGGGCATGTCATCTCCACATGCCCAACCCGTCCTCCTCGGCCCGTGGTGAGTGCAATTTTTCCCTCTATCCAAAAAATGAAACCACTCACTACTGTTGTAATCCTTACTACTGCAAACACCTCTGTTCCAGTGGTGGCGCTCCTCGACTCAGGGTCAGCAGGAAATTTCATCTCTGGTGCCCTCTGCCGACAACTCAACCTCAAAGTCTCCCCGTCTCCGACTAGCTATCAAATCCACTCCATCACGGGCAAACCCCTGAGCCGTAAGAACATCCGTCATTATGTGGGACCTCTTCAACTCTGTGTCGGCATCCTGCACTCGGAGAAGGTACATCTGCTGGTTCTGGAGGAATCCACCGCTGACGTGGTTCTAGGGCGCCCGTGGCTAGAACAACACAATCCCACCATCTCTTGGCGCACGGGCGAAATCCTGAAGTGGGGCGATCACTGCTTTCCCGACTGTTTCCCAGCGCTTCCTGTTCCAAAGTCTCCACTCTCCAAGTCTCTCTCCATGAACGCCACCTCTATCGAAAGCCCTGTCGAGAAACGCTCCGTGGATGTTCCCCCGGACTACGCCCCCTTCAGTGACGTTTTCTGCCCGCAGCGCGCCTCCAAACTTCCTCCACACCGGCCATGGGACTGTGCCATCGATCTGCTACCGGGTGAACCAGTGCCTAGGGGACGCATTTACCCCCTATCACTTCCGGAGGAGAAGGCCATGGAGGAATACATCAAAGAGGCACTCGAACAGGGATACATCCGCCCGTCTACTTCCCCTGCTGCTTCAAGCTTCTTTTTTGTGGCAAAGAAGGACGGAGGCTTGAGGCCCTGCATCGACTACCGTGCCCTCAACAAAATCACTGTCAAATTCCGCTACCCACTTCCCCTCGTCCCAGCGGCCCTGGAACATCTCCGCGGTGCCACTGTGTTCACCAAGTTGGACCTCCGCAGCGCGTACAACCTCATCCGGATACGTGAGGGGGACGAGTGGAAGACCGCCTTTGTCACGCCCACCGGACACTACGAATATCTCGTCATGCCGTATGGCCTGGTCAACGCCCCCTCCGTATTCCAGGATTTCATTCATGAGGTGCTCCGGGAGTATCTCCACAAGTTCGTTCTGGTATATATTGATGACATCCTCATCTACTCCCGGAGCTTGGCCGAACATCGCCACCACGTTGCGGAGGTCCTTCAACGCTTACGACAGTTTCACCTCTTCCTAAAAGCTGAGAAGTGCTCTTTTCACCAACCCTCCGTACAGTTTCTAGGATACATCATTGACCACAGTGGCATCCGGATGGACGAGGGGAAGGTCACCGCTATCCAGTCCTGGCCCACTCCATCAACTATCAAAGAGCTCCAACGATTCCTAGGATTCTCCAACTTCTACCGCAGATTTATCAAGAATTACAGTACCATCGTCAGTCCCCTCACTAACTTACTCCGTAACCAGCCCAAGTCTCTGTCCTGGTCCCAACTTGCCACCAACGCCTTCGAGACCCTGAAAAGAGCCTTCACCACCGCTCCCCTCCTCGTCCACCCTAACCCGGACCTACCATTCATCGTGGAAGTGGACGCCTCCACCACCGGAGTGGGAGCGGTCCTTTCACAGCAGCAGGGGATGCCAAGTAGACTCCATCCATGCGCCTTCTTCTCCCGCAAGCTCAACCCGGCGGAGGCCAACTATAACATCGGTGACCGCGAACTCCTGGCCGTCAAGCTTGCCCTCGAGGAGTGGAGGCATTGGTTGGAGGGGGCTACTCATCCGTTTCAAGTTCTCACTGACCATAAAAATCTCGAATATCTGAAGGCTGCCAAAAGACTCAACCCTCGCCAAGCTCGCTGGGCCATGTTTTTCTCTAGATTCCATTTCTCCATCTCTTACCGCCCTGGTTCTAAGAACACTAAAGCTGACGCTCTGTCTCGTATCCATTCCCCTGAGGACAAGCCCGAAGAGCCTGAAAAGATCCTGCCGGAGTCTATCTTCGTGAACCCTATCCAGTGGTCCGAAGAAACCATTCCCTCCTCCAATGCCTCCACACGCACTCCGCCGGGTTGCCCCCAAGGCTTGCAATACGTCACACGGGCACGTCGCACTCCACTTCTGCACAATACCCACTCATCACTTGGCACTGGTCACCCGGGGGTCAATGAGACCCTCTCGTTGCTCAAACAACGCTTCTGGTGGCCCAACATGGCCAACGACGTCAGAAGGTACGTGCAGGGCTGCAGGGAGTGCGCCATCTCCAAAAGTCCACGCCATCTTCCCACCGGCAAGCTACTTCCTCTGCCCGTTCCTGAGCGACCCTGGTCACACCTGGGAGTGGACTTCGTCACCGACCTCCCTGAGTCTGACGGTCACACGTGCATCCTGGTGGTGGTAGACCGCTTCTCTAAGTCCTGCCGTTTGATACCCCTGGAGGGTCTACCTACCGCTATGGCCACGGCAGAGATGCTATTCAACCATGTTTTTCGCTATTATGGAATACCTGAAGATATAGTCTCCGACAGAGGACCTCAATTCATTTCCCACGTCTGGAAGGCCTTCTTCTCCCTCCTGGGTGTGACCGTCAGCCTGTCATCTGGATACCATCCTCAGTCGAACGGGCAGACGGAAAGGAAGATCCAGGAGATTGGCCGCTTCCTGCGTACCTTCTGTCACGGCCACCAGAACTCCTGGAACCAGTACCTGGGTTGGGCCGAGTACGCACAGAACTCCCTCCGTCAAGCCACAACTGGACTAACACCCTTCCAGTGCGTACTCGGCTACCAACCCCCGCTGTTCCCCTGGGATGGGGAACCCTCCAACGTCCCTGCAGTCGACTACTGGTTCCGGGAGAGCGAGAGGGTATGGGACTCAGCTCACCACCAACTGCAGAGAGCCCTGCGCAGACGCAAGAGGACAGCCGACCTTCGACGCTCCGACGCTCCAGTCTATCAACCGGGGCAGAAGGTCTGGCTGTCCACCAGGGACATCAGGATGCGTCTGCCCTGCAAGAAGCTGAGTCCCCGCTTCATTGGCCCGTTCACCATCCTTCGGCAGATCAACCCCGTCACTTACCGTCTCCAACTCCCTGCACAGTATAGTAGAATTCATCCTACTTTCCACGTTTCTCTACTAAAACCTCACCACCCTTCTGTTGTTCCCTCCACAGAACCTGACGTGGCAGCCGCCGAGCCCCCCCTTCCACTCATCCTGGAGGACGGCACAGCTTACGTGGTTCATGAGATCCTGGATTCCCGGCGCCGTGGTGGTCAGCTCGAGTACCTCGTTGACTGGGAAGGTTATGGCCCCGAGGAACGCTCATGGGTACCCAAGAATGATATCCTTGATCCTATCCTATTACAGAACTTCCACGCCAATCACCCGGACAGACCTGCCCCACGACCTAGAGGACGACCACCACGGCGTCGAGGTCCGCGGCCCTCAGGAGCGGGCCGTGGGAGGGGGGGTACTGTCACAGACACGTCAGGTTCCACCTCACTGCAGTACCCACGCACTCAATCACCAGCCTTCTAATCACCGCCACCTGCACGTCATTACTCTGCAATCACCAGCACCATAAAGCCACCACACTCACACACACTCACTGTCCGGTCTCGTTCGCACTACGTGATATGTATGCTTACCTTAAGGACTCCCAAACGACTTACCTACCTGCTCCAGCGATCTCCTTCGTCTCCTGGTCTCCCCGTGTGCAAACCTACCTGTGTGTGTGAGTGTCTCCATCGTCTCCCTCCACTGCATCTCTCATCCAGCATCTGCAAGTTGAAAAGGACAGTATTATATCCCATTCATCTCTCATCACGCTATATCTGCCTGTTATCATTCTGTGCTCTACTGTTTGTAAATAAATACTTAACTGGATTGCTTCTACTTCAGTCTCCGTGTCTCTGTTGTAACAGTAAAGTGTTTACTTTTAGTTTATTAACCATTTATTTTTGTAATTTGTGCAGATTTACAAGTGTGTTTCTCCACAGGACTGAGCGTCTGATAATGAAGAGATGAACACTGTAGAGAAAACAATTCTTTTCTTTTTTCTGCTACAAGGTGTGGTTTCCTTTCTCTTCTTCACATCTAGTTTTTGAACAACAAAAGTGTGTTGTGAAGTCAAGTGCTAAACTGTTATTCTCTATGTGATCCTATAGTGCTTCAGATAATTTACTTACAGACACTTCAGAACATTTATACAATGTTGAATTTTCTCATGACTTGAAAAGAATATTACTATTTTAATTAAATTATTTTACTGTTGTTCCTGTTCTGCTTATGTTTACCCTTTTAATAATGACCATGTAATGCAAATGAATGTTTTGTAATGGGGAAAAAATACTAATTTTGTTTATAATTTTGTATAACAACAGAAATGTGTTGGTCTGTCTGAATGCTTCAGTGTTTGTTTCTGCTTGTGTTTGAATGATTTTCATCATGTGTGTTGAAGGTGTTTGCTGTAGAGATTTCAGCATCAGTCTGACAGAGAAGATTGAAGCTCTCAGTGGATCATGTGTGATCATAAAGTGTACATTTGAGATTGAGGACAAATATGACACAAACCTCACTGAGAGTGATACAGGACAGTGGTTCATAAATGGAACTGATGTGAATATCAATCAAGTGTTTAACTCCAGAGATCCCAAACCTGATCACTTTAAAGGGGAAATAACTGGAAATCTACATGAGAAGAACTGCACCACTATCTTTTATAATGTTAGTTCAAATCATAATGGTAAATATTACTTCAGGATTGAGAGTGGTGCTCTGAAATACACCTACACTGAAAAACAAAACATCTCCACTATAAATGTCATTGGTGAGTGATTTGAGAACTTTATTTATAAATGAATGTTAAATTATTATTATTATTATTATTAAATTTTTTGTCATGCCATCATTGTCACTTGATTGTGTGATTGTGTGACACACACTTTTTGTGTGTATTTCAGAGTCTCCTCCCAAACCCACAGAGAAGCTGTATGTGGTTCAGGATCAGGAGGAGGTGTTGGAGGGGAGCTCTGTGAGTCTGCGCTGCTCTGCTGAGACTCTCTGCTCCTCTCCTCCACCAACTCTCACATGGAGCTCCACTCCCAGAATCCCCCTCAGTGAGAGCAGCAGACGACAGGAGCTCATCTCTGATCTGAACTTCACTGCTGCTCACAGTCACCACAGAGTCACTTTCACCTGCACTATAACCTACCAGATACTGGACAAGAACAAAACAGCACAAAACAACATCACATGTTCAGTGTAGGATGCTTTTGTGGATTCACTTCTTTTCTCTTCTACAAGAAGCTAAAAATGTAAAATATCATTCTTTCTTTTTTCAGATGCCCCTAAAATCTCTCTCTCCTCCAGTTGTAACAGAACTGATGTAATTGAGTGTTTCTGTAAGGTTGATGGGAATCCCTCTCCTAAACTGGAGTGGCATCTGTCTGGACGTCCCGTCACTAAATCTTCAGACACGTTCATCAGTGAAGAGCGATTTAGCAGCACAGTCTTGAGGAGCTCCATCACTCTACATCAGTCACTCACACACACATCTCTGCAGTGTGTCGGCAACAACACTCGTGGCACTGAAAGAAAACTGTTTCAACTGCTTCCCCCTGTTTCACGTAAGTTTCAGTTCTGTGATTCATCCCATAGAACACAAATTGAGTATGGGCCTGTCCCAAATGGCACACTTAATGTGCTCTTGCGGTCTTGTGGACTTACAGTGGCCACTGTGCGTGTGTCCCATTTGTTATTTTTATTTTTCAGAAGGGTGTTTGTGAGCGCCTCCTTTAGCGATTGATATGCGTCCTCGATGCTCACATTTTCGGAGTCTGTAATAGAGCTGCATGATATATCGCATGAGATTTACCGTTAAATCGCCATCACCTGCTTTCAAATGGAGCGGCATTTAATAGACAGAGCCGTAGATCACTTACAAGCCACGCAATATCGCGTTCATATCGCAGATGAACCTCCTTCGATAATAAACGCGATATCGCGTAGCTTGTCAGTGATCTACGGCTCTGTCTATTAAATGCCGCTCCATTTGAAAGCAGGTGATGGCGATTTAGCGGCAATCAGGGAACCGGCTTTACTGATGAAATGCGCGTGACAATCTCATGCGATATATCGTGCAGCCCTGTAATCAGAGTAATTGCGAGCGCCTCCTTTGGCGATCGATATGTGTCCTCGATGCTGTTACGTCCCCCTTTTGTCTAGGGGTGGCGGGAGAGCAACATATAGAAATAAAAAGTAATAAAAGGATATGTCCCTTCAAAAACACAGGGCATAAATGACAGAGAGTTGGTTCAGTCTGCACTCCCAGAACTCACACAAACACAAAGAAACTCTTCAAAAGGTTTATTTAACATAAAGTCTCTTATAACAATCAAGGATAAGCCAAAATAATAAGGATAACTAACAAGACGCTTCTAGCTTCGGGAGGGGATTAAAGCCAAAGTAACAAACAAAAGGAGCAAGCTGACTGGAGTAAGGGAGTCTAAATAACCTATTAAAACAAAACATCAAATAAACAACAAATCTCTTACCTGACTGCCTCACTAACCAAAAACAGGGGAAAACAGGGGTTAGTAAAAATAAAAAGGCACCCACCTCCCTACTGCGTCTGCAACATTAATAACGGGGGCAATTAGCATACTGCCACAACAGCACATACAACAGGTTTCTCTTAAAGAAGCTTTCACACCAGCAAATACAACAGATTTCTCTTAAAGAAGCTTTCACAGCAGCAAATACAACAGGTTTCTCTTAAAAAAGCTTTCACAGCAGCAAATACAACAAAAGTTCTGGGAGGGAAGACAGGCCACACCCTCTCTGGGGAACAGCCAGCTCCTGCGGTGTAAATGCAAGCTCCTCTCCATACTCTAATGAGGAACAGGTGGCATCAATTGGGCTCCTGCAAGAGGACAGGGAGGAACAGAGGAAATAGGGAAAAAAAACTACACTTCCCAGCAGGCAGTTGGGCATTAGAGAGA
Source organism: Chanodichthys erythropterus (assembly GCF_024489055.1). Classification (NCBI taxonomy): domain Eukaryota; kingdom Metazoa; phylum Chordata; class Actinopteri; order Cypriniformes; family Xenocyprididae; genus Chanodichthys; species Chanodichthys erythropterus. Next base: position 17,407,774 of record NC_090228.1, read on the forward strand.
CAGTGTCACCTACACAGTCACAGAACAACAAAACAAACAAAAATATACGTCCTGGGACGTAACACCCCCACCCATAAATTACAGATTACCACCGTAATTTGTAATAATTCAACATAAATGTACTCACGTACAGAGGCATTAAGTATTCATAGGTCAACTATCTGTATTGTTGGTTCTGGATAACGCATCAGCTATGATATTTTCTAAACCCTTCTTATGATGGATTTCCAAGTTGTACTCTTGCACAATGAGGGACCAACGCATTAGGCGTTGATTAGAGTTACACATTCACGATAAGAAGGTTAGGGGATTGTGGTCGGTATAAAGTAACACCGGGGTACAGCTACCTCCAACATAAACTTCAAAATGCTGTAGCGCCAAGAGAAGGGCTAAGGTTTCTTTCTCTATGGTGCTATAATTCTGCTGGCACTTGGACAGTTTCCTGGAGAAATAACATACCGGATGATCTACCCCAGAGGCATCTTCCTGCAGTAGAACTGCTCCTACCCCAGTTGTACTGGCATCTATCTGCAATTTAAAAGGTAGGGTAAAGTTCGGGGCAAGAAGTACAGGGGCATTACACATAATGTCCTTTGCTGCGGTAAAAGCATCAGCACACTCTGCACTCCACATAAACTTTTTAGAAGGACTCAGGAGGTTAGTTAATGGAGAGACTACAGTGGCGAAATTCTCACAAAATCCTCTGTAGTAGCCCACCATTCCCAAAAATCTTCGCAACTCTCGTTTATTTAAGGGAACTGGAAATTCTAGAATGGCTGAGACTTTAGCTTCCACAGGACGAACTTGACCATGACCAACTTTCTTACCCAAGTAGATTACAACAGCTTTTGCAAAGTCACATTTTGCCAGGTTTAAAGTCAAGGAAGCTTTAGCCAAACGACTGAAAACCTCCATGAGTGTGCCTAGATGGTTTTCCCATGTATCTGAAAAGATCACTACATCATCTAGGTAAGCTTCACAGTGTTCCACTCCAGATAACACTCTCTGCATCAAGCGTTGAAAGGTGGCTGGTGCATTTCGCATCCCAAAAGCCATAACAGAATATTGCAGGAAGTTATCTGGAGTAACGAAAGCAGATATTTCAGAGGCCCGGTCTGTCAATGGCACTTGCCAATAGCCTTTTAACAAGTCCAGTTTAGTAATGTAACGTGCTGCACCAACTCTGTCTACACAGTCCTCTAACCGTGGCAATGGAAAAGAATCTGGCTTGGTAAGACTGTTAACTTTACGATAGTCCGTACAGAATCTAAACGTAGCATCAGACTTTGGTACAAGCAGACAGGGTGAGCTCCAGGGGCTTTGACTAGGCTGAGCAAAACCATGTTGCAATAAGTACTGCACTTCCTCTTTCATTATTCCACGCTTTTGTTGGTTAACCCTATAGGGATGCTGTTTGATTGGTGGGGAGTTTCCAACATCAATGTCGTGACAGATGACAGTAGTTTGGCTGGGAACATCAGAAAACAGCATGGGGAACCTATTAATTAGATGTACCACATCTTCGCGTTTTCATGTAGAGAGATGAGCAAGATAAGTCTCTAGATCATTTAGAATAGCAGAGTTCTTGAGGCGTTCACAGGATATGTTGGCATTGCTCACACCTAAGCCATCCTGTGTAGGAGTGTAAGCAGGTGAGTAAACAGCAGCAGCAGCAGCAACAACAGGAGCAACACTGGGATTATGGGAAGTGACAACCTTATTTGGTGCAACATATGCTTTTAGCATGTTTATATGGCATACCCTAGTCTTTCTCCTACGATCAGGTGTATTAACAACATAGTCAGTTTCAATTAGTTTTTCCTTAATCGAGTATGGACCAGCAAATCTAGCCTGCAAAGGTGAGTTTTGAATGGGAAGTAGCACCAACACAGAGTCTCCAGGCTGAAAGCTGCGGGTTAAGCTCTTAAGATCAAAACGGGACTTCATCTTGGTCTGAGTAGTTAACAAATGACTTTTAGCCAAACTACGAGCTTGGTGAAGTTTCTCACGGAAACAACTGACATAGTCCAACACAGACACCGGACTTGGATTTACAGAGAGCAGCTGTTCTTGCAGAAGTTTCAGAGGGCCCCTCACGGAATGGCCGAACACCAACTCCGCTGGACTGAAACCTATTGATTCCTGTTTTGCTTCTCTGATGGCAAACATCAACAGCGGTAAACCGTCAACCCACTCTTTCCCAGACTCTAAACAATATGCACGCAGCATCGACTTAAGAGTCTGGTGAAAGCGTTCCACAGCACCTTGACTTTCTGGGTGATAGGGGCTGGACAATGCATGACTGACTCCCAATTCTTTTAATACTTGTGCAAACAACTTCGAAGTAAAATTAGTCCCTTGGTCAGTCTGGATGACTCTTGGTAACCCAAAAGTAGAAAAGAATTTGACCAGCTCTTTAACTACGGTTTTAGCTTTCAGAGTACGCAGAGGAATAGCCTCGGGGAAGCGAGTGGCTGTGCACATTACTGTCAAGATATATTGATGCCCTGATTTGGACCTGGGTAGAGGACCAACACAGTCAAGAATTAACCTCTCAAAAGGTTCTCCCATTGCTGGTACTGGATGTAAAGGGGCTGGGGGCACTTTCTGGTTGGGCTTACCAGACAATTGACAGATGTGGCAAGCTTTACAGAATCGAGACACGCTAGATTTAACACCAGGCCAATAGAAATACTTAGTGATACGGTTATATGTTTTTGTAATCCCTAAGTGACCTGCAAGAACATGCTCATGCGATAGTTTTAAAACTTGAGAGCGATAAGCAGAGGGCAACACTATTTGATAGCTAGCAAGGGCATCATCAACATCCAATCTGGAACTCCACTTCCGCATCAAAACATCATTGTCCCAATAATACAGCACACCAGCTGGCAACTTGGTATCCACATCAGCAGCTGTTATGCAATGTTTAAGGGTTGGATCGGATTGTTGCATAGCAACAAGTTGCTCCCTACCAACTTTCAGGGATGGCGGCTCTACCATAAGCATTTCAGCAACATTAGGAGTATCTAGCTCAGTTTCAATCTTGAGCTTACACTCTGTAGGTTCAGATGACGGCACAATGAAGGAGTCAGAGAGATCAATAACGTCAGCAAGTTTCCGGGATTGTGCACGAGTGACAGCACAATCAGGAAATGCAGTGGAAAATCTGGTAGATAGATTTGTCTGAACACACAAGTCAGGCTTATCTATCATGATCGGGGACGAAAACACTTTGCTACCTGCCAGATCATTCCCTAAAATTAGGCTTACACCCTCCACTGGCAGTTCAGAGCGCACACCAATCTTAACAGGCCCTGATACTAGCTCAGAAGCAAGACAGACAGAATGCAGAGGTACTTTTACACAGCCTAGTTCAACACCTCGAACTAAGACACTCGTACCGGTGTAAGACTCAGGTGAAAACGGCAATACACTATCCAGTATCAAGGACAGACAAGCGCCAGTATCACGGAGAATTGAAACTGGATAAGTGGGGGAATCAGGTGAGAGTGAAACAGTTCCACTTAACAAACGGTTCATAACCAGAGACGTTTGATAGTGCAGAATCCTCAAAAGTGGCAGCGGACTGAATAAAAGCAACACTTTTAGCTTTAGCACCCATTTTCTGCTTCCACGCCTTACAATCGGCTATTCGATGGCCAGGGTCGAGACAGTAAAAACACACACGCTTGTCTTCAAATCCCGGACGAGCCCCCAAATATGTTACGTCCCCTTTTTGTCCTGGGGTGGCGGGAGAGCAACATATAGAAATAAAAAGTAATAAAAGGATATGTCCCTTCAAAAACACAGGGCATAAATGAGAGAGAGTTGGTTCAGTCTGCACTCCCAGAACTCACACAAACACAAAGAAACTCTTCAAAAGGTTTATTTAACATAAAGTCTCTTATAACAATCAAGGATAAGCCAAAATTATAAGGATAACTAACAAGACGCTTCTAGCTTCGGGAGGGGATTAAAGCCAAAGTAACAAACAAAAGGAGCAAGCTGACTGGAGTAAGGGAGTCTAAATAACCTATTAAAACAAAACATCAAATAAACAACAAATCTCTTACCTGACTGCCTCACTAACCAAAAACAGGGGAAAACAGGGGTTAGTAAAAATAAAAAGGCACCCACCTCCCTACTGCGTCTGCAACATTAATAACGGGGGCAATTAGCATACTGCCACAACAGCACATACAACAGGTTTCTCTTAAAGAAGCTTTCACACCAGCAAATACAACAGATTTCTCTTAAAGAAGCTTTCGCAGCAGCAAATACAACAGGTTTCTCTTAAAGAAGCTTTCACAGCAGCAAATACAACAAAAGTTCTGGGAGGGAAGACAGGCCACACTCTCTCTGGGGAACAGCCAGCTCCTGCGGTGTAAATGCAAGCTCCTCTCCATACTCTAATGAGGAACAGGTGGCATCAATTGGGCTCCTGCAAGAGGACAGGGAGGAACAGAGGAAATAGGGAAAAAAAACTACACTTCCCAGCAGGCAGTTGGGCATTAGAGAGACAGTGTCACCTACACAGTCACAGAACAACAAAACAAACAAAAATATGCGTCCTGGGACGTAACAATGCGCACATTTTCTGAGTCTGTAATCCAGAGATCTACACAGCAGACTTCTTCTGAACAGTCAAAGTGGCATTACGTCACAAAAGTGTGGACTCACAGGAAAATCGCGAGGGCTTAGAGTTAAATTTGGGACAGAGTCTATCTCTATCCATCCCACCCATTCTCCATACCACTTATCCTCTGCAGGGTTTTGGGAAATTGAGTATCTGTTAGTAAATGAAAAAAGTCGTAACAGCATCAGTCTTTAATGCTAATCTCTCACTTTTTTTTATCATTCCTATGTTCCTGCCATCATTCTTATTTTGTTGTTTAAAGATTACAATATAACTCACTAGCCCTTGTTTAATTGAATCAGTGAATCATCAGTGTTTTTCCAAACACTCCTTTATTCTTCTTTAGGTTCGAATCGTTCCTCTGTGATGATTGGAGTTGCTGTTGCAGCTGTTCTGGTCATTATGTTCTGTGTCATTACATGGATCTGTGTACGGTAGGTGAACGACACGTCATATGTCAACATATATGTTGTGACCAACAAGTAAAAAGTAACACGTTTCCTTCAGAATAGCTGAGTTTAGACACCTTAATTGTCACACTTTTTTTCAAGTAAAAAGCTTTTTTAATAATTATTAATTAAGTGTTTTGTCACTAATCATGGGCAATTCCTGCAATAATATCAACCGTATTTTAAATGAGAAATTACAAACATGTTCATCATGTAGTAATATATTCAAATCAGAGTATGTATGAATTGCATTTTTACATAATGTATGCTTGAACAAATTAATAGATCTAAGCAAAAAAAAAAAAAAAGCAACAACATATCAAACTAAGAGGCATTTATTAAAAAAATAAAAATAAAAAAGTAGGTCAACAAAAATGTTTCACAAACATTAGCAAAATTAATTAGCATTTAATTTATCAAAAATAGTTATACAATTCAAAATGAACACAAACATATTGTTACGGTTGCTGGTGTAGAGATGAGGCTGATACGGATTTCCACAATCAAACAATACTTTAATGAACAAAAAGGCAGAGTACATCCAACAAACGCTAACATAAACAGAGAACGGACAAGGAGTGAAGGGAGTGAGTGCAATATATAGGAGTGCTAACAATAGAGTCCAGGTGCAGGTGATCCGTGATGATGAGGAACTGACGAGGGAAGTGTGTGCAGGTGAGGAGAACAGGATGATTCTGGGAAATGGAGTCCAGGGAAACAAGGGATCTGTAACAGTACCTCCCCCTCCCGGTAGGCGCGTCCTCGCGCCGTAGATGTAACAACCGGGAGGGGGGCGGGCGCCCTGGAGACCTCAAACCGGAGCAGGGGGATGAGTAGACTGGAGTGGAGGTCTCCAGGGTGGGCTCAAAAGCCATGGCGGGTCAGGAGCCAAAGGCAGCCATGGCGGGTCAGGAGCCGAAGGCAGCCATGGCGGGTCAGGAGCCGAAGGCAGCCATGGCGGGTCAGGAGCCGAAGGCAGCCATGGCGGGTCAGGAGCCGAAGGCAGCCATGGCGGGTCAGGGGCCGAAGGCAGCCATGGCGGGTCAGGTGCAGCGGGCAGCCATGGCGGGTCAGGTGCAGCGGGCAGACATGCAGCGGGCATACATGGCGGGTCAGGTGCAGCGGGCAGCCATGGCGGGTCAGGTGCAGCGGGCAGCCATGGCGGGTCAGGTGCAGCGGGCAGCCATGGCGGGTCAGGAGCCGAAGCCTTCGAGGCATTGAGCCCAGGCGTCGCTGAAGGACTGGCGGGTGATGGCGGAACCGAAGGCTCCGCCGACCGAAGCGCAGCCGGGACTCCAGAAGGCCGCAGTAGAAGCAGTAGGACAGCCAACAAAAAGAACACCGGGGGGAGTGAGGAAGCCAACTGAAACTGAGGGACGGAGTGACGGAGCGGAGACGGAGGAGTGTAGTCCAGAGGGGAGGGCAGGCCGACGAGTGAACAAGGTGTGAGTGGAGGCAGGATGGATACTGGTGACGCTGGTGGACTAATGGGTAACGGTGGAGCAGAGGGAGGTTGGAGCCGGGGTGTAGGTAATCGCCCAGAGGTCCGAGGTGGAGATCTGGGCGAGGGGGCTTGAGGTGAAGGTTCAGTGCTGAGACATATGGACGGAGGCGGGAGAGGGAGGCAGGGAGGGGAAACAGTCTTTGGGCTGGAGGGTTCAGACACACAGTTCATAGGAGCAGTTGGTTCGGCGGCGGCGGCTGGAGCGGCTGGCTCGGCGGCGGCGGCTGGAGCGGCTGGCTCGGCGGCGGCGGCTGGAGCGGCTGGCTCGGCGGCGGCGGCTGGAGCGGCTGGCTCGGCGGCGGCGGCTGGAGCGGCTGGCTCGTAGGCGGCGGAGACTGGAGAACTTTGCTCGGCGGCGGAGACTGGAGAACTTTGCTCGGCGGCGGAGACTGGAGAACTTTGCTCGGCGGCGGAGACTGGAGAACTTTGCTCGGCGGCGGAGACTGGAGAACTTTGCTCGGCGGCGGAGACTGGAGAACTTTGCTCGGCGGCGGAGACTGGAGAACTTTGCTCGGCGGCGGAGACTGGAGAACTTTGCTCGGCGGCGGAGACTGGAGAACTTTGCTCGGCGGCGGAGACTGGAGAACTTTGCTCGGCGGCGGAGACTGGAGAACTTTGCTCGGCGGCGGAGACTGGAGAACTTTGCTCGGCGGCGGAGACTGGAGAACTTTGCTCGGCGGCGGAGACTGGAGAACTTTGCTCGGCGGCGGAGACTGGAGAACTTTGCTCGGCGGCGGAGACTGGAGAACTTTGCTCGGCGGCGGAGACTGGAGAACTTTGCTCGGCGGCGGAGACTGGAGAACTTTGCTCGGCGGCGGAGACTGGAGAACTTTGCTCGGCGGCGGAGACTGGAGAACTTTGCTCGGCGGCGGAGACTGGAGAACTTTGCTCGGCGGCGGAGACTGGAGAACTTTGCTCGGCGGCGGAGACTGGAGAACTTTGCTCGGCGGCGGAGACTGGAGAACTTTGCTCGGCGGCGGAGACTGGAGAACTTTGCTCGGCGGCGGAGACTGGAGAACTTTGCTCGGCGGCGGAGACTGGAGAACTTTGCTCGGCGGCGGAGACTGGAGAACTTTGCTCGGCGGCGGAGACTGGAGAACTTTGCTCGGCGGCGGAGACTGGAGAACTTTGCTCGGCGGCGGAGACTGGCGCTGCTTGCTCGGCGGAGACTGGCGCTGCTTGCTCGGCGGAGACTGGCGCTGCTTGCTCGGCGGAGACTGGCGCTGCTTGCTCGGCGGAGACTGGCGCTGCTTGCTCGGCGGAGACTGGCGCTGCTTGCTCGGCGGAGACTGGCGCTGCTTGCTCGGCGGAGACTGGCGCTGCTTGCTCGGCGGAGACTGGCGCTGCTTGCTCGGCGGAGACTGGAGAACTCGGCTCGGAGGAGACTGGAGAACTCGGCTCGGAGGAGACTGGAGAACTCGGCTCGGAGGAGACTGGGGTTGAGGGCCATTTCATCCCCTCAAAAACAATTAAAATCCCCACAGGCACTGGAGCTGGCTCTGTGGGGACTGGAGCTGGCTCTGGAGATACTGGAGCTGGCTCTGGAGATACTGGAGCGGGCTCTGGAGATACTGGAGCGGGCTCTGGAGATACTGGAGCGGGCTCTGGAGACACTGGAGCGGGCTCTGGAGACACTGGAGCGGGCACTGGAGACACTGGAGCGGGCTCTGGAGACACTGGAGCGGGCTCTGGAGACACTGGAGCGGGCTCTGGAGACACTGGAGCGGGCTCTGGAGACACTGGAGCGGGCTCTGGAGACACTGGAGCGGGCTCTGGAGATACTGGAGCGGGCTCTGGAGATACTGGAGCGGGCTCTGGAGACACTGGAGCGGGCTCTGGAGACATTGGGGCCGCTTTCTTCCTCCTCCTCCGCTTACTGGGCCCAGTAGCGGAATATGGGTCCAGCCTGGGGCAGGCAGGGAGTTCGCTGGAGCGGTGTGCGGAGGAAGCCGGAGGTTGACTAACTGGCCCGGCCAACCGTGTTTCTGGATGGACCGGACGACAACACTGATCCTGAACCTCTTCTACTAAGAATTTGGAGCCATTCAACCACAAAATTAAATTGATAGTATCGCTTAAGGAGAAACAAAAAACAGGTTCATCAAAACGGATAGTGTCGTCATCCAATCCATCCAAAAACAGGGAGATCAACTGAGCGTCGGGCCAGTTAGTCAAGTAAGCAAGCTCAACGAACTCCTCCACATATCTCTCCAGCGAACGTCCTACCTGCAGGAGCCCGATAAGGCGTTCGCTGGCTGTTAGGGTGAGAGGCGATGGAGGAGCTGGATCCAGAGAGCTGGGGAAAGTCTCCATTTTTTTTTCTGTGGAAATCCGGTCGTTTTTGGTCCGTTCTTCTGTTACGATTGCTGGTGTAGAGATGAGGCTGATACGGATTTCCACAATCAAACAATACTTTAATGAACAAAAAGGCAGAGTACATCCAACAAACGCTAACATAAACAGAGAACGGACAAGGAGTGAAGGGAGTGAGTGCAATATATAGGAGTGCTAACAATAGAGTCCAGGTGCAGGTGATCCGTGATGATGAGGAACTGACGAGGGAAGTGTGTGCAGGTGAGGAGAACAGGAGGATTCTGGGAAATGGAGTCCAGGGAAACAAGGGATCTGTAACACATATTTTGACACTATACTTATGACACTTGCATATGATGAACGACACTATTGTTACTTCACACATCCACTAAAAACCACTTTGACCCAGGCTGGCTTAGCAAAATATAAAAACCAGAATAGAGAAGTTAGTTTTGAGAAAAGCTCTTGCATCATTTGTTTGCAGACGCCACTTTCTTTGTCATTTTACCTGCAATGTATTTTTAAGTGTGATTAAGGCGTCCTTTTTGGGTGTCACTGCACAAGTTGATTTAATTATATAAGCCAGTCCTGTCTGACTTGTGGTTTTGTTATCTTCAAAGCTAGTATATAACTGATATTAAACATGAACCTGTGCTTTTCAGAAAAAAGAGTATGAAACTTCAGCAGACTAGAAGAGAAGATGCTACAAGAAGCATTTCGACCACTGATGTGAGTTACAAATGACACACAAAATCACACAAACGATTTATTCACTACACAGAAATGTTGTAAAGAAGTTTGTAAAGAAATGTAAATAACTTCTAACTTCTGAACAATGTACACAGACACAATTCAACCCTGTCAATCTTTTAGGCCGTTCCACGCGAGAATGAAGAGGAGTCTGTTTATGCCAATAATGTCATGATGTCTTCTGCTGGAACTGCTACAGAAAATCCAGAATCACTCATTTATTCCTCCATTGATTTCAAAAACGTTACATCAGAGTCACGAGAGTTAAGGAACATCTCTTCACTTCATGCCGAATATGCTGTGGTCAAACATTGTTCTGGAGGAGTGTCAAAGGCAGAGAGCTCAATGGGAGAGTCTTCAAGAGCGATAGAGGCACCGGTGATTGTGAGTGCAGATGGAGTTACTAAACAAACAGAGTCAAAGGATTCAGAGGAAGAGCTGGTTACTGACTCCTCTCAGCTTTACGCAAGGGGTTAAATGTTGCCACCCATAGGGAACTTCAGCAGGGGTGTTTTTTTAATAGTAAAACGATTGTATTTGCTTTTGGATAGTACAAAGATGGTATTCCAGTGTTATATACAAGATAGTAATTAATCAGTATCAAGATATAACCATGGTAGTCGTGCCACCAAGCACCAAAAGAGCTCTTTTTCTTGTCTCATTTGTTGTTTTATACATCATAATGGACTCTTTTTTTTTCTTGGCAGGATTTTTATGTCTCGCATTATTTATTTACCTGGCTGACTTTATCCTTTACATATTGCTGTGTATTCTCTTTCTGATTGTCTGATTGTCAAACGTAATATTCAGAGAGAAGTTTGATTAAAATCAGTTTTAAAAAATGTCAGTAGCTGTTACTTTATTTTTTTTTCAACACAGTCAATGTAGAGTATATTACATTTCATGTCACTGCAAAAAAACAAAAGCACAAGTTGGTCCAATGGAGGTTGCTTGACCAATTCAATTTTTCCTATTCTTTTTTTTTTTAATGATTACGTATTAGTATTGCAAAATTGTGGTAATCAGACGTTTATAGCAGTGTTTCTCAACTCTATTTCTGGAGGCACACCAACACAACACTACGAGTGCTTCTCATTTCTTATTTGTGCATTCTCGTTTGCTTCCCTCGCTTCCTTTCCTTGCGTCTTAATTCCACCCTCTTAGGATACGAGGGAAGGACACACCTGTGACTCATGACTCTTCAGGAAGCTTCCTCACTTGTCGCGGTGCAATTAGAGAATTGAGATGTCTTTTAAATTGGCTGAGTTCAATCAGTTTCCAGGTCACAGGCTAGAGGACGGAGGAGTGAGGAAACGAGGAAGCATCAATTTAAGTACATTAAGGCCATGTCCACACTAATACGTTTTCGTTTGAAAACGTATATTTTTCTCTCCGTTTTGGCCTTCTGTCCACACTGAGATGGTGTTTTAAGTCAATGAAAACATAGCTTTTGGAAAACGTTCTCCAAAGCGGATAAATTTGAAAACGCCGCATTTTTAGTCATGTGATGCAGTCATATGATCAATTCAGCCAAGACACGTCTCCCAGTCTACATTCTCGCTTGCTTTGGCCACTTTATACTCCTGTGTTACTCGCAGCAACAACTCCACCACACTGTCTGTCCATTTAAAAAACTCAGTGCCTTTCCTCGACATTGCCTCAAAGTTTCAAAGCGTCAGAAAGCAAATAAACGCCTAGCGGGAATGACGCAGGTCGAAGCTTTACTCATGCGCAGTAGGGGGATGTAAGCGTTTTCATATGTTTCAGTGTGGATGAGCAACTTTTGGAAAACATTTGAAAATGATAGTGTGGACGCAGAGCGTTTTTAGACGAAAACTCAGTTTTCAAATATATCCGGATTAGTGTAGACGTAGCCTAAGTACAGTATCTCACAGAGGTCTCCCCACACTTGCTCCCCATTCACACCTGAGACCTTGTAACACTAATGAGTCACATGACACCGGGGAGAGAAAATAGCTAATTGGGCCCAATTTGGACATTTTCACTTAGGGGTGTGCTCTCTTTTGTGGCCAGCGGTTTAGACATTAATGGCTGTGTGTTGATTTATTTTGAGAGGACAGCAAATTTACACTAATATACAAGCTGTATGCTCACTACTTTACATTGTAGCAAAGTGTCATTTCTTCAGTGTTGTCACATGAAAAGATATAATAAAATATTTACAAAAATGTGAGGGGTGTACTCACTTCTGTGAGATACTGTAATTTAAGATTAACAAGAAGCTAACAAGGCACAGGTGAGACTAATTAAACACAATGGAGACTAACAAATTTTCAGAAACTCCGGTTGCAATGTTGTTGTGCAGCCAGTGAAACTGGTGATTTTGGCTTGTGACGTCAGAGTGCATGCTTTTATCTTTTTTGTTTACAAGAGGCGAGTCAATGACACAATGGCAGGCGTAGCCAAAATATTGCTGCTAATAGAGTACCTCAGGGATGATGTGTTTTTGTAGGCCAACCCGGAAGTTAGCGGCACACGGGTTCCCTCGATCAAAAACCTATGCATTTTTCCGATAGACTTTTGGAAAATCGCAAAAAAATAAGCTTTGTGTTTAACAAATGGTTGAGACACTTACACGTTTTGTCTAACAAGATAATCTTAACAAGTTAACACAATCTTTATACATTTTGAAGCCTAAATAAAGTCGTCAGATATAAAAAGCTAACAGTAGTCTATAAATGGACTACAGCACGCCATGGTCTCGTGGATCAACGTTGTCACCACCACCAAGCTTCCTCAAACTTTATTTAAAAAACAACTTTATTTATAAACATGCTCGCTAATTATGATCTGCGATGTGTATGAATACTTATCCTCTTTTACATGAAAAATACTTGTCATGGTTTACAAATGCATTGTTTCCTTCTTGTCGTGTGTCTTTGTTGTGACAGGTGTGGGTGTGTATGTTGTGGGTGTGTGTGTTTGTAGGCGTGCCCAGGCCACGTGGATCATCAGCGGATTCAGCTCCCACGCATCACATCACCAGCTGCAGCTCATTCACTCACCCTTCATAAGCTCACTCATTTCTCATCTCCTTTGTCAGATCGTTGTTTGGTGTCTCTGTGCTGTGTGTCCCATCCCGTTCCTGTCGGCGTTGCAGTCGGCGTCGCAGTCGGCGTTCCAGTCGGCGTTCCAGTCTTGTGCTTCCCGTTTCCAGTTCGGTGTCTTTGTGAGTTCGTTCTACGTCTGAACCTGGATTACACTTTTCACCAGCACTCTTCATCACATCGACGCACTTGTTCCCAGCTGACCATCTCAGTCCCTGCGTCATCCGAGGCCTGCCATTCAGTGACTGTTTATTATTATCTTCAATAAACGTGTTAACTTGCTATTGCTTCCTGTGATCAATCATGACAGAACGATCTGACCATGGCATGGAAGCAGCGAGTAACCCACCATCAACGCTGGAGGAGTTCATCAATAACAGCATTCACAGAATGGATTCGCAGGAGGAGAATCTAAATGAGACGGGGAGCGCTGTTCAGGCCTTGGTGGCGCAGGTGTCCGAGCTCACCCAGCAGTTCCGGCTTCTATGTAGTCCCGCTGTGCCGGCCACACCGGCCGTCCTCCCTTTACCATCAGAGAACGCCGCCTAGACGGAACCTCGTCTACCGGTGCCCGAATCATATTCAGGTGAACCCAGCTTTTGCAGAGCTTTTCTAACACGATGTGCTATGCATTTTTCTTTACAACCCAGAACTTTCAGCTCGGAGCGAAGCAAAGTGGCGTTTGTTCTCACCTTGCTGGCGGGGAGGGCGTCGCTATGGGGGACGGCGGTGTGGGAGAATCAAGATCCGTGCTGCGCCTCGTTCCAGACACTCTCCACAGAAATTAAGCGGGTGTTCGACCGGTCTGTCACTGGCAGAGAGGCTGCCAGGATCTTGGCAGAGCTGCGTCAGGGAGAGAGATCGGTTTCTGACTTTTCCATCGAGTTTCGAACCCTAGCATCAGAGTGTCAATGGAACGAGGAGGCGCAGTTGGACATGTTCCTGCATGGGTTGGCTGACCATGTCCAGAAGGAGATCTACGCGCTGGATTTACCCAATTCACTGAACAGACTTATCGAGTTAGCTTTGAGAGTGGATGCTCGACTGACCAGGGTCGAGCAGAGAGTTGTACCTAACCGGATTGCTGGAGGAACAGAGTGCGCACGCTCTAGTGGTGGAGACCCAGTCAGCCCAGTTCACGATCATGAACCCATGCAGGTGGGTCGAGCTCGGCTTTCCCGGGAGGAGAGGGAGAGGCGGAGGTCCCAGGGCCTTTGCCTGTATTGTGGCGGAGCTGGCCACTATGCTTACAACTGTAAGTATGAGGCTACTATCGGGTGGGATCTCCGCCGAGAAGACCTCATCTACATATACGCTCCTCCCGGTAAGATTGAGATGGTCCATCCACACTCACGACTGTCAAGCACTTTTGGACTCCGGGGCGGAAAGTAATTTTATGGACAAGACTTTCGCACTCAAGCTTCAAATTCCCCTCAAACCACTCACTAACAGGATTGCAGTACACGCACTCAACGGTCAGAAGCTCCCCACCATCTCATTCACCACTGAAGATATCACTCTCGTCACCTCAGGAAACCACTCAGAAATTACCTCATTTTTTGTTTTTGATTCTCCCCTCATACCCATCGTTCTCGGTCATCCCTGGATCACCAAACACAACCCCAGAGTGGACTGGATCCAGAATTCCATTGTGGCCTGGAGCAATAAATGTCACGAGTCTTGTCTTGTGTCAGCATGTCCATCTGTCTCTGTTTCTGTTTTACAGGAGGAAACAGCGGATTTGTCTAATATGCCCATTGAGTATCACGACCTGAAGGAGGTGTTCAGTAAGTCTAGGGCTGCTTCTCTCCCTCCGCATCGTCCCTATGATTGTGCCATATAGTTATTGCCAGGAAAATCTCCGCCTAAAGGCAAGTTATATTCACTTTCTGTTCCGGAAAGGGAGGCTATGGAGAAATATATTTCTGATTCACTAGCAACAGGGTTCATCCATCCTTCTTCTTCTCCAGCAGGGGCGGGATTCTTTTTTGTGGGTAAAAAGGTTAGGTCTCTGCGACCTTGTATTGACTACCGGGGGCTGAACAACATAATGGTAAAGAATACTTATCCTTTGCCGTTGATGTCTTCAGCATTCGAGAGGTTGCAGGGAGCATCAATTTTCACAAAATTGGATTTAAGGAATGCTTATCATTTGGTCCGCATCAGGGAGGGGGATGAATGGAAGACCGCTTTTAATACCCCTGGCAGGGCATTTTGGTGGCCGCTCATGGCTCGTGACGTTCGCAATTTTGTGTTGGCTTGCTCAGTTTATGCCACTGGTAAGACTTCCAATCGACCCCCGGATGGGTTAATCCAACCGCTGCCTGTCCCTTCGAGACCCTGGTCCCATATTTCGCTAGATTTTGTCACCGCCCTCCCAAGGGTACACGGTAGTTTTGACCATAGTGCACCAGTTCTCGAAGGCGGCTCATTTCATCCCCTTGCCCAAATTACTGTCAGCCAAGGAGACAGCGTTGATAGTCGTTAACCACGTCTTTCGTCTTCATGGCCTCCCGATGGACGTGGTTTCCGACAGAGGACCCCAGTTTGTGTCCAAATTTTGACAAGAGTTTTGTAGATTACTGGGGGCGACTGTCAGTCTGTCCTCAGGGTTTCATCCCCAGAGCAATGGTCAAACTGAGAGAGCCAACCAAGATTTGGAGGGAACGTTGCAATGTTTGGTCTCTAAGAATCTTTCCTCATGGAGCCAGCAACTTTCCATGGTGGAGTACGCCCACAATACGTTACCAGTGTAGTCCACGGGCCTATCGCCATTTGAGTGTAGTGTAGGGTACCAGCCATCTATTTTTCCTAGTCTGGAATCCGAAGTCGCGGTCCCCTCCGCTCACGCCTTCGTCCAGAGGTGTCACCGCACTTGGACTAGAGCCCGAGAGACTCTTCTCCAAGTGAGGGAGCGCACAAAGGCCAAAGCCGATTGCCACCGGTCGAGAATTCCCGTATAGGCCGTTGGTCAAAAAGTGTGGCTTTCTACCAAGAACATTCCTCTCCGATCCGTTTCTAATAAACTTGCTCCCAAATTTATTGGTCCGTTTACTGTCACCAAAATCATTAGTCCGGTGGCAGTCCGCCTCAAACTTCCTCCGGCGTACAGGAGAATTAATCCCGTCTTTCATGTATCTAAAATAAAACCCGTGTTTCATTCTAGCATTAATCCGTCAGTCCCGGTTCCCCCACAGCAATGACTCGTAGATGGGGAACCTACTTATTCGGTCAATCGTATACTGGACTCTAGGCAGAGGGGACATGGATTCCAGTACTTGGTGGACTGGGAAGGTTACGGTCTGGAGGAGAGGAGTTGGGTACCTGCCAGACACATTCTGGATCACATCCTTATCGATGATTACAATCGACAGGTCAGGGAGTCGGGGAACGCCAGGAGGCGTTCCTAGGAGGAGGGGTACTGTCACGGTTTACGAATGCATTGTTTCCTTCTTGTCGCGTGTCTTTGTTGTGACAGGTGTGGGTGTGTATGTTGTGGGTGTGTGTGTTTGTAGGCGTGCCCAGGCCACGTGGATCATCAGCGGATTCAGCTGCCACGCATCACATCACCAGCTGCAGCTCATTCACTCACCCTTCATAAGCTCACTCATTTCTCATCTCCTGTCAGATCGTTGTTTGGTGTCTCTGTGCTGTGTGTCCCATCCCGTTCCTGTCGGCGTTGCAGTCGGTGTTCCAGTCTTGTGCTTCCTGTTTCCAGTTCAGTGTCTTCGTGAGTTCGCTCTACGTCTGAACCTGGATTACACTTTTCACCAGCACTCTTCATCACATCGACGCACTTGTTCCCAGCTGACCATCTCAGTCCCTGCGTCATCCGAGGCCCGCCATTCAGCGCCATTTGACTGTTTATTATTATCTTCAATAAACGTGTTAACTTGCTATTGCTTCCTGTGAAAAAAAGCTCTTACGTTATTTCTTTGCAGATGCCACTTGCTTTGTCATTTTTAATTGTGACTGAGGTGCTGGAGAGTTATAAATTTGATTATAAATGCCAGTTCTGTCTGAACTATCGATTTCTCTTCCTGTAAAGCTCGTAACTATACTTGAACAGGAACAGGTGCTTTTCATGCTATTTTAAAGAACATTCTATTTTCAGAAAATATGAAACTTCTGCAGAGACGTGCTGTGAGAAGCATTTCGAACGGTGAAGTGAGTTACAACACAAAATCATAAAAATGTGTTCACAATAAAACACAAAAACCTAAAGTAGTAAACATACTTATACTTTTTCCAACCAAAACAAGTATACAAACTGCTGAACCATGGAAACAGACACAATAGTGCTTTCCATCACTGATTCAACCCTGTAAAGCTTCAAGGCCATTTCACAGGACAAACAACAAAACCTAAAAGTTTAAAGTTCTTGAATGTATGAGTGATTGGAGGTACACTCATGTATTTAAAGGTTAATGTTAATGAGGACACAGGAAGTTCAGTCAGTGTATTGTATTAGTAACTCTGTTCACACAGCACACCTCCACTCAGTCTCAAAATTAGCAGCAGTAAAGAACCTGGTCCATAAATATTAGGCTTACATTTTTCTCTCTTTTTTCTTCAGGAAAGATCTTGGCAGCTACACTGGTTTGACTGTTTTCTCATTTTTGGTAAGTCTTTAATTGTGTTTGCCTTTAGATGTATTGTTTGGTTTATTGAGCTGTTGGAAACTATCAATGAGTTCAAAAATATGTTATGTATAATAGTATTGTTCCAAAATTTTCCATTTTGTGGGGCTAATATATAATTCTCATGAGTCATTTTTTAAAATATAATTTTGTATAATTTGTGCATGTAAATAGAAGTGTGTGTTTCTCCGCAGGACTGACTGTCTGTTAATGTAAAGATGGACACTGCAGAGAAAATCATTCTTTTCTTTTTTCTGCTACAAGGTTTGATTTTCCTCCACTTTTAACTAGTTTAATAAGTGCTAAACTTTTCATTCATAAGTATTTTTAACTAAATTATTTTCAGATATTGATTGATACATACATTTTTTGACTGGGATCTCACTCAAAATATTCAAAATTTACCCTTTAAATTATCATATGTATATTGCTATTAAATGTTTTGTGAAGATAATTTAAAAAAAACATTAATTATGTATTTAAATTTTTGTGTGTTTATAACACGAGAAATGTGTTGGTGTGTCTGAATGCTTCAGTGTTTGTTTCTGCTTGTGTCTGAATGCTTTTCATCATGTGTGTTGAAGATGTTTGCAGTAGCAATTTCAGCATCAGACTGACAGAGAAGATTGAAGCTCTCAGTGGATCATGTGTGATCATAAATTGCACATTTGAGATTGAGGACAAATATGACACAAACCTCACTGAGAGTGATGCTACAGGACAGTGGTTCATAAATGGAACTGATGTGAATATCAATCTAGTGTTTAACTCCAGTGATCCCAAACCTGATCACTTTCAAGGGGCCATAAATGGGAAACTACATGAGAAGAGCTGCACCACTATCTTTTATGATGTTAATTCAAATCATAATGGTAAATATTACTTCAGGATTGAGAGTGGTGCTCTGAAATACACCTACAAAGAAAACACTTCCACTATAAATGTCATTGGTGAGTGATTTGAGCCCTTTATTTATAAATGAATGTGTCAAATTAATATTTTAAACGTTTTTTTTCATGCCATCATTGTCACTTGATCTTGTATTTGTGTGTATTTCAGAGTCTCCTCCCAAACCCACAGTGAAGCTGTATGTGGTTCAGGATCAGGAGGAGGTGTTGGAGGGGAGCTCTGTGAGTCTGCGCTGCTCTGCTGAGACTCTCTGCTCCTCTCCTCCACCAACTCTCACATGGAGCTCCACTCCCAGAATCCCCCTCAGTGAGAGCAGCAGACGACAGGAGCTCATCTCTGATCTGAACTTCACTGCTGCTCACAGTCACCACAGAGTCACTTTCACCTGCACTATAACCTACCAGATACTGGACAAGAACAAAACAGCACAAAACAACATCACATTACATGTTCAGTGTAAGATGTTTTTGTGGATTCACTTCTTTTCTCTTTCACAAGAAGCTAAAAATGTAAAATATCATTCTTTCTTTTTTCTTTTTTTTCTTTTTCAGATGCCCCTAAAATCTCTCCCTCTTCCAGTTGTAACAGAATTAATGTAGGCCTAATTGTCTGTTTCTGTGAGTTTGATGGGAATCCCTCTCCTAAACTGGAGTGGCATCTGTCTGGACGTCCTGTCACTAACTCTTCAGACACGTTCATCAGTGAAGAGCGATTGAGCAGCACAGTCTTGAGGAGCTCCATCACTCTACATCAGTCACTCACACACACATCTCTGCAGTGTGTCGGCAACAACACTCGTGGCACTGAAAGAAAACTGTTTCAAGTGCCTCCCCCTGTTTCATGTGAGTTTCAGTTCTGTAATTCATCTAATATAAGAAATATTGACATCTATCATGTAAATGAAAAAAAAAGTGTAAATCGTGCAGTAATTGACTTCAATAGGAATGCTAATGCTAATATCTTACTTTTCAGATTGTTCCTAATATGCTCCTGCCATAATGAATATTTTGTTGTTTAAAATTTGACTGAATCAGGGAATCATCAGTAATTTGTTTTTTGTTCTTCTTTAGGGTTAAATCTTCCCACTGTGATGATTGGGGTTGCTGTTACGGCTTTGGTATTTCTGATGTCCTATGCCATTACCTGTATCTGTATACTGTAAGTGAACGACAAATATGATATTTAGAATGATGCAAAGTAGTGACCAAATTAGTAAGAAAAACAGTTTTAACATATTTAGTCTAATGATTGTATTGTACACAAACTGATTTCTCACATATGTTGCCGATTAAATATTTAAATGTATAGTTTTCAAGGGAATTTTGTGCTTATAAATACAATGAATTATTAATATATAAAATGGTCACACTTAATATTAGGCGACCTTTACTATGTACTAACATTAAATACACACACATTTATGTAATTACTGTGTAACTACATGTTATTCTGGAAAATTCCCACATTAATTGCTAATGAGTTTGAGGTACGGTTTAGATCAAGTTAATTAACTCATTAAGTTTTAGGGAGTCTATCAGAAGTCTATTCAAGTCAATATAAATGTTTTTGAATAATTAATACATAAAAAAATTGTATCATATAACAGAGCCCTATTTAAAGTGTAAAATGTTGCTGCAATATATAAGAAAAAATTAAACCAAGTGGTATTTATATTTAATAAAAAGAGTACAAGTTCAATTTCCAAGCAAAATGGTTTACATAAAAGAGCTAGGCTTTAAACTACAGATATACATTTAAAACTAAACACAAAATTATTTGACACGTTTGGTTGTCATGTGTTACTGTGGTCAGCAACACTGTGGTTTTAAACTAGAAGAATGAGCTTGAGAGGAAATGATCTAACCACCTTGACACCAGTTGGTTAAAAGTCTTTGCAAAAAAAAAAAAAAAAAAGAGAAGTTAGATCTGAGAAACTCTTTAATATACATAGCAGATGCAAGTTGTTTTTACAGTTTGCATCTAATGCAATGACATTTGATATGCAATGATATTTGTGTGTGACCTTGGTGCCAATCCTGACTGATTTTGCAGTCTGTGAAGCTAATTTATTTATTTATTTATTTAACATGGACACATGCTTTGCTTTTTTTCTTTCTTTCTTTCCTAGAAAAGTGAATGGGAAACTTCTGCAGACTACACAAGAAGGTGCTGGGAGAAATGGACACAATACAGATGAAGTGAGACACAAAAACACACAAATGATTACTTCATAAACATTACCCATTCCCACCAACATTAAGTTGTAAATAATGATTGCCGAACAGTTAAACCAGACAAGCTGGAGCTTGTCCATCACTGATTCAACCCTGTCAATCTTTTAGGCCCTTCCACACGAGAATCAAGGCGACTCTGTTTATGTCACGATGACTTCTGCTGAAGCCACCACAGAAAATCCAGAATCGCTCATTTATTCCTCCACTGATTTCAAAAGGTGTAAACCAAAGTCACAAGAGATCGGGAGCATCTCCTCACTTCATGCCAACTACGCTGCGATCAAACATTGTTCTGGAGGAGTGTCAAAGGCAGAGAGCTCAATGGGAGAGTCTTCAAGAGCGATAGAGGCACCGGTGATTGTGAGTGTAGATGGAGTTACTAAACAAACAGAGTCAAAGGATTCAGAGGAAGAGCTGTTTGCAGATTCCTCTCAGCTTTACGGAAAGGTTAAACGTCGTAAGCCATAGAGAACTGGAGATTTGTTTTCTCCTAAACATTTCTGATATACAGTACAGTCCAAAAGTTTGGAACCACTAAGATTTTTAAATTTTTAAGAAGTTTCGTCTGCTCACCAAGGCTACATTTATTTAATTAAAAATACAGTAAAAAACAGAAATATTGTGAAATATTATTACAATTTAAAATAACTGTGTACTATTTAAATATATTTGACAAAGTAATTTATTCCTGTGATGCAAAGCTGAATTTTCAGCATCGTTACTCCAGTCTTCAGTGTCACATGATCCTTCAGAAATCATTCTAATATGCTGATCTGCTGCTCAATAAACATTTATGATTATTTTCAATGTTGAAAACAGTTGTGTACTTTTTTTTCAGGATTCCTTGATGAATAGAAAGTTCAAAAGAACAGCATTTATCTGAAATACAAAGCTTCTGTAGCATTATACACTACCGTTCAAAAGTTTGGGGTCAGTAAGAATTTTTATTTTTATTTTTTTGAAAAGAAATGAAAGAAATGAATACTTTTATTCAGCAAGGATGCATTAAATCAATCAAAAGTGGCAGTAAAGACATTTATAATGTTACAAAAGATTAGATTTCAGATAAACACTGTTCTTTTCAACTTTCTATTCATCAAATAATCCTGAAAAAAAATATTGTACACAAATATTTTGTTCAATTTTACACATTAAATGTTTCTTGAGCAGCAGATCAGCATATTATAATGATTGAAATAAATGTAGCGTTGGTGAGCAGATGAAACTTCTTTTAAAAACATTAAAAATCTTAGTGGTTACAAACTTTTGGACTGTACTGTATGTAAACAATGGATTTTTTTACCATTAAGCCCCACTATTTTTAACACATAACACGCCTTTAAGTTCATCAGTGATTTTGCTGATGGGTTGTGAAATGTGGTTATAAACAAACAAGCGAACTGATGACTTTTAAAGGCAGTGGAGTGTAGACTTCAGCAGGGGAATAAGAATAAAAACCCTGATGGGAAAAAAAAAAACCTCTACCAAAATTTATTTAAAGGATTAGTTCACATTCAAATGAACTTTTGCTGATAATTTACTCACCCCCATGTCATCCAAGATGTTAATGTCTTTCTTTCTTCAGTCTAAAGGAGAAAAATCCTTAAATGTTTTCATCAAAAATTTCTTTTTGACTGAAGAAAGAAGGACATGGACATCTTGGATGACATGGGGGTGAGTAAATTATCAGGAAAAGTTTATTTGAAAGTGAACTAATCCTTTAAAATACATTTATTTCATACTAAGTATACTACAAATCAATTAACATATTTACTGACGTATCGCTTAAAGACTTACTGATATAAATATTATAATGAAACTTTATTTGGGTTACTTATTTATTCAATGCACATTTCTTGTGTTTTAACATCACTATTAGTAAGGATAGTTCCATCTCTGTATAATATCAGTCTTTAAATGCAAGATATTTAAAGTATACCTAAATTATACTTGCAATATTTAAATTTTACCACAATCAGATATACTTAAGTGTATCTTTAGATGGACCTCAGCACTATTTCCAGATAATTAAAGTGCATTAGATACAAAATTAGTTGTTCCACTTTAGTATAACGAAAGTACAATGGCAGGGTATTTACATTCAGTACATAAATACTCTAAGTAAATGTATTTGTAGAATACTTAGTATAAAATAAATTTATTTCAAATACATTTTGATATAATAAAAATGTTGTACGAGTAGAAAAGGACGTTCATTAATTGTACGTCTTTTCATTTATTATATACAGTATACTAAATACTGTATTCTCCCCAATTTTTCCATTATTTTATATTTTTGGATGGTGAAACCATGGTATTATTTGGAGTGCTTTGGAGTTGCCATGGAAATAAGAATGTGATACATTTTATATCTATAATTCTGCTTTCAGATCTGCAAGTTCTTAATAAAAACAACAATAGTCTGGATTAGAGCCACTTCTGAATTAATGAGTAATAAAATTGTTCTTAGATTTTCATTCAGCCCTTTTGAGGCTTCATATAACACTGATGTGGCCCAAGAAGGAATTAAGTTTGACATCCCAGATTGAACATATTTGAAAACAGACACTGATGACTTTTTAAAAATTATTTTACTTTACATATAAAAATTATTTTATTTTACATTCCCACAAGAAAGTGGACTTATGGAAAAAGGATCTATGAATTGTAACTTTCTTTGTAGTGTCTTTTTAAGTGTAAGCTTCAAATACTACCCTAATCTCCACACATGCATAATTTTGGGGATTTTTAACAGCAATGTGTGTTTGTGTCTGTTTGTGACATATCGAGACACAAATGTGTAAAATGACATGGATATGACATAGGTATTACAAGGAGAGGGTGACTTATGAGGACATTACCCCATGACCCCACTTTTCAAAAGGTTTATAAATCATACAGAATGAGTTTTTGTGAGAAAGTAAAAATGTGCACAGTTTCCTGTGATGGTTAGGTTTAGGGGTAGGGCTAGTGTAGGGGGATAGAAAATACGGTTTGTACAGTATAAAAACCATTACGCCTATGGAATGTCCCCACAATTCACAAAAACAAACGTGTGTGTGTGTGTGTGTGTGTGTGTGTGTGTGTGTGTGTGTGTGTGTGTGTGTGTGTGTGTGTGTGTGTGTGTGTGTAACAACCATGTTTCATTTTCTTTTTATATTTTTGCTCAATTATTCTTTTCAAATAATACTATTTGTTCATTTCATTCTTTCATTTAATCATATAATCATTTATTTTGTCTCATTTAACAGTTTAATCATTATTATATTGTTTATTGTTTTACCTATTTTCCTTGTAGTGCTTGTTATACTGTTGTTTATTATTTTGTGGTTTATTCACAAAAATATTTGTCACTTCATGTAATTCTCATTGGTTTTGAATTGGTAAATGAACACTTGTTGAATTTGTGCTGGGTAGGGATGAAGTTCAGGCAAAGTCCTACTGAGCATTGAAACATATATGCAAAGATTATTCAATAAAACCTGCTCTTTTTTTTTTTGCAATTCTTCATCTCCTGCTTTCTGATATTTCCTCTGTCTGCCTTTTTGGCTGATCTGATGAAGAGACTGGATCCAATATTTCTGGCATTTTGGAATGATATATCAGTCATTATCAAGTTCTTTTCTGTATCTCGCAGTGCTGTTTATGGCGTTTTCGTGATAGTGTCACGTTGTCTAGACCTGACCGCTAGTAATCAAACTAATTTTCTTATTGGATAGGCCTACTGAATATTGGTTCACTGATTTTATTCCTAGCCTTTCTCAAATCTCAAACTATCAGTCATTCTTCCAAATAAAAAGGAGTAGGGAATGAAATTAAACTGTTGGACTGTAGGGGGCAAGAGTTCAACATTAAGCCTGAAAATATGGAATGTGATGCTGACAAATTCGGGAGAAAATTAAATCAAAAGTGTTGTTGACTTTGTGCCTTGTGCACCTGCAAGTATTGTAGAACAGTAAAGTTTATTATTTATTTGTTTGTTTCCATTTGTACCTATTTGGGCTATTTGAATGTTTGTTAGTAGAAAACTGTGTCGACCAACCGATATGCTCCATTCCAGACGGTTACTAAGCTTGTTTGATGTCAGACATGAGGGCTCATTATCTGCTGCATCAAAAACAATCTGCATTGAGCAATGGGCTTGGCTTGATGCTTACGTAGCCTATTTAGTTATGCTTTCACATTATTTACTTTAAGCATAGTTACCCAACACTACACAGAAAGAATTGGCATCACTGATGGTATCTTCTTTATCTGATTCTAATCCGACCATGTCGTCTTGTTTTGTACAGAGTGTGCCAGATAATAGAGTACAACAATAAAAATGAAGTGCAAGTGATTACCTTTACACGATTATTGAACAGAACTGAGTACACCAAACTAACTACGGGCGAACAATGTCTTTTTTAGTGCTGAATTTGAATGTCATATATTTAAGGACCCTCTTGGAATTGCTCCGTTTATTATTGATCATTATTTTCCTGTTTATTACTCTGAAGCTGCTTTGAAGCAGTTTGTATTGTATTAAACGCTATATAAATTAAGGTAACTTGAATAATGAATATTATATTATATAATGACAATTCTAGCTGGTCCCTTGTTCTCATGTTACAAACCCGTTTAATAAATATGAAACTCGAAATCTTTGCTTCCGGAGACAAATCTAAAAATGCTAAATATCTCATTTTTAACGAGGAACTTTGTCTTGTTTTTGTGTTAAAATTCCTCAAAATCCTTAAAACAAAATATATATTTTTTATGTGTGATACTGTTATCGTCGTGTAAACTACAAAAACATGAATTTGGTAAAATAGTGATGACATGCACATGTTAATTATGTGTTCAGTCTATAGGTGCGTAGTGTTTCTATTCAAAATCACATCTCTAAATATTAGCCTGGCATGCATAATACAGCATTTTTAGTCACTGTTCCAAGTTCCAGGTTTTACGTCACACATATGCGTTGTGCTGCTCTCATGAACAGCTCGGGCCAATACTGAGTCGGTGTTCTGACGTTGAACCTGGAAGTGCTGAACGTAAACAGCGTAGTACACAGAAGAGAAGAAATTGTTGAATACAGTTGTTATTTTTGTTTTGTTTTTGCATACAAAAAGTATTCTCATCACTTCATAGCATTAAGATTGAACCACTGTAGTCACATGGACTATTTTAACAATGTTTTTACTATTTTTCTGAACCTTGAATGTGGTAATTATGTTGCTGTCTATGGGGGATAAAAAAACCCTCTCAGATTTCATCAAAAATATCTTAATTTGGTTTTACGGATTTGGAACAACATGAGGGTGAGTAATTAAAACCAGAAATTTCATTTTTGGGTGAACTAACCCTTTAACTCCACTTTTACACTCGCAAACTTCCCTTAGTACTCCCCCTCAGGGGAATCCCCGCCTCCATTTTGAAGTGTGTTCAACTTCGTCAAGTGGGTGAGGCAAACCCCTTGATTTTGAATGTACATTTCATGCAGATCCATAGACCCCAATGCAACATGATTGTGATGTCACAGCAGATCGTGCTTAATTACCCCCACCCTACACAACTCTAGTGTATAAAATTTGAGTTATTTTTTACGTTTAGCATAATACTTGTAGCTACCTTAAGCTGACTGTTATAGTTTATGGTATTGCTATCTTATTTATTTGTGTAATTTTTTTTTTATATTTTCTCCAACAGCCCAAGCATGCATACAGGCCTATAGAATGATCAAGGGCTTAGGGCATTTAATTGAAAGGGTTCTGCCAGTAGTAGGCATCATAAGCAATAAAATACATTGGAGCAAATGAGAAGGAGTGAAGTTAGCAAGGTAAGGGCATAAAAAATGGACTTAAACACAGCCTTGTTGTCGTTTTGTTCCTGTATTCCCTTTCAATTTAGTCCCAGGCTGTGTTCAAGATCGCCCCCTCATTCACTATTCCCTACATTACTCCACTAATATAGTCCACTTAAAGGTGTGAATGAAGTGACTGAGTGCGCTGGAAGGGCTTTTTTTGTCATTGAAAAAAACATATTTAAACCTTAACAATTAAGTAATCAATTAAAAAGCAATTTATACCTGTATGATGATATGCTGGACCAGCGGTTTGGATTAGAGCTTAGATCGGGCCCAACAAATCAAGCCCGACCCTACCCGAGCCCGAGCACGTTGTGTCCGAGCCCGGCCCGGCCCGACACGTCCACTGTAATTATGAGCCCGAGCCCGATTTAAACCCGACCATTTTTAATATGTGGGCCGTTATAACCAGGGGCGGCGCCAGATTATTATTTTTTTTTTTTTAACGCAGGTGCTGCTGTGCTAGATCATAGGCTACAGGGGGGAGCTGCGCAGTTATATAAATTATATAAATACTATTAATAAATGAGCAAAAATTGGCCACTCAATATTAAATATTAAATTATTTTAATCATAATAAAGTTTTAATTTTATTAAATTGAACAAGCTCAACATTCAGCATTCAATCAAATATTCTTAAAGATTAATTATTATTAATAATGTTACTTCAACCTATTGTTATTTTAACATAATATGTGTGTGAGCAACAAGTAAGATGTGCATTTGTAAATTCGGTGACAGCGTGTGTTACGAGTTTCAAATGGTGTAAGTGTGTCCGTGGCGCGCCGGCGCCTCCATATCAATATTATATTGTCTGCTATATTGCTTTTTATGTATTAAATCCAGGTAATTGGATGATGAAAAATGTATTAAAATTAAGATACAATTAATACTAAACGAAATTCACTTTAAAGAAAATCTTTCTTCAAAACAAAACTTAACAAACTTGAAACTAAATGTGCTTATTTAATGGCTAAAACACGTAGGCTATAGCTAGACTCTCTTTTTGTACAAATTGCAGCACATTCATTTAATTCTGAATTTTGCATATGTAAGTTGAAAAGCATTTGTTTGTGCATAGTAAAACATATCTGTAACATTTATCAAGTTCATAATTGTGCGTGCATTTATTAATTATTATCTTAATGAATAATACGACAAGGAAGAAGCATGTAAACTGCGTTGTTTGTTTATTAAAACTAGTTTAAAATGTTTCCATACCTCCGATTTTCCTCCAGACTTGCTCAAAGTTAATTCTCCTGTTTTATTTTTTTCTTTGGTTCTTCAAGCTCCATGTTGTACTTAAGCCTCGTTTCGGCTCCGACAAGGTTTTGTTCCGTCTTCTGAGGGGTGTCAACTCACACCAGAAGCATTTCAGAAGCGAAGCGGCTGGATTCGCGAGACCACTAGATTTGCCTGGCAAACATTGTTTTCGTTAATTTTTTCATGTTTTTAATGGCTAAATGGTTATATTTTGTCCGGTTTGATTGTGTTTATTGCTATGCCATACTTTATTTTGCTGTAGCCATACAGATGAAGTTAAAACACAACAAAAAACAAGAAATTTCAAGTTCGAATCTCTTGTCGTCAGTTTCTGGCATCGTATTAATGTGAAATATGAGCGGGAGTTTACTCAGGGTGATTATTTTGACTTTATTTTGTATTTCAGCTGCGTGTCTTGGACGCGGCGTCCGTCAAAAATATCTTTAGCGAAGCGGCGCGGTGAGCCGCTTCTGGGACGCTTCTCAAACGCACCGCGGCGCGGCTGGTGTAAACACGAGCATTGACTAGAGTGGCCGCGTATCAGCTCCGGTAGCCGCGTCGCACGCGTGTAGTGTAAACGAGGCTTTAAACGAGGCTTTAAGCTACTGAATAGTACAACACGCACAACAGGTGTGATGCATCACGCGTGCGAGACTGCGAGTGGACGAGACGCTGCGCATGACACGTGACAAGGGCCCGACCCGACCCGGCCCGAGGACGGTGGCGGGAAATATCGGCCCGACCCGGCCCGCGGGTCGGGTCGGGCCGAGTCCGGGCTCGGGCTCGGGCAGAGAATCTAAGCTCTAGTTTGGATGATTCCACTGCGGGTGCCGTCTTCAGGTCAGACGCGGGAATTCATTCTGCGCGTGACTCTCACAGTGCATTATAAATATTCTCTAGCCATTGAGCATAGGTCGGTTGTACACTCGTTATTGCGGTGCATTATGGGATTGAATGAGTGTTCGACCTCGGTGTCCCCTCAAATAGTGCCCTATTTAAGAGTAAAGGGAGCTATTTCGGACACAGCCCCTGATTATTCCCTATTTAGTTGCCTTAGTTACTGATTAGTCTCACCTGTGTCTCATTTAGTTTCCTTTGTTCGCACTGTGTATATAAAAACTTGTGTTTTAGTTTCTTCTTGTTGGTTCTTGTTTGCTTTATGTGTGATTTGCGATCTCCTTTTCGTCTTTATCTTCATGCGTGTTGGCTACCATTACAAATTTAACAGTTTGGATCAAGGAATGCAATTATCAGACCTGAGGAGAAACGGTGTCATTTAAAAACACAAGGAAACTTCTTATCTGTATTTGATACAAAACAACCATGGAAGAATGTGCATGTCAAAGTGTCATTTGTCAACAGCTTGTGATTGCTTCTTTGTGCTTTCACTTTTGTTTTGTTTTATCTACAGTCACTTTGTCCCTACATTTGCAAATAACCTTGCTTTTTTATTTATTTATTGACTATTTGTCATGAGAAACCATCATGGTTTGTCTATTGCAGAGTTATGGTGTCTCCCCACTGGCACAGGATGTACCAGGTACTGCAAGTCAAGAGGTCAAAGCTTAAATAAGGATTCCACACCTCGGGGAACATTTACTGTATGCTGTGACACTAAAATTAAATACAGTTTTAACTTGACCCCATTTGTTATACACTGGCAGACTACCATTTTTATGATAATGGGGGCAGTTTTGGCATTAAAAATCAAGGCATGGTGAAAAATAGACTGATCTTGGTCTTTTCTTGACAACAAAATTAAAGACATAACGTGACATTCAAAGAAGAATGTCTAAACGTATCACTCAATGCGGGAAAAATCCAGTTTAAGACCGGCATGTGGACTTACGAGTCATGGGTGTACACGTAGAGCCAAGAAACTGTACTTGTGAAGAACAGATTCTTCTACATAAATCTTCTGCCCAAATTCTCCCTCCACCTATCTACAGTATCAAGAGTTGCCCTGGAGGAATCAGGAAATACAGTGCAGCTATATAAGCACACTCTAACAGAATCTCCAAACATTGTGGCCGCACCTGTAGTGAGAGAACAGGAGAATCACATTGATTGCTGAATCCACTGACACAAGAAGGTTGGCTTACTTTAATAATGCAACAACATACTTGTACATAACTGTAATATTGGTGTTAGAGTTGCCATCTCAGTTTCTGAGTATAAACTAGACTTTGTTTATTCATGTGGAATGGAATTTAACAAGACAGATAAACAGTTTGACTCTAAAAAAGGTCAATCAGTGCAAGTTCAGACTATTTCTTTTCTTTTTAGGAACAAGACACTCTGTGTTGTGGAACAATGAAAGCTTGTCAGGGCATCCTGCTACTCTTTAGCTGGCTGTTCCTCGATACTCTAGGTAAACTACAGTATGAATGTGTTTTTTAAGGATTCATAAACATATAGAAATAACATTTGTAGAATAACTGAAAATGTATTATAATTTCCCTATAGCTTTGGAGTGTGAAGTGATTCCTGGCAACCTGAGGCAGATTGATGCTGGGATAGGTGTAGTGGGTGGGGTGAACGACGACAATGAAGTGTTCCTGTTGCTGGGGACTGGTTTTAGAAGGATAAATGTAACAATGAAGCACTTTACGGTTGGACCTGCTGGAGAACTTGCAGTGAATTTATCAAACAGCGTCTTTAAGTTTCAGAGTGGCAAATTCAGCTCGATTCCAGGTAAATAATAATAATAAAACAATAAATAAGATACACATTTCTTTTTCATTCATTCTCTATGTTTTATTGTTAGTCACTTTTAAACAGGTGGATGCTGGAGGTGACCAGATTATTGTAGGCATTACTCCACTAGATGACATCTTCTGCTTAAATAAAGATGCTAACAACATCGGGCCATCCAGCACTTTCCCTTGGGTGCAACTTGCAGGAAAGCTGAAGTACTACAGCTGTGGCCCATACAGCTGTTGGGGAGTGAACTCCGCAGGGAATATCCTCCTCAGAAGGGTAAGGGTACTACTAAGGGCTTAAACAGGTATGAAGAAAGAGGTTCAGTTCATCACTGAATTAGGCATCATCTAATGCTAGGCAGCTTTAAAACATTACTTGTCAGTAAAGGGATTGAAAACAGCTGTGATCATGCTATCTGTGAGGTTTCTGTATCTTCTTGTGTTTTATAGTCTGTAAGTGGTGCTAACTGTGGAGGGGCGAGTTCCTTTGATTTAATTCCTGGAAGTATGTCCATGGTTGAAGTAGCAACTGATGGCAGCGTCTATGCTGTTGACACTCAGGGGTCTTTATTTCAGAGGTGAGCAAAAATAGTTCTATCTGTCAAATTTGAACAGATGTAAAATATAAGAATGATTTTCATTGGCAGAAACCATTATTCTTGTTTATTTTAGAAATGGTGTCTCTTCATCGAATCCCATTGGCACAGGTTGGTTAGGTTTACTTGTGTGTCCCAACGGCCACAAGCATGTGACTTCTGATCAGGGAAGGCTGTATGTCATCTGTAGTGACGGATCCATCAGGAGATGCATTTAAATGTCCAACAGAAGAGCTCAACTATCATTATAAAATGTTTTTCCTATCTTTCCTTTGTTACATTTATTTGTTGTCGATCAAATATTGATTCATGCTTTATTATTTTTAAAGTGTCAATAAAGAATTGTTACATAATCAACTTCTTTATAATCAATAATTACTGGAACTCATTCACATGATGTTTAAATAAATTTACATTTGGGGAAAATGCATGAGGCATCACTTTCAGTTTGTCAGAAGCAGTGTTGGGAAAGTTACTTTTAAAAGTAATGCATTACAATATTTTGCGTTACTCTCTGAAAAAAGTAATTGCGTTACTTAGTTACTTTTTTATGAAAAGTAACGTGTTACATTACTTTTGCGTTTCTTTTTCTCACCTGGGCTGGGCTTGCTTGTTTGTTTTTTAATAACAATGAAAAAGTATTTTTGGCAAACATAAAGGCTCTTTCACCAAAAGTGAAATGAATAAGACTCAGGCTGAAGGAAATGCATATTACTTACACCTGTACAGTAGAGGGCGCAACTCAAACAAACCTTTTAGCTGTTCTGCCATTCTGGATTAAAGAAAAATAGGATACAGGAGAGAAGGAAGTTCAACACTCTTATTTCTTAATCTAAAGTAATTTTTGTTAATTAGTATAGCTGAATTAGATCATTGAAGGTTTGCAACAAAGACATTGGTTAATAAAGTGAGATTAGATTGATAACCCCCCGGTTTCACAGATAAGGCTTAAGCTATAGTCCCAGATACATGTTTGAGCTGTTGCGCAACTTGCGCGAACATATATTAAAATATGTCAGTGCCATTGTTTTGTCTCAAGATTCACACAAGTAATGTTTTTTCAAGGGAACATTTATAAAAGCTACTTAAATGTCCTAATTGAACCAAGGCTTAATCTTGGCTTAGTCTAAGGCCTGTCTGTGAAACCAGGCCAAAGTATATTTGTGTAATTTAATATAGTTAATTATATCAGGTTTGTGTAAAATTCTGAGATTACATTTTACTTTTTATTCATTTTGAGGAATACTGAATGTTTTTGTGCAAGTGAGATGAGTAAATGCATGTTCACATTTAGTCTAGAACTACAATAACCATCATATTCACACAGCACACACAACACCTCTGCACTTTATTTCTCTCAACATGGAGACAGGAGAGCTGTCAGTCAATAAATGTGAAAAAAGTAACTTGGGTTAATTATTTGAAAAAGTTATGTGTTACTTTACTAGCTACTTCAAAAAGTAATCTGATTAAATAACTAATGATACTTGTATTGCATTACCCCCAACCCTGGTTTGAAGGAATGATAAATCATGTAAGGTAACACACTTACAATGTTACATTTAAGTAATGTAAAGCAAAGCAAAGCTACCTAATGTAATATACAGTGGTAACACTTTACAATAAGGTTCATTAGTTAAACATTAATGTATTAACTAACATGATCTAACAATGAGCAATACATTTGTTACTGCATTTACTAACAGAGCTGGGTAGTAACGGATTACATGCAATCTGGATTATGTAATCAGATTCTAAAAATCAAGTAGTTGTAATTAGAGTAAATTACATTTAAACTACTCATATCTTAAACTACTACAGTTACTTTTTTATGGATTATATGATTACATATTTACACAATGGCAGTAAGTTGTTCACAATTCATTGATTCTCCTAATTTTTTTCATTTTTTTTAAATGTTTATATTTTTTCATAATAACCCTGACGCATATATACGTTCGTGATTCTTCAAGTTTTTTCCGGCAGTGAGGCGGAAATATAGATTAATATATTTAAAATATATTTTATATATATATATATATATATATATATATATATATATATATATATATATATATATATATATATATATATATATATATATATATATATATATATATATATGATATATATATATATATATATATGAAATAATAATAATAATAATAATAATAATCTTTGAATGATGAAATTGAAGATGAAATATTTGATGTAGCAGTGATATTGCTGTGTATTTCATGTTTTTCAATATTTGTTTTTGTAATGTTGCTGTTTTCTAAATGTAATTAATATTAAGTAAATATGTTTTAAATTCATAAGATGTGATTTTGTTTTATTCAGTGTTACTCTCAGCAAACACTAACAGGTACATTAGTGTTAGTATTTTGAAGTATTAACTGTCCATACATTGCACTTTAAAAGAATCTGTTGAAGCTCTTGTTGGTGAATATATTTTTTTGGAATATATTTTTTCTTTGTATCTGTCAAAATAGTACAAGATTATCCTACAATATATGTGACATCAAATAAAGGTTAGCACAAAAGTAATCTAAATGTAATCCAAAAGTAGTCAGATTACCAAAAATGTGTAATCTAAGAGATAATATTACTGATTACAAATTTTGTCATGTAATTTGTATTCAGAAACTGATTTTAATTTATAAGTAATCTACCCAGCTGTTTACTAATCTTCATTAATGTTAGTAAATGAAAATACAGTTGTTCATTGTTTGTTCATGTTAGTTAATGTTAACAAGATTTTAATAATGTATTAGTAGATGCATTAATAAATGCTGTATAAGTGCAGTTCATTATTAGTTCATGTTAACTAATGAAGTTAACTAATGAACCTTATTGTATACAGTCAGCCAGTAGTTATCACATATTGTACTATATCACGCTAAAGAGGATTTTTTTTAATATGACAAATGATTGGTATGTTTATTATTACATGGCTACTCACCACATTTGTAAATAATCTGACACAAAATAAATATATTAGCTCACTTAGAAATGAATAAAGCTTTGACCAAGCAACAAGTCAAACACTACTACAACACAGGAATATTAATACAGAACTGCAGTAAGAAGGATGCCATACGAAGTGAGCAACTTAACCCTTTCATTAAGTGTTCTTCCATGAGGCCATCAGTAAGGGGCTTATGTAAGGGTCACTTCAAGGAACTTGAGGACTCGTTGGAGATTAGAAAAATCAGCAAAGAATCACTCACTGGTAGCTAATCACCACAAGATGCATGTCGATTAGAAATGTGTCTGAATGTGGTTCAACATGCTCTGATATCATGCTGACAGTTGTCAAAATAACCTTTGTGACGTCAAGGCATGCCAGGCGTGTATTCATGCATGCAGTTGCTCCAAAACTCTAAGGTTAGCGATAAAGGACAACACAACAGTTCACGGCAAAGAAAAAAGATGCCATCAGAGTCTCACTATACGTTCTCCATATACAAAATATTTGTATAGGCCTAAAAATGCATATTTTGCAATAAACTTATAGTTTCTATATGTAATCAACAACTATAAATGAATAGTTTCCATGAATTTTAAATTAAATTGTTATTTTAATTAGATTATATAATACTTTACAATAAGGTTTAATTTATTAACATTAGTAAGGCTAACTACAAACCCGATTCCAAAAACGTTGGGACACTGTAAAAATTGTGTATAAAAAAGGAATGCAATAATTTACAAATCTCATAAACTTATATTTTATTCACAATAGAATATAGATAACATATCAAATGTTGAAAGTGAGACATTTTGAAATGTCATGCCAAATACTGGCTCATTTTGGATTTCATGAGAGCTACACATTCCGAAAAAGTCAGCGCTCAGCTGACTATCAGCGCTCAGTTCAGAAGCCTGCATCTCTGATGGTATGGGGTTGCATGAGTGCGTGTGGCATGGGCAGCTTACACATCTGGAAAGGCACCATCAATGCTGAAAGGTATATCCAAGTTCTAGAACAACATATGCTCCCATCCAGACGTCGTCTCTTTCAGGGAAGACCTTGCATTTTCCAACATGACAATGCCAGACAACATACTGCATCAATTACAACATCATGGCTGCGTAGAAGAAGGATCCTGAAGGATACTGAAATGGCCAGCCTGCAGTCCAGATCTTTCACCCATAGAAAACATTTGGAGCATTATAAAGAGGAAGATGCGACAAAGAAGACCTAAGAGGGTTGAACAACTAGAAGTCTGTAGAAGACAAGAATGGGACAACATTCCTATTCCTAAACTTGAGCGACTTGTCTCCTCAGTCCCCAGACGTTTGCAGACTGTTATAAAAAAAGAAGAGGGGATGCCACACAGTGGTAAACATGGCCTTGTCCCAATACTATCACTGTTCTGTTTAGTTAATTTCATTTTGATGGACTTTAAGGGTATACGTTTACACGACAAGGAGGACATGGTTAAAACGGAGAAGTTTTTCTGTTGAGTTTTCCGCGTACAGAAGAATCTGTGAAAATAGCTAAAAACGCTGTATTCTGCTGGCAGGCCATTAGAAGGCAATGAAACACTATAGACTGAACATGTAATGTGCATGTGCATGACATCATCGTTTTCATAGATTCGCGTTTTTTGCACTTTGAAACCTGTTTTCAAAAGTTTGCGTTTTCAGGCCACCAAAACGCCGTTGTCGTGTAAATTAACGGCCAAAACGCATAAAAAGTTTTCCGTTTTTAGTTGAAAACGGTGTCATGTAAATGGATCCCTGGTTTGTTGTTTGTTGTCACATGTGTTTCCTTTGTCTAGTTTCCCGCCACTTATGAGTTGTCATGGTTACTAATATGAGTAGTCTTCTTTCAGTTCAGCTGTGGATTATTACAACTTTGGTTCCTCAGTTCATTGTTGGTTGTTGTTTGTGTTAGACTTATGCACTTGCTTGCGTTGTTAGGTTCTTGTTAAATAAGTCTTGTTATTCTTTTTAACCTGCCTTCTTCTTTGTCATCTTTAGACCAGATGTAACAAATACATTATCAAAATCAAATGTTTTTTATCATATATATATATATATATATATATATATATATATATATATATATATATATATATATATATATATTTTTTTTTTTTTTTTTTTTTTTTTTTTTTTTTTTTTTATCATTTGTGATTTCCAAATATTTTTTTGTTTCAAATCAAAGTTTGAATTGTGAGTAACATTATAGCTGGTTGGTTTGGTTCATGACTTATAATGCTTTTTAAAAATCTTTATAGGAAAAATGAATGGGACAAACATTTCCAGAACTAACGCGGCTGACAAAGCAAGTGAGTACTAATATTAGCAAATTGAAAATAAATAGCTTGTACCTGTAAATTGTAAATAAAAGTAAATAAACTTTGTGAACAGCCAGATATGTTTCTACCATCACTAGTTTTTGAACCCTGATTAGGCCCTGTTGTTGCCCTATTAATATACAAAGTACGTTTTACCTTTTGTACCTTTTACTTTTATATATTTTTGTACCACCTTTTTTTTTTTATCCATAAGGGTATATTTATATATTTTTATATGTCCTGTTTTTTTTTATTATTATTTATAATGCTGTTTGATGTTAGGTGGGTTGTGTTTAACACATTTAACATTGTGATTATGAGTTCCACACAGTGAGGTGTGTATTCTAAACTGATCAAGCAAAAAAAATGAAACCAAAACCACCAACAACAACACTGCTAATCAGTATCGGCGATAAGCATAATTCTGCATGTCAATTGATGTGGAAAAGAACAGTCCTGTGACAAAAGAATTCAACCAATGTGATCAAAACAGATTCTTGTACATCTGATACGTCCAAGACATCAAAATATCAAAGACGAACCAAATCCCCCTCAAACCACTGCATAATTCCTGTAAACGGTAGGTAGATGTTGCCTAATCAGGAAACAAATTCCAGCTATATAAGCAAATTGTCATGCATCTCCAAACATTGTGGCCGCACTTAGTGTGAGAACAGGAGAATCACATTGCCAGTTGAATCCACTGACACGAGAAGGTTGGCCTAATTTAATAATACGTAATCAATGTAATGTTTGTTGTAGCATTGGGATTTCAGCTTCTGCATATAAACTAGAAAAAACTTGATGTTTATTCATGTTGTAGGGAATTTAAGAAGACTTTTCACAATCACTCAGTGCAAGATCAGATGCAGGTGAGTTAACAGACTTTTTTTCTTCAGTTATCAGACTTTTGTGTTCTTGAGTTAATAGACTTTTTTGGTTACGCTTTATTTCGATGGCCCACTTTAGATATTCTACAAAATATAAGTAACTTTTCAACTACATTTCAACTAACACTCATTAATTTGCAACTACGTGCCAAATAACTCTCATTAGATTATAAGTAGGCTGTTAGTTTAGGGTTCGGGTTCGTAGAATAAGCTGACATATAGTTGCAAATAACTTGTAGTCAATGTCTGTTGGAGCATCAAAATAATGTGTTGGCAGATATTAAGAAGACTGCTAATAGTATAACTATAGTTGGAAGTTGACAAGTAGTGGCAAAGTTACTTATAGTTAGTAGAATGTCTAAAGTGGACCATTGAAATAAAGTGTTAGCCTTTTATTTTTTATTTAGGGACGGGACCAGGAACAATGAAAGTGTGTCAGTGCATCCTGCTCCTCTTTAGTCACCTGTTCCTTTATACTCTAGGTAAGCTATGTTTCGGAGGACTATTGATCAAGATAATAACATTCACAGAATAATCAGCATTACTAATTATTTTATTATATTATCCTTATAGCTTGGAATTGTGAAGTAATACCTGGTACCCTGAAGCAGATTGATGCTGGGCTAGGGATAGTGGGTGGGGTGAACAATGACAATGAAGTTTTCCTGTTCCTGGGGACCAGTTTTGAAAGGATCGATTTATCCGCGAAGCACTTTACTGTTGGACCTGCTGGAGAACTAGGGGCAAATTCATCAAACAATGTCGTGAAGTTTGTGGATGGTAGCTTCAAGCTGATTCCAGGTAAGAAGTGTTGTGGTATGCTTCCTATGCAACGTGTATTTTTGCCAAGTTTGGCAGTCTGGATGAGTCAATGCTAGTTGGATCTAGTCTGCAGATTTTAGGCATTTGGAGTTGACCGATTTTACTGATGGGCACAGACTCTCTCACATCTCTTTGGAGCTTCAGACTCAACTTTAATTCAGTCAAAGAGTATCAAACATGATATTTTGAACTGATTTTACAACACAATTTGTTTAGTATATGATGATCAGTCTGTCTATGCTGACTTTCATTCAGTGTCTTCATTTTACTGTCAGGCGTTCAATTCAAACAAGTGGATGCTGGAGGTGACCAGATTATTGTAGGCGTTTCTCCAGTAGATGATGTCTTCTGCCTAAATAAGGATAATAACAATGTCGGGCCGTCCAGTGATGCTCCTTGGATACAACTTGCAGGAAAGCTGAAGTACTACAGCTGTGGCCCATACAGCTGTTGGGGAGTGAACTCCGCAGGGAATATCCTCATCAGAAGGGTAAGGATCTTGTTAAATACTGAATCCTGAATCGGTGAAATGGGCCTCTTCTAGTTCTAGGCAGTTTCAAATCATTACTTCTTAAAATAAAGGAATTGAAAACAGATGTGATCAAGCTAATGTTGAGTTGTTTTTGCCTTTTTTTTTTTTTTGCAGTTTGTAACTGGTGCTGCCTGTGGAGGGTCGAATGTTTTTGAGGCTGTTGCTGGAGCTCTGTCCATGGTGGAAGTAGCAACTGATGGCAACATCTTTGGTATTGACCCTCAGGGGAATTTATTGCAAAGGTGAGCTACAAAAATATTTCTTGCATTGAAACCTTGTTTAATTTAAGGAAATGGACCATTTTAAAAAAATGTTTAATTATTTTTATTGGCAAAAAGCACTATTCTTGTGTATTTTAGAGTTGGTGTTTCCATATCTAATCCATTTGGATCAAGTTGGACAAATATTTACATCTGTCCCAATGGCCACAAGCATGTGACGTTTGATCTGGGGTGGCTTTATGTCATCTGTAGTGATGGATCCGTCAGGAGATGCATCTAAATGTCCAACAGAAGAGCTCAACTATCATTATAAACAAAAGTCCCTTTTCTTTGTTTAATTTCTTTGCTGTTGAACCAATAACATTGTATGACTTATGCTTTTACATGACTTTTAAAGTGTCAATAAACTGCTTCATAATCAATTTTAACCCTTTTAATCAATTTTAACTCTTGTTCTTTTAATCAATTTTAACTCTTGTTCTTTTAAATCCTGGTTAAAAAAAAAAAAAGACCACCATTTTATTATTCAGTTTATGAGTCGCTCATTATGCTATATTATCACCAAATATTTCTTTGGTGCTGACTAAGCTATCTGAGCTAACGCACCTTTTTTTTTTTTTTTTCTTTTTTTTTGAGGTGGATAAGCTCAAACTTTTTCATTCAAAAAATGAGGTGCTTCAAAATTCCAATATTTGGTGATAAAGTAGAATAGTAAATGAATTTGAATTTGGACCACAAGTGTGACATGGTCAGACTGAAGATGCATCCTTCAGTATGTCAGTAAGAATGGAAAACAGCACTGATACACTTAAGCAAATTTACTTTAAGTCATGAGCTGGAACAATTTTTGATGAATGTCTGGATACATGCATTCATTATAGCATCTTTAATGTGGCCAAAAATAAATGCAGGAAGTGACCAGGAGTAAATACTCCATATCCTGCATGGAATATGATAGAATTTTTTACTTTCGAGTAAACTTTATAATGCAATAGAATCCCTTTTAAGCAGCACTATATTTTAAGATTACCTTGCTGTTTAATCAAGTGGTATAAACGTTTTTCTCAAGGTCTACTGAATATCAATCACAAGAAAAGCCTATTGACACACTGGGGGCTTTATTGTGTTGCTCAACTCAATCTACACAGGAACTATATACTTAAACCACTAGACCAATGCTCTCAGTCTAGCTCCTGACCATTGAATCCTGCTATTGTAAGGTTTTAGGCTGAAGAAGATGATGAGGAAGGTGAAGCGGATCTAAATACAGCAGTTATTTTATTAATTAAATAAAACAAAAGAGTGATATCCACAAATGAAGGTAAATGAAACAGTGTACATAAGCACATTAATGAACTGAATGAACTGGTCAATAAAATTCTGTAAATTTATTTTCTGAAATTGTACTCGATGAATTAATGCATGAAATAAATTATTCCGAATGCAATGGATTTGCCTTACATTTAATATGAAATTTTGGAAAATTGAAACCAAGTGATCTTCAACCCTTTGTGCCCAATGAATATCAATGTTTTGTGTCTGATGATGAGCGATGAAGGTGGAGATGATAGGAGCAGTTGCCAGGCAATCAATCACATTTCATTTTGCAACGATGGGAAGTTGCTTGAGTGGTGCAGGAATTATGTATTTTTGTAGGCCATCCTGGAAGTTAGTGGAAGTTCCCTTGACAGAAACCCATAGGATTTTTCCATTGGGTTTTGGATTATTGCAAAAAATAAGGTCTGTGACAAAAGCTTCTTACACATTTTGTCCATTGTGATAATCTTCATAAATTAACACAACTTTCATGAATTTTGAATATAATTAGCAGAAGTCACAAGCTAAATGTAGGTTATATGAACTACACAATGGTTGCATGACTTTAAAGGGTTAGTTCACCCAAAAATGGGTAATAATAATTACACCCGTAAGACTTTAGTTCATCTTTGGAACACAAATTAAGATATTTTGGATTAAGTCCGATGGCTCAGTGAGACCTCTATTGCCAGCAATGTCACTGAACTTCTTAAGATACATAAAGGTTCTCAAAACATATTTAAAACGGTTAAATAATATTCAAATATGGTTAAATATATATTTAAAACAATAGATTTGTAAAGCTCAGAAGCAGTGTTTTGAAATCGCCCATCATTAGATACTGTTAAAGTCTTATTTTGTTTTTGTTTATTTGTTTTTATGGCATATTCATGTATTCCTGGTTGGCCTATGTGTGCTTCACACACCAGACAATGAGAGAAACTGTTAAAATGATAACTGCACATCAGTAGCCATATATAGGCTAACTGATGAGACTGAAAAAACAAACAAACAATTATTTAAGAATGGAAATGGTGAACATATTCTTGTTAAGCTTTACATTATAAACAGACACCTCTGCTGTCTACCTGTGCTTTAGGAAATAGCATCAATTAATCATTCTCTGACTATAAGTAACCAGCACCTTAAGAAACTATCATGGCAACGCAGCCATGCCATGGATGAATTAAACAGGAGAACAGCACAGCCTTGTGGTTCCACACAATTTAACACCTGGATTGATTGTGTGTCCACTCACAGACAGATCAGATAATTCAAGCTTCAAAATTATTAAAAGTTCCTGTAAAATAGTATTTCTTTAATTGAAGTTTGTATTGTTATTTTGGAAGTGTTGTTCTTTATAATTAACTGATCACAAGTTAACTTTTTTTTTTTTTTTTTTTTAATAATTGACATGTATATTAGGGAAACGTAAAATGCATCCTTCAGTTTGTCAGAAAGAACTGAAAACTTTGCAATCCATCCATTTGGATGCACTAAACAGGAGAACAGCGCAACCTTGTGGTGATACATAAGACCTTCTAGATTGAACGTCACAGGTCAAATTATTCAAATTTCTGATAAAATATTATTGCTGTATAACTATTTATAGCTTAATTTAATATGCATAATTATTTGAATCATTATTTTAGTTTAATTTTGTTTAATTTTACTCTATTCTTCAGCAAGGTAGACATATTAGGCTACTTTAATTTACTTAATTTGTTAAATTTTCTTAAAGGGTTAGTTCAACCAAAAATGAAAATTCTGTCATTAATTACTCACCCTCATGTCGTTCCACACCCGTAAAACTTTCATTCATCTTTGGAACAAGTTATTTTTAATGAAATCTGAGTGATTTCTGTCTCACTCAACTACCACTTTGACACTGCAAAAAGTTTATAAAGAAATCATAAAACTAATCCATATCAAATTTGTTTAGTCCAAATTTTCTGAAGATACACGATCGCTTTATATGCTGAATAGATTTTTTTTTGGTCTTTTTTCCCCATGTAAACATTCATCAATGTACACATCAGTTATGTGAATAAAAGCTTAAATTCAATCTGTTCATCATAAAGTGATAGTGTCTCTTCGGAAAATGTAGACTAAACCTCTCAATTCATATGGATAAGTTTCACGATTTCTTTATGAACTTTTTGAAAGTGGTAGTTATGTAGCTGTCAATGGAGGGACAGAAATCATCTAAGATTTCATTAAAGTATCTTCAATTATATAACAAATATTTAATGATTTTTGAGGGAACTATCACTTTAATTCAAGAATTCAAATTATATTTAATCAAGAAAATGCATTTATTGCGTACAACAGTAAAAAGCAAAATAATAATAATAATAATTTAATTCAAAATTAAAACTCAAAATTAAACTCAATCAATAAATTATTTAAATGTTTTTATTCAAAGGAGTCAGGACAAAGCCACAACGGGTAGTATTGTCACTGTGTGTGTAATGGTGCTTTTAAAATATTTTTTGGTAGGCTAGTTTTACTGTGTCTCAAAAGTACAAAAAGGTGATTTTTTTTTCATAGAAGACTGTAGAATTAACAAACAAACAGATGTACCTAGCACAGCGGAAGTGCTGCGATATAGCGTTAGTTTTTGCACGTGATGCCAATTTCCCGCCTTTGGCAGGCCATTTTCAGTCCCTCCGTGAAAATCCAGCAAAAGGTGTCTCGAGATGGGAAAGTAAACAGAGACAACACCGCCGTGCGATGGTTACGGGGTTTGGCTCGCGCTGGTGATCCGCGGTCGGGACAGGCAGGAGTGACAAGACACTTTCGTGTTTCTGCACGGATTTAACCCACCTGCCGGAGAAAGTGACCATTCGCAGCACCTGACCTTTACAGCATCTCCTCGCTTCGTGACGATACCTGGGCTCTGGACTTGCGGAGAGATTGTAAATCCCTGGAAAAGGTACGCAATGCTTTTTTTTTATTCCATATTCTAAATCCTATTAATGAAATTTACTGAAGTGAAACATTTGGGGAGTCTCTTGTACACCCATTTTAAACCCTTTGTCATCTTTTTTTTTCCAAGGTGAATTTTATTTCAGAAATTAAAAACATTCTTATAGAAAATGTGTATTCAAGTCACACTTGAGTGTATAGTTGTTGCATTAGATTAACAGAAGCTATTTCTGCTATTTACACTAAGTGTAAATTAGTGGGAACACTAAGTGTAAAAAGCAACTAAAACTATTTCCTTTGCACTAAGTGAAAATAGCAGTATTTTCTTAGATGCTATTTCAAGTGTAAATAGTTGTTAGATTACACTTAGTGCAAATAGTGGCAGATAATATTTGCACTTCAGTGTAGTGGTAAGTGTAGCTATTAAGCCCACCAAAATCTAAGTAAGTTTAGGGTGTTTTTCATGGATATTGACATGGGTTATAAGAAAAATAATTTGTTAAAATGCAAGATTTGTCTTTCATTTGAAAATGCAGTTGATGTACATTTTAGAATATAAAATAAAAATATTTTATGTATAATGTCAGAAGTCTGGCATGGGCTTAATTGATACTTTGGTACCATTTAAGCCTGCTTATGTTCAAAATAAGCCCATGTCATGATTAATTCACAAAATATTAAATTTTATTTTAAATAAGTAATTCAGTGACAGAGAAGTATTAAAAGTAGTAAAAAACGTTTTTTTTCCTAATGTTTGATTAGAGCCCTGGGTGGGATGGGTAGGTGTTAGTGGCTGGGGGTCCAGACCAGTGGTCTGGAGCCTTAAGTTGGCTTGACTCTGGAGTTGTAGCTGCAGTCAAGCTGGAAGTTTGAC
Organism: Chanodichthys erythropterus; assembly: GCF_024489055.1. NCBI lineage: Eukaryota > Metazoa > Chordata > Actinopteri > Cypriniformes > Xenocyprididae > Chanodichthys > Chanodichthys erythropterus. The sequence continues at coordinate 17,451,582 of NC_090228.1, forward strand.
TGAGTGTATCTCATGACAAGCCAGATTGGTGCTCCATACTCTAGGCTTAGGGGGTCTGCTAGTGGGGCCCCCATGCCTGGAGAATGGAGCCTTAATTCACCCTGGTTCCCGAATTATGCCTGGTCAAAATCTCAGGAAGAAAGCTGAGTTGGGGCTCCATACTCCTGACATAGGGGGCCCACTGGGTGACCCCTCTATTCCCAAAATCTGGAGCCCCAACTTGAATTGGGTCCCAAGTTTTGCCTGGTCAAACCTGGACAGGAAGTGGCGATATCTTGAGTCTGTGGTTAAAGTAGGATCCCTTTGGGACCTCTCCATGTCCGGAGGCTTCCAAGTTATGCCCGGTTATACATAGGGCACTTTAGGACAAAACTCAATTTAATTAATGTGTGTAATTTGTAGGCATAAATATAGTATATATATCTAAATATAGTTGTAAATGAAGGTAGTAAGTAAAGTAAGTTAAGGTAAAAGTTTAGTAAGATAAAAGCACACAAAGAAATGTTATCATTCAACACTTTCACTCAGAAAATTGATCAAAGTTTGTAATTCGAGGGATTTCTCTTTGAAACACATAAGGTGGGCTTAAATGGTTTCACAGTGAGTAATGGTAAAAAAACAAACAATGATTTCCTGCACCCCCGCTTTTGGAAAATCCCAAGAAATGACATACCCAAACTAAAACAGATACAGTTCATGAACCCTTTGCACTAAAAGCATAAGTAAGGTCTCATTTGAAAGCAGACACTTTGCAGTTTATTGTAAAGCCATAATTAATTATTGTCACAATGAAGAAAATAGTTAAAAATAGCTTCAAAGTTTTGAAAAGTTATTAGAAATGTATTTTTATTAAATAACTTTATGGAAATAAAAGTGAAGTTGACCTTGAGGCAATCTAGAAATGCACTGATGCTGAAGCCACATGTCTGACCATGTTATATTTAAAATCTGAATATTATAAGTTTAAAACTCTGAGTTTTATTAAATGTTTTTCAAGACCATGTCATGCGATTTTATTTTGAGAAGACTCTAAAATGTTAACTGATGTTTAGGCGGGCACACGTACCACTGTGAACACAGTGAATGGATGTTGAGCTCCCTCCAACTAATGACGCCATTCCTCTAGTGCCGCCTTCATGGCCAGTAATTCTATATCACCCACGTCGTAGTTTCGTTCTGCAGCAGATAGCTTTCGGGAATAGAAGGCACAGGGAAACATCTTCTCGGGGGCACCTTGGCGCTAGGACAGAATGGCTCCAATGCCAGTGTTGGATGCGTCTACCTCCACAATGAACGGGCGCTCGGGATCTGGGTGACGAAGAATGGGAGCCGTGGTGAACCACTCTTTTAACCTCCTGAATGCCTCCTCAGCCTCTGAAGACCAGTGGAGACGAGATGTCTGACGTTTAGTCATGGATGTTAGTGGTGCTGCTACGGTGCTGAAATTGCGTATGAACCGCCTGTAGAAGTTCGCAAAGCCCAGAAATCTCTGCAATTATTTAAGCATGTGTGGTTTCGGCCAGTCAAGTACAGCTTTTACCTTGGTGTGATCCATGGCGACCCCTTCACGACTGATCACATATCCCAGGAAGGAGGTGGAGGTTTGATGGAACTTGATGAGTCTTGTAAAATGAGTCTTGTAGTACCGCTCGGACATGTTGAATGTGTTCTTCTAACGACCTGGAGTATATGAGGATGTCGTCAATGTATACTATGACCCATCGATTAAGCAGGTCTCTGAATACGTTGTTGATGTATGACTGGAATACTGAGGGACTATTGGACAGCCCGAAAGGCATGACAAGGGTCTCATAGTGGCCAGTGGTCGTGGATAAGGCAGTCTTCCACTCGCCCCCCTGTTTTATGCGAGTGAGATTATAAGCACAGCGGAGATCAAACTTAGTGAAATATGCGGCCTGTCGTAACTGTTCCAGGGCAGCAGGTACTAATGGCAAGGGGTAGTGAAATTTGACAGTAATGTCATTCAGCCCACGGTAGTCGATAGAGGGCCGCAGTCCTCCGTTCTTCTTAACGAAGAAAAACTCTGATGCGGGTGAAGTGGATGGCCGGATGAACCCCTTAGCTAACTCCTCCTCAATGTACGCTTTCATAGCAGCAGATTCACGCTGTGACAGAGGGAAGATTCTGCCCTTGGGGGGTGTGGTACCTGGCAGTAATTCAATGGCACAGTCCCCGGGACGATGAGGAAGGAGTTCGGTTGCCTTTTGTTTGCTGAACGCCACGGCCAGGTCGGTGTATTCGATGGGGATGTCGAGCTTTCCGGGGTTGGTTTCGTCTAGTTTAACGGTGTGAATGGGCAGAGGAGTGACTTGTTGCAAGCACTTCTTATGGCAGGTGGCATCCCATTGCAGGACGGAACAGGAATCTGAACAGGAATCTTGAGACAGAAGGATGAATAATCAGAATTGAGTGGAGGGACTCACCGTTTTAGAGCTGGAGGTCGTAGGTCGAACTGGGCAGTTAACTTTGAAATGACCAGCCTGGCCGCAGTGTATGCAGAGCTGCATTTGCCATCTTCTTTCTCTTTCCTCAGGTTGAAGTGGTGTGTACCCCAGTTACATGGGTTCGGGGTTGTGGACGGTTGCGTTGGCACTGCGTGTGGGGCGTCGGGTGCGAAGCAGATTATCAATGTGAATGGATAATTCAATAAATGAGTTCAATGAATTACCCTCGTCCCGACACGCGAGCTCTGCTTGTTGCTCCACAGTCAGCCCTCGGCAGAACAGCAGTTTCAATGTTTCCTCCACCCAGTTAGTTTGAGCTGCCAGAGTGCGAAATTGTAGAGCATACTCAGCCGCCGTGGTTTTGCCCTGAGTGAGTGAAAGCAATTGATCACCCGGGCTCTGACCTCCTGCAGGATGTTCAAACACTTCTCGAAAACGTTGCAGAAACTCAGAGAATGTGGGAAACACTGAGCTGTCATCTCTCCAGACAGCAGTGGCCCAGTCCAGCGCTTTGCCAGTTAGCAGAGAGCACACAAATGATATACGACTGGATTCAGTGGGATACAGAGAGGGTTGTTAGTTAACATATAATGAACATTGGAGGAGAAAACCTATACACTTTGCTGGAGTGCCATCAAACTTATCGGGCAGGGCCAAGCGGGGATTTACAGCTGGTGGGTGTGTGAATGCTGGCGTGGCAGGTGCAGCGGGAGGCGGTGTGGCGGCTTCGGCGGGGTTGAGGCGTAGGCCGTGTAGCGTCTTTACCAGCTTCTCCATCAACAAATTTAAGCGATTCAGTTGGTGATGGTGCATCGCTAACAGAATGGTCTGTGCAGATAACTCGGGGAAAATCTGAAGCAAAGCTGCTGGATCACTGGATGGCGAAGTCTTCTGTAAGGAAGTGTCAACAGCGTGTGGATCCATTTGCAGCTTTTATTAAACACAGCAGTATTACAGACAAGGGGCAGAGCAATACCGTAAACAGGGACAGGCAGGGGTCGAGGCTGGCAGCAGAGAATCAGAGTCGGGTCACAGGCAAGGATCAAGACAGGCGGCAAACAATCCCAGATCAAGGTACAGGCAAGGTTCAGGGCAGGCGGCAGAGGTTCACAAGAGATAATCAGTCCAAGTAGTAACGAGATAACAGTCCACAGAATAACACTCAGAAATGACCACGTAGCAAATCAAGACTTTGCGATGTGTGTGTGCGTGTGTGTTAAATAGTGTGCATTTGATGCAGTTCAGGTGTGTGCGCAATCAGTCCCAGGAATGAGGGCCTATGGGAAATGGAGTCCGAATGGTGGTGAGTCACTATTCCGGTGATGACTCCGTCCAGCGGTCCGGAGGATGAGCCGGGTGAGCTATATTCGTGACAATCATCAAAAAGTTGATTTATTTCACTAATTCCATTCAAAAACTTGTATATTATATTCATTCATTACACACAGACTGATACATTTTGTATATATATGTTTATTTCTTTTAATTTTGATGATTATAACTGACAACTAAGGAAAATCCCAAATTCAGTATCTCAGAAAATTAGAATATTACTTAAGACCAATACAAAGAAAGGATTTTTAGAAATCTTGGCCAACTGAATATATAACATGTATGAACATGAAAAGTATGAGCATGTACAGCACTCAATACTTAGTTAGGGCTCCTTTTGCCTGAATTACTATAGCAATGCGCTGTGGAGTCGATCAGTCTGTGGCACTGCTCAGGTATTATGAGAGCCCAGGTTGCTCTGATAGTGGCCTTCAGCTCTTATGCATTGTTGGGTCCGGCATATCGTATCTTCCTCTTCACAATACCCCCTAGATTTTCTATGGGGTTAAGGACGGGTGTTTTTGCTGGCCAATTAAGAACAGGGATACCATGGTCCTTAAACCAGGTACTGGTAGCTTTGGCACTGTGTGCAGGTGCCAAGTCCTGTTGGAAAATGAAATCTGCATCTCCATAAAGTTGGTCAGCAGCAGGAAGCATGAAGTGCTCTAAAACTTCCTGGTATACGGCTGCGTTGACCTTGGACCTCAGAAAACACAGTGGACAAACACCAGCAGATGACATGGCACCCCAAACCATCACTGACTGTGGAAACTTTACACTGGACCTCAAGCAACGTGGATTGTGTGCCTCTCATCTCTTCCTCCAGATTCTGGGACCCTGATTTCCAAAGGAAATGCAAAATTTACTTTCATCAGAGAACATAACTTTGGACCACAGCAGCAGCAGTTCAGTCCTTTTTGTCTTTAGACGCTTCTGTCACTGTCTGTTGTTCATGAGTGGCTTGACACAAGGAATGCGACAGCTGAAGCCCATGTCTTGCATATGTCTGTGTGTAGTGGTTCTTGAAGCACTGACTCCAGCTGCAGTCCACTCTTTGTGAATCTCCCCCACATTTTTGAATGGGTTTTGTTTCACAATCCTCTCCAGGGTGTGGTTATCCCTATTGCTTGTACACTTTTTTTTTCTACCACATCTTTTCTTTCCCTTCGCCTCTCTATTAATGTGCTTGGACACAGAGCTCTGTGAACAGCCAGCCTCTTTTGCAATTGCAATTTTGCATCCTTCTGAGATTGTCCTCATTGTAAAACCGAACATTTCAAAATGTAGGAAATTCAACATTTGATAGAAAACACTTATTTTAAAATAAAAAAAGACAATAATTACCACTTTAACCAGCAGGTGGCGGCAAAGTAGCATTTATTTGCGCATATATCAGTCATTTCCTCTAAGCGTTTTTCACTTCGTTTCTGACGAAATACTAAACATTATAAAATAACTAGGTTTAAAAATACATTTTGTCAATGTGAAGTATGAAATACTCAAAAAATCTTAAGAAAAACAACAACTTTTCTTATGAATTAAAGCGAGCACCACACTTTCCCTTTGTAATCACAGCAGCTGTCAGTCAGTGCAGCGCAAGGTCAATGATTTCAGCACACTTGTAAAAACACACATTTTATTCAGTTAATTTAGATAAAGTGCACAATAAATATGTAATTTTTGAAGCTTTTCTTCACATAAAAGTCTGAAAACTGATGGTCGAATTGAATTTAGCCAAGGATTTATTTTTTTATGCTGTCTTATGTTTTGAATAACAAAATTAATGCTATGCCTGGCTATTTAAGTGACTATATTCTGATTATAAACTAAGTATTACACTAATGATGCTACACACAACAGCAAATGACATCTCACCAGAAGTTTTCGAGCTGGCTTATATTATTGCGGAAGTTCTAAAGAACGTTCCGTGCATATAGTCCATTATTTTCAAAATTAGGTTAATTTATTCCAGTGATCAATTGTTTATAAAGAAAAATGATGTAACAGTCCATTTGTGCAATTTCATTTAACCTTTATTGACACAAAATAACAATGCAAAACTAAACTTTAATAAGCATAAAAAAAAAACAAAACTCAACTTTCAACATTAAAGAAAAGAAACAGAAAGAAAAGTTAAAGTTTCTGAGTTTAATGATCATTAGGTTCCTCTGAGATTCATGATGGACATTCAAGTACATCTTCTGATGGATCCATCACTACAGATGACCCACAGCCTCCCCAGATCGAAGGCTACATGTTTGTGTCTGTTGGGACAGACAGGAATCACTTGCCATCCTGTACCAGCGGGATTTGATGGAGAGACTCCAAGTCTAGAAATGATAGTGATAAGATGATTGATTCTAATAAATGAAAATCATTTGGTATTTTACTTTTGCTCATATTTAAGTTTTGTTAAATAAAACAAACTTTCAGTGCTATTTTCAGCTCACCTTTGCAACAAAGACCCCTGATAGTCGACACCATAGACACTCCCATCAGTTGCAACTTCGACCATAGACAGAGTTCCATTAATAATATCAAAATAAGCCGACCCTCCACAGGCAGAACCTGTTACATTCTGAGCAACACAACAAGATACAAACAATTCACTTGACTAAAACTGATTAGGCTTTTTCTTTTTGTTCAAACTTCTCTTTTCTTACCCTTTTGAGGAGGACATTCTCTTGAGAGTTCACTCCCCAACAGCTGTATGGGCCACAGCTGTAGTACTTCAGCCTTCCTGAAATTTGTGTCCAAGGAATAATTCCAGATGGCCCATTGCTGTTTGCATCCTTATTCACGCAGAAGATGTGATCTATTGGAGTAACACCTGCAACAATCTCACTTCCAGCATCCACCTGCTTTAAACCTCCTGACAGTAAAATAAAGAATTTGAAGGGAAAAGGTCAGACAAAATATGGACGAATAAGGAAATATGCATTCAGTATCTTGAGTTTAATTTCCATTTTTCTAACCTTGAATCTGCCTGAAACTTCCGCTCTGAAACTTGAAGAGGATGTTTGCTGGACTCACTCCGAACACTCCAGCAGGTCCAACAGTAAAATGCTTCAGTGATCCATTTATTCTTACAAAACTGTTTCCCAGATATAGGAAGACTTCATTGTCATTGTTGACTCCACCCACTAAACCTAATCCAACATCGATCTGCTTCAGGGTACCAGGAATCACTTCACAGTCTAAAGCTATGGAAACATTTGGGTTGGGTTCATTTGAATTATTATGCAGATGTTAGTAGTATCATATGATTATGAATCTCCAAACACACATTCATAGTTTACCTAGAGTATAAAGAAACTGGCAGCTGAAGAGTAGCAGGATGCACTGACAGGCTTTCATTGTGTTGTTTTTGTCTTGTCCTGTACATGAACAGAAATCAAATGTCCGTGATGTAAAGTCTTTAATTTTAAGTCTTAATTTCTTTATAACATACATGAACAAAACAAACAAACAAAAAACATAATAATTACATGGTTTGAAATGAAACCAACCTTTTCTTGATCTTAGAAGAGTCAGCTGGTTTCAGCAGTCTTCTTCTCACAGCCACAATGTCTGGAGATGCTGGTGAATTTCTTTCAGGTTTGTTTTTATAGTTGTAGTTTGTTTCCTGATCAGGCGAGGGAAACCCCTGCTGTAGAGAATTATGCAGTGGATCATGATCTAATGCTGGGTGGAGCAGCATTTCATAAGAACATGCAATGTTTTTGTTTTTTTTTGACCGAATAGTTCTTCTTTTCCACGTGTACACCCATGCCATTGTCACATTCCTATGATGCAAATGGAATTTTTTTTTGTGGTTTGTACATTATGTAATGATGCTTAAAATTACCTGGTACAAGGTTCTTTAATTTAAAAGGAATATAAAAATGCAGTCAAGTCATTTTGAAGCAGTGTAATAATATTTCAAAGAATTGCAAGGAATTTACATTGGTGAATTCATAAAGCATCAATACGATGAGGCACGTAACAATGGGAATTTTTGGGAGCTTATAATTGTATAAAAGCAATTAAATTTATCTTTTAAAATAGTTTTGCATTGTAAATAGTGTTGCATTGTAATGGCAACAAAGTTTTAAATTTGGATATAACCTTCCACAGAAAAGGTTAGTAAGTGATTATTTTCATACTAAAATCATGTTAACTTTTTTTTTTTTTTTTTTTTTATACATCTTGTGGTAGTACTACTAAAATTGTTACTGACTGGCCTCATTCACTTCCATTGTAAATGCTGCATGATAGCCCAGGATCCCACGCTAATTTACTCTAAATTGATTCTGTACATTTTACTGTATTCCTGGTTGGCCTGTGTGTTAGGCTATAGCAGAGATAAAATGACAGTCTAGCACACACTGCCTTGGACATGCGTTTATGCATACTACAGGGACACTGCAGTATTTGATGGAAAAACAGAATCATTCTCTTCTGCTGTCGTTAAACTTTACAGTTTAGATATATATAGACACATTTGCTAGGCATCCTACTTGTGTATGAGGAAATAAAAAATCATCCGATGCATCCGAAATTGTAATCTGTATAGTAGTTACTACATTTGATTTGAAACTTACTTTTAAAAAGAAGTATGTTCTATATTGTATCAATTTGTGTAGTATGAATGAATTTCGGACTCACGCTGTCATGTCACGTATGACCTATGGTGTCAGCCTTTCCTGTGGCCCCTTTGGGATAATAAAAAGTGCAGTGGATGCATACAATATATTATATCAGTTTAAATACACAAATTAGTTATATTATATTACATTACATTATATTATATAAAAGTTGAACTATTCTTTTAAATTATTTTTTAAAAATAGAATTTCTTGGTAAATCGAGTGCCTTCTGAAATAACTGCTTGTTTTCAAAAATATGTTTTAATATAACTAAGGTACATCAAGGATCAAATCAAATAGAAATAGCATATTAACGTTTAATGTTACAATTATGTAAACTTTTTGTATGTACACTGTACATGTCTGGTATAAAGAAAGTCAAAAGCCATTTATATTTAAGGTGGTCTACATGCTGGGGGCACAGATGGCTGTAGATCCTCTCCAGGGGAGGGCTGGCACTGGGGACGGTCTCCCTGTCCTGAGTTGTGGATGTGGTTGAGGGGAGTCAGCAGAGCTAGAAAGAGTTCAGGAGGTGAGCGGTCAATTATTTCATGGCTGACACCTGTTTCCACTCTCAGTAACAGATGGGGAGGGAGCAAAACATTTTCTGGCTTACCTGGAACAGGGAGAGAGGGCTGAGCTGAGACACACCTGTGTGGAGCTGAAAAGCTGTCTTTTCTGTTTGTACTGAAGATTTTTGTTGAAACTACTTAATACCAGTTGTTTAAAGAGTCATCGCAGAGAAAAGAGAAGTTACTGTAGATGATTTTACAAGAACCAGTGTAGACACAAATGCCACTGAGCTTGTTTGGTGTCATATTTATGAGTCTTGAAGAAACATTTTGAATGAGCAATGGACATAGCTTGATGATTATTAGGAGGGATTATGTGTCAGGAGGGATGTGGTTGAGTGGAGTCAGCAGAACTAGAAAGAGTTCAGGAGGTGAGTGGTAGGGGTGCAATGGTTCAAACTGCTCACAGTTTAGTTCGTATTACGTTTTCGGTACGGTTTGGTATGTGCTATGTTTCGGGAAAATAGGACTATTGTCTAAAACTAAAGAAAATAAGAACAAATAATCAAACTACGAGCAAATATTCAAATAAAATAAAGTGCTTTTCAGGTGTTTCAGGTATCAAATAGTAGTTTTCAGGTATAGAAAATGGATATACCTAAAATAACACTGCACATATTATCTTTGTATAAATTAAATAAAGATTAAAGGGGTGGTTCAGTGTTTTTTTATAGGCTTGATTGTGTTTTTTGGGGCGCAGTTTAACATGTCTTAATGCTTAATTTTTTTTTTAAAAGACGTATTTTTCATATATTTTACTTTTATTCTACACCTCTGTTTCCATTGTCATTCGAACGGCTCATTTGACTTCCTTCACCTATGAAGCCACTTCCTCCGAAATACTCAATGTGCTCAGATTGGTGTATCGTGATTCACTGAAGCGTCCGGAAACACCACGCCCCTTACCATTAGTTGTTACCGGTTACATGGGCTTCAGTGGAAATGTAAAAAATGCCGTTTATATGGCTGTATCAAATTGAGCCAAATCAGACCCAGATGAAGAGGGTCAAGCAGAACCTCTGCAACTGCAGTTTTTAAAGGACGTTTGAGAATGGTATTGTAACACAGTTCGTATATATGGGAAGAAGGAGGCGGGAACCAGCGAACATTCAACGTAACTTTAATATATAAATAAACAAATACAAAACGAAAGTAATGCCGGCAGACCCTCGCGGACGTCTGCCGGCCACACAAACATAATAAAACATAACGTAAAGTCCAGGCCTGGTCCTCTCTCGTCCGTCACGGTCGTCGCTCCTCCTTTTATGCTCCCAGAGCTCCGGTTCCCAGACACACTGCCGCTCGGTCCTCAGCCTGCCAAGAGGCTCTTTCTCACGGTGCCATGCAGTGGCACTGGACGCTCAGTGGACGGCCCGATCCTCGACCGCCTCCTGGCGGCCGGCGTTGGCTCCTCCTGCTGAGGGCATCCAGCAGCAGATCCCCCGTCCCCTGCTCCTCCCCTTCATGGTGGACGGCAGCAGGCTCCGGCCCACAGCGGACGGCGGTGACTCCTCCGCTCCCTCCGGGACGGCAGCCACCCCACCTCGTCCCAGGAGCACGGCATCCGGGTCTCCGTCCCACCTTTCACAAGGCACCAGCACCACCGCCTCGGGCAGCCTCTTGCGGTCTTCCCACTCCTGCGCTGCCCGAACTCCGCAGCACCGCGATCACCCTCAGCAGCAATGGCTCTCCAATAGCATGTCCCTCCTTCCTCCCGGGTTTTGGCAACGATGTAACGCAGTTCGTAGATACGGGAAGGAGGAGGCGGGAACCGGCGAACATTCAACAAAACTTTAATATATAAATAAACAAATACAAAACGTAATAAAAACACAAACATAATAAAACATAACGTAAAGTCCAGGCCTGGTCCTCTCTCGTCCGTCACGGTCGTCGCTCCTCCTTTTATGCTCCCGGAACTCCTCTGTGAGAGACTCAAGGCCAGTGCGCCTCCCAGGTTATGCTCGTTATCACTTGCGTCACCGGCCTCGCACCGTTCCCTCACGGCTCTCGCCTGCCCTGCCTGTCACATACCCCCATTGCCCCTCCCATACCTCCTGCAGAGCTGCACGCACACACCAACACACAACAACTATTGTATGATGCACACCCAGGTAACATAAACTACTCCTTAAATACGCCCGGAACGGCAGCCAATAGGATGTCGCACCCGTCATTCAGTTGACAATCACGTTTAATAGGGCGGGACCTAGACTGCCCTACTACATTAGCTTTCAATATACAGTTTTATTCTGATTAAAGCTTTACTGTAGCCAAATACATGAGTAGTAGCATTTTTGTAAAGGTAGCATTTAATTTATAGCATGAACAACTGTTTGTCTATGAACATAGAAGTTTGTTGGTGTTTGTTGGAGAAGTAGTCAATAAAATATAGCTAACTGGCTTGCGAAGCAAAAACGCTTTGGTCTTTAAGTCCTTGATGCAACCAAAAAAATAGCAACAGAACTATACATTTAAAGTACACATGAAATCAAAATTGACCTTATTTATTTTGTTCGCTCAAATTGCTAGTTTTGTGGTGAACAATTCATCCGTGCAAGTCAATCCATACAAAAAAATTGTTTGGCTTCGTAATATTTAATCAAAATCTGAAAATGCTCCTCCCCTTTGCAGGGTTTATGATGTCACCAACCCAGGAAGAAGCTCGTTGTAGTCCAAACCGGTCGTTTTTGTAGGTATTAAAGGGATAGTTCACCCAAAATGAAAATGAAATCACCCAATGAAAATTTGATGTTTATCTGCTTACCCCCAGCGCATCCAAGACGTAGGTGACTTTGTTTCTTCAGTAGAACACAAATGATGATTTTTAACTCCAACTGTCGCCGTCTGTCAGTGGTATAATGCAAGTCAGCGGGAACTTGGACTATAAGAGTCAAAAAAAGCATGCACAGACAAATCCAAATGAAACCCTGCGGCTTGTGACGACACATTGATGTCCTAAGACACAAAATGATCAGTTTGTGCTAGAAACTGAACAGTATTTATATCATTTTTTACCTCTAAAACACCACTATGTCCAACTGCATTCAGCACTCGTTTAGTGAGGTCTGATCGTGCTCTGACAACGGCAGTAATGTCTTGCGCATATACTTCAATGAGTGCTAGACATCACTGTCGTTGTCAGAGCGTGACAATATCTCTGTTTGCATTGAACTTTCAGTGCTGTAACTTTGTAGATACTGTTTATGCTCAAGCAGCAACATTACACACTAATTAAAGTTAAAAAAGTGAAATCGCAATGAACCACCCCTTTAATCATTTTGAAGTTACAAAAACTATTCAGTCAAGAGCAGTGAGCGATTTCTGTGTCATTTGTTGTTTGATATAACATTAAAAACACAGGCAGCAGGAATAGTTTTTTCCCTTTAAGACATGCACGATCCAGTACATATACTGTGGTGGGCATTGGCGATCAGTGCGTGCAGCCTCCAGGAAACAATCGTTCAGCCTTGAGTGCTTGGGACATGGTGGAGGGTTCCACTCAAGCCCGACACTCTTAGCTGCCTGGGAAAGCATGGCCGTCAGCTTGGGATCAGACTTAGGCAATGCTGGTATCCCAGAGTGAGGCAACGCAGTCGAATCTTCATTTCCTCATGTCTCAAGCCCGGCTTGTGATGCAGTGATCTACATCTGTTCATCCGCCGGACCCCCGAATGAGATGCTGGGAACCTGACGAGAGGAACCAGCAAACTCAGCCGGAAGCTCCACAGCTTGTGGTGTTTGCGAGGGGGTGTGGCCTAAGGAGGCTGTCTCGTCAGGGAAGCCCACACCGTCACCCTCAGATCACCCTGGCCACCAGCCAAAGTAGCCCTCTCATGAGAATAGGAACTAGATTGGGGTGTGGCAGAGGGGACTCTACCTCGTTTGAGATAATCGAGTCTTGATCTCACCACAGTGGGAACATGAGCCATCCACAAATGAAGCCTCAGCAGGCTGAAAGCCCAAACATGTAAGACAGCGCTTGTGGCTGTCAGACAGAGCCATATATCGACCGCACCCAGAAAAACATGGGCGGAATGACATCTTTAGAAAGACGCAAACCCGTATATGGTTTTTTTTTAGAGGGAAAAAAGCTCTTTCAACAGTGTTGAAGCACCCAGGGGAGATGAAGAGCTGGAACAGAAACGGGAAGCTCTTCTAAACGATCTCCGATTTAAAAAAAAAAAAAAAAAAAAAGCATTGTTACACCAACACCACTGAAGACTCGTAGATTACACACTCCGGTGCAGCAACAATGAAATGCTCGGCTCCAAAGCGGAAGCTTGAACGCACTGCTCCTTATGTACCCACAGAGCGGGCTGGAGATCGCAATAATAATTGTAATGAATAATTGATTACCTTTTAAAAATGAGAGAGAGTCGATAGCCATAAATTTCAGCAAAGTGGGCAGTTGTAGAATGAACAGGTGAGTATTGAAAAATCAAATCTGAACAGACCAGATCAGAAGCACGTGTAGTGTTATTTAACGAAAGGAAACATTTTCTCTGCAATTGTTATCTTAAAAGAAACTTCCTAACCTGTTGTTTTCATAATACTTATGTAATGACTTGTCTGCTTTCACTTTCTTTGCTTTTTATTTAGACAGTCTGCTATCATCCAGTACTTACTGTATTCCTTTCTCTTTCACCCAATCCAGTCGCACTGGCACAGGCTATTCTGCCATAATTGTCATGTGGAAGCACAGGAGAGCAGGAGAACACAGGAGAATAGCAATCCAACTTAACACTGAAGAGAATAGACAAAGAGTGACTCAAACTGAGAGCTATAATAGAGTAACTAAAGTGCTAAACAAGGGGCAGGTGTAACATATCAAACAATCAGTGAGTAGCCATGACAATGTAAGAGAACATTCTAGAAACCATGGAGAAAAATGGAAACACAGACTCAGGGCCTGTTTACACCTGCTTTCTGATTTATCAAAATGCCATGTACACTTGCCCACATAAATGTGTCTCCGCAAAATGGCTAAATCTGATCTTTTGTTCCCACACTATATGCAGATTTAAGGCAAAAAATATGAGCTGCATTTTATTGATCATGAAGTAATTTTAAATGTCTAAGTTAAAAGTCTTTTTTGAAGTTGCCAGCATCTGTTTTACATTATAATCCTATGGAGTAAACCGTGTTTCAAAAAAGTCCTGAGCACCGCCGACGTCTTTTTCTGCAGCTCAGAGTGTCTTTTCAAGTTGAAAAAAGTTTTCTGAAAAAAGAAAAAAAAAACAAAAAAAAAACAGCTGACCAATGACAAACGAGTAGTGAGACTGGATGTTTCCATAACAATAAGAAAAAATGATGAAGGTGCTGGTAGATTGACTTATTGTAACTTATAAAGAGGCTGTGTGGGTACCAGTGTTGGGCATGTTACTTTAAAAAAGTAATTAGTTATAGTTAGTTACTTCTCACAAATAGAAACGGAGTTAGTAACTGAGCTACATCATTATAAAAGTAACTCATTACCAGGGAAAGTAACTATTGCAGTACTTTAAAAAAAAAATATATATATATATATAATATAATATAATATAATATAATATAATATAATATAATATAATATAATATAATATAATATAATATAATATATATATAATTCTTGGACTTATATATAATTATATATATGTCAAATAACTTGAATGCCCCCAATATTAAATATATGTCAAATAACTTGAATGCCCCCAATATTAAATATTAGTCTAAGAATAAATTATTCTTGATCCGACTCGTGACTCATGATTCGTTCTTGCTTATGAAATTTCTCTGTACTGTCATTAAAGAAAATGTAGTTTCATTTGTTTAAATAGTGCTATGTTATGTTTAAAATTAATCTATTTGATTATGAAAAGTAAACAGCATGAATAAGATGCATCATAAGATGCGCAATATATCGGGAGACATGGAGTGGGTCAGACATGATTTTGACTACTTCATTAAGTTTTGTTTTATAGAAAGCCTCTCTTTAAAGTGAATTTTGTTTTGTAAAAATTGTATCTTAATTTTAATCAATGTTTCATCAACCAATTGCCTGGATTTAATAAATAAGAAGCAAATATACAGTAGCAGACAATATGATCATGGCAGGCGCAGGCACGTGCGCGATCACTGGCACGTGAACTGGAGCGCGACTTATAGGCTAAATGAACCGAAACTCAGCGTATAGGCTGCTTGCCTCACATAAATGAGAAATATATCTATAGAAAGCTTGAAATATCTACTTTAAAACAAAATAATTAAAAACGAAAAGAGTCTACTCTGATTATGTAGCCTAATCCGAATGAATCATTACTTTTGCCGGTTCTTTATGGCAAGCGTTATGTGTGCACTTGAGTGCATAGCCTATATTACATAAACGCTCATTATTAGTTTATTCTCGCCAGTATTTAAGAAATTAAATTAATATAAATGTGATTAGTCAACTAATGGCTTAAATGAACAATTACTAGTTGACTAGAAAAATGTATTTCACATATTTTCGATCCAGCATGTCACATGTTTATCGCAGTAGATAGGACCTTCGAACCAGAAAGACACAGCTTACAAAGGTTTTTGTCTTTATGCTCAACTAAAGTGAAATAATGAGCATATTTCCACTTTGAGAAACTCGTCTTGCTCTCGCCTTGACTCGCCATGACTGCCGCACGGAAACAGGTCCACAGTGCGTCTTCGTGTCACTTCGTGTCATGCATCACTCCTGTAAACAGGTTAGGCTGTAGGCTACACTTCAGCCAAAATTAATTAATTTAAAAAAGTAATGTACAACGCACCATATGGTAATGGTAACGGAGTTAATTTATTTAAAAAGTAATGCATTACAGTATTAGTTACTATCAAAAGTAACTGCGTTACAGTAACGTTACTGCCCAACACTGGTGGGCACAGATTGGATGGATCCTTGGTTGTTCAGGTAAGTGTATCATCTACTACTTGTTGTTAACAAAACTATCACCTGCTCAGCAACAGTTATCTATACCGTAACCAGCTGATTAGGCGATGCTTGCCTAGCTGCTGTTATAGCAACAAAAGACACCTTTGGCTGCCAGTCTTTTTTTTTTTTTTTTTAAAGCGCCCTTGACAACTTTTTCATTACAAAAAAAAAAAAAGACTCAAATTTATATCCGTCTCGAATGCGTTTTCGGAAGGCATTTACACCTGGGCCCTCATTTATCAACAGTGCGTAGAAAAGGTTCTATATTTTGTCCTACGAATGAAATTTAGAATGTGCCTAAGTACAAGAAAAGCCGTATTTATCAAACGTGCTCACACAGTTCTTACGCACATGAGTAAGCAATCATTGTTGATCAATCCCAAATGTGCGTATGCACCATGCTCGTTCACGTTCACGGTCATTAGCATTTGGAAATGCCTCCAATGAACCATATATGGTGACAACACTTCCCTTTAAAAATCACATGATTGTGTTTTTTCCTCACCACAGTAATGTCAAAGAGATCACTCGCCAAGCAAATCGGCACGATCTTGGAAAACACGCTTTCTGCAGAGCGCATTGTTTGCCCATTCTTCCAATAACGCAAGATAAGCCATTGCAATGAGACAAACATGTTTCACAGCTTTTTCACAGTCAATTATAGGGTTTGACACCAATTACACATTGTGTTTAAAACTAGACAAATGATAAATTGAGTGTTTTATAATTAAAGGAATCACAGGTCATATGTGGATTGCTTAATGCATACTGTGACACTCTTAAATGCTTTTTATGTGAAGTGTTGCTATTCTACCACTAGATTCTCTGTGTAAGCATGCTCAGAGGTGTGCTTATATTTACACACATTTCTATGTATAAGTACAAGTTTGTGAATCCCACACTTTGCATGAAACTGTTCTTACACACATTTTATGCACAAATCTGTCTGTACGCACCGTTGATAAATGAGGGCCCTGGTCTTTTCACAGTCAGTTATCTATTTGATCAAAGAAAATGCATAAACTGACCAGGTATAAATAGGCCCTAGGTGAAAAACAAAAACCTTCATGTGACATTTACACCCCTTCCCAGTAGGTGCCTCTTGGCATGGTAAACAAAAACATCACCGAAGTGGTGGGAGGGTTGCCAAAACTCTGGGGGTGGGATGGAGGGCTAAACAAAAATACAGGTCCATGCTGGAGGAAGAGTCCATGTGGAGCAGAGGGTGGAAGAGACCATGGGGGAGCAGAGAGTGGACAGGAGCACATAGTGATCCTGAAGACAGGAGAATGGTGACCCAAGGCAGAACTGATGGAGGGAGGAGCCAGGGTGGAGTCATGGGCCTGACCGAATGAGGTGATGCCAGGTGAAGTAGAGATCCAGGCGGAGCCCAATGGCTGGAGTAACTGGGTGACACCAGAGGACCAGGAGGCCAAGATGGAGCCATGCATCCTGGAGGATTGAGGCAGTGCAGGTGTGAGTGAGGACTGAGGAGGAACCAGGGGAAAGGAGGAGCCTGAGCAAGCGGAAGAGGTGGAGGGTCAAGGCACAGACAAAGTCGACGGTCCAAGGTGGAGAGGATCTACACACCAAGGCGAAGCTCATGACTGGGAAGCCCAAGGTGATTCAGAACAGCTGGTCAGAGCCATTAAAGGGAGAGCTGAAGGGAGCCAGTGGAGACTGGGCAGCAGATCTTGCTGGAGTTGATAGAGGAGGAGGAAGTGGGAAGCTAGGCGGGACCATCAGCAATGAAGACTTGGAGCTGGCCGACGAAACATACTTAGTGCTGGGTGACAAAACAGACTTGGTGCTGGGTGGGACCATAGCAATGAAGGAGACTTGGAGCTGAGCTTGACCAGTGATTACAAAGGAGACAGGACTCTGAATGGGATCAGTGGGGACTGTTGATCTTAAAACATTAGATTATCCTGATTATCCAATAAACATTAATTTGGGACTCAGCTCATAGCATGCACCTCAATGACAGGAGTGAGTCATAAGGTATGTCAGGTGCAGATGCTGAGTGGTTGAGATCTTTCTCTCTTACAGATATTGAAGGGGGGTCAACAATGACAAAGCACCCAATCCACATAATCTTATATCCCTCAAATACCATCTCTGGACAGACGGAAAACAAACAAAGGCTGTTGTCATTGTAATGGACGTAATAGACCAGCTCTAAAAAGTCCTGTGTGTGATACTTAAGGGAATGATCTCCCTGTGACAGGAGTTCTTCTATCACAGCTGGATGCAGTGAAGGAGAACTGAGTCATGATCTAAGCACAGCAGTGACGTTTATTAACAATTTAATCAAAATAACAAATACTTGGAAGCAATGAGAACACAGGAGAATAGCAATCCAAGTGGCAGGTGTAACAAATCAATCAATCAATGAGTATCCATGACAACAAAAGAAAACATTTTAGAAACCAAGGAAACAAAAAGGAATCACAGACTTAGAACCTGTCCACATGGAGAGGCTTTTAACTGAATACGCAAAAATTTTGTATCGTATAGACGTTTTGTCCAGATGGATCCGGCATTTTGGGAGCATGAAACCACTATTTTTTGAAACCGGGTCTCAAAGTAGATAAATCAGAAAACACCCTTGCATTTTCGTGTGTACAGCCAATCCGTATATTTTGTGAAAAAAACCCACGTGTCGACCCTAGTCAGACATCGCTCCATCACGTGACCGCAACAACAACAACAACAACAATAGCGGACTACATGCTTGTGTTTGTGCTGCAGAAGCTACCGAGCCTATCAGCTTTACTAAAATAAAGCTTTATTTTTAAGCTTTACTAAAGTCTGTATACAGCACGCAAGGTTTATGCACATGCTACAAGTCTTTTTCTCTGTTTTTAGTGTATCTCTGTGGCAGAATTGATATATACACTTACTGATCTGGCATGTATATTACATCGTTTTTAATCTGTTTCAGTGGTTTCGTGTGTACGCAGATATTTCTTGAGACGAGGAAAAAAAAAGATTGGATAGGGGAAAGCTCTGGCTTAGTGTGGATGTGGCCTCAAAAATAAAAATCTCAAGTGACAATAATAGTGATACAAAAAATACTACTTGTCTCTCTTTTTCTATAAAAGATTATTTTAGGGGCTGGATCTAATCAGAAGCAAAAGATCAAATGGCAATTGATTAATTTTCTGTTTGGACAGGCAAAGATGGCAATTTATAAAACAAGGAAGAACAGAATCGAAAATAGGTGTGGTCAAGAGATTACGTCTTTATTTAAGGCTTTTGTCAAGTCAAGAATTGTTGTAGAGTTTAAGTATCATAAAGCAATGAATGATATAGAAACTTTTAAACTACAGTGGTGTTACAATTCGATCTTTTGTACGGTGACAGAGGAAGACTTAATTTTTGATCTTGATTTGGATTTGATGTGTGTTTAATATTTATGCTGTTATGATTGAATAAAGTTTGTCATTTAAAATCTCTTTAAAAGATTTAAAAAAGCAAAAACATTGGTTACCATGAGGCATTTACAATGGAAATAAAAGGGCCAAGCCATAAACATTTATTTTAATAGTAAGACCACAAGATGTAAACAATGTGTGTGAACATGATTTTAGTGTTAAAAAAAAAAAAAAAAAAATTCTTACTAGCCTTTTCTGTGTAGTTATATCCAAATTTCCATTTGCCATGACAATGCATCACTATACACTGCAAAACAAACAAAAAATAATTTAAAAGAAGAATTTAATTTTTTTAATACAACTATAAGCTTGATATTCCTTCTTTTAAATACCCTGATAATTGTCTATTGTAAGTGGCTCACCGTAAGCTTTTCTGATGCTTTATGAATTCAGGTATATCGTTTCATTGCAATCCTTGTTTAATTGCATCACACTAACTCAAAATGACTTTACCGCAGAAGGCAAGGTTTTTTTTTTCTTGTTGAGGTTTACATTCCAGTTATATTAAACAACATTGTACCAGGTTTTAAACATCATATGTACTATACCAAACATAAAAAAAAATCAATTGCATCATATGAATGTGACATGAAGAATGGCATGAAGGCATATGGGTGCACACGTGGAGACAAAAGCTATTCAGTCTATGAACATTGCAAGTTCATAAGAGCAAGTGACATAAGAGTTCTGCCTAAATTCTGCTCCACCCAGCAGATCTCGATCCACTGCATAATTCCCCACAGCAGGGTTTCCCCTTGCCCAATCAGGAAACAAACTACAGCTATAAAAACAAACCTAAAAGACATTCACCAGCATCTCCAAACATTGTGGCTGTGAGAAGAAGACTGCTGAAACCAGCTGACTCTTCTAAGATCAAGAAAAGGTTGGTTTCATTTCAAACCATGTACTTATTATATTTTTTGTTTGTTTGTATTGTTCATGTATGTTATAAAGAAATTAAGAAGACTTTACATCATGGACATTTGCAGGACGAGACAAAAACAGCACAATGAAAGCCTGTCAGTGCATCCTGCTACTCTTCAGCTGCCAGTTTCTTTATACTCTAGGTAAACTATGAATGTGTGTTTGGAGATTCATAATCATATCATGATACTACTAACATCTGCAGAATAATTCAAATGAACCCAACCCAAATTTATCCATAGCTTTAGAGTGTGAAGTGATTCCTGGTACCCTGAAGCAGATCGACGCTGGATTATAGGCTTAGTGGGTGGAGTCAACAATGACAATGAAGTCTTCCTATTTCTGGGAAACAGTTTTGTAAGAATAAGTGGATCACTGAAGCATTTTACTGTTGGACCTGCGGGAGAGTTTGGAGTGAGTCCAGCAAACATCCTTTTCAAGTTTCAGAGCGGAAGCTTCAGGCAGATTCAAGGTAAAAAAAAAAAAAAAGATGCTGAATGCAGATTTTCTTATCTGCCCATATTTTGTCTGACTTTCCCCCTTCAATCTCTTTATTTTACTGTCAGGAGGTATCAAACAGGTGGATGCTGGAAGTGAGATTGTTGTAGGTGTTAATCCAATAGACGATGTCTCCTGCATTAATAGGGATACTAATAGCAATGGACCATCTGCAAATTTAGTTTGGACACAACTCACAGGAAGGCTGAAGTACTACAGCTGTGGCCCATACAGCTGTTGGGGAGTGAACTTTACAGAGAATGTCTACCTCAAAAGGGTAAGAGTAAAATCCAGAGTGGAAGGGCTTGAACAAAAAGAAAAAAGAACAATTCTGAGTACACAGTTTTAGTCAAGTGAGTTGTTTGTATCTTGTTGTGTTTCTCAGAATGTGACGGGTTCTGCCTGTGGAGGGTCAAGTTTTTCAGAGATTATTAATGGAACTCTGTCTATGGTCGAAGTAGCAACTGATGGGAGTGTGTATGGTGTTGACTCTCAGGGGTCTTTGTTGCAAAGGTGAGCTGAAAATAGCTTTGAAAGCTTGTTTTAAGAAACCTTAAAAAATAACAAAAGTCAAATTCAAAAATAATTTTCACTTATTAGAAACTCTCATTCTTATCTGTTTTAGACTCGGAGTCTCTCCATCAAATCCCACTGGTACAGGATGGCAAGGGATTGTTGTCTGTCCCAACGGCCACAAACATGTGACCTATGATCTGGGGAGGCTGTGGGTCATCTGTAGTGATGGATCCATCAGAAGATGTACTTGAATGTCCATCATGAATCTCAGAGGAACCCAATGATCAATAAACTCAGAAATCTTTTACTTTCTTTTCTTTCTGTTTCTTTTCTTTGCTGTTTAGTCAATGAAAGTTGTTTTGTTTTTGTGCTTATTGAAGTTTGATGTATAAAGTTATGTTTTACATTGTTATTTTGTGTCAATAAAGTTTAAATGAAATTACAGAAATGAGTTGGACTGCTTCATAATCAACTTTTCTTCATAATCAACTGAACACTGGAATAAATTAATTTTTATAATTATTGGCATGTCATGGAGAAATGCATGAAATGCATCAGTTTTTCAGACATAAATAAAAACTGTTTGAAATAATACACCCAACATGTTAACCTAAAAACTTTTTCTAAGTTAAGTTGACCAAGTTGTCCTCTTGAGTAGGGACTACATTTCTATGTGGATTAATTTCTGGATTTGCATTACTGAGATTATTTATATTAATGTTCAACATTTTAAAGGTGCCCTAGAACTCTTTTTCACAAGATGTAATATAAGTCTAAGGTGTCCCCTGAATATGTCTGTGAAGTTTCAGCTCAAAATACCCCATAGATTTTTTTATTCAATTTTTTAACTGCCTATTTTGGGGCATAATTAAAAATGCACCGATTCTGTGCGTGTCCCCTTTAAATGCTCGTGCTCCCCGCCCCCAAGCTCTCAACTCTAGAATACATTGCATAAACAAAGTTCACACAGCAATTATAACCCTCAAAATGGATCTTTACAAAGTGTTTGTCATGCAGCATATCAGATATTTATAGTATATAAATAGAATAAATATAGTATTTATTTGGATGTTTACATTTCATTCTGAATGAGTTTGATAGTGCTCCGTGGCTAACAGGGCTAAGACTAATGTTTCATACTGTTGGAGAGATTTATAAAGAATGAAATTGTGTTTATGAATTCTACAGACTGCAAGTGTTTAATAATGAAAATAACGACGGCTCCAGTCTCCGTGAAAACAGTAAGAAACGATGGTAACTTTAACCACATTTAACAGAACATTAGCAACGTGCTAATGAAACATTTAGAAAGACAATTTACAAATATCACTAAAAATATCATGATATCATGGATCAAGTTAGTTGTTATTGCTCCATCTGCCATTTTTCGCTATTGTCTTTGCTTGCTTACCTGCATAAAGTCTGTTGATTCAGCTGTGTTGCTCCAGACGTTAATACTGGCTTGTCTAATGCCTTGATCATGGGCTGGCCTATGCTAAATTTGGGGGCGTACATATTAATGATCCCGACTGTTGCGTCACAGTCGGTGTTATGTTGATATTCGCCTGTTCTTCAGAGGTCTTTTTCACAAATCAAATTTACATAAGAATGAGGAAACAATGGAGTTTGAGACTCACTGTATGTCATTTCCATGTACTGAACTCTAATTATTTAACTATGCCAAGGTAAATTCAATTTTCAATTCTAGGGCACCTTTAAGTTTTAAAAAACAGCAAACAAGCAATCTTGAAGGTATAGTTCACCCGAAAATTCTGTCATCATTTACTTACTCTCAAGTTGTTCCAAACCTGTATGAATTTATTTCTTCTCCTGAACACAAAAAAAGATATGTTGAAGAATATGGGTAACCAAACAGTTGATTGGCCCCATTAACTTCCATAGAATGATGAAAAACAAAACAAAACAAAAAAAACTATGGAAGTAAATGGGGCCCGTCAACTGTTTGGTTACCCATATTCTTCAACATATCTTTTTTGTGTTCAGCAGAAGAAATAAATTCATACAGAGTTGGAACAACTTGAGGGTAAGTAAATGACAGAATTTTCATTTTTGGGTGAACCTTCCCTTTAAACTCTTTGTGACCATTGGGTATTGATGAAACCCTTTGCTTTGTGATTGGATGATGAGTGATGCAGCTGGAGATGACAGAGATGGTTGCCAGGCAATCAATCACATCTCCATGCTAGAGATGCGTGGCACTCACACACACATGCTGAAGGTGGGAAGTTGCTAATTGAAGAAACTCTGTGTTCACAGAGGCTCTAATTAGAGCTCAGTACTGAGGCAGTTCATTATAAAGGCCTATGTCACAAACTGTGCATGTATTTGCTTACAATGTGGAGTGTTGGAAATGACACTGGGTTTATATGGGTCAGTTTAAATTAGTGAGTGATCTGTATGAGTATAGTTTCATGGCATATTTCTGTATTCCTGTGTGGGTTTCATGGGAATGAATAAAAAAGTGTTTAAATGGCAAGTGAGCACACCAATGATCCAGATGTGTTTGTGTGTATACTAGAGGGATGCTGCAGTACCTGACAGCATTGAAAAGAACAAACCAGCTAAAAGTGGTAATTTTGAACATATTAAGCTTTCAGTGTATATACAGACAAATACTACACAAGTCACACGGTATCAATCAATCAATCAATCATTCTCAGACTATAGTATACAGTCAGCAACCGAATCATAATGACAATGAAGCAACACTGGCTGGATGAATTAAACAGGAGAATGGCACAGCCTTGTGGTGCCAAACAATATAACATCTTAGATTCATATCAGACTATATGTGGCTACTCAGACACAGATTAAACTCTGGAAAAATACAATTTCTAGTAGAAAGGTATAATTATTATTTATTCTGAATATTTGTTATGTTTTGTTATGTCATGATGCAGACAACATTCAGACAACAACGATAGAACACAATTACCCATTTTAGCAATGTATATTTATTAGGCAAAACGTTTACATTTGAGTAAAGATGTCAAGATGACATTTAAAATAATTTTATAAACTCAAATTACATTTAAACACAATAAAATGCATTTAACAAAAGTAAAATAATCAAAATTGCAACAAATATTTAAGGGTATAGGGTATAAGGTAAAGGATAAATATTTATACTTAAAGGGTTAATTCACCCAAAAATGAAAATTCGGTCATTTATTACTCACCCTCATGCCGTTCCACACCCGTAAGACCTTTGTTAATCTTCAGAACACAAATTAAGTTATTTTTGTTGAAATCCGATGACTCCATGAGGCCTCCATAGCCAGCAATGACATTTCCTCTCTCAAGATCCATAAAGGTACTAAAAACATATTTAAATCAGTTCATGTGAGTACAGTGGTTCAGTATTAATATTATAAAGCAACGAGAATATTTTTGGTGCGGCAAAAAAAAAAAAAAAAAAAAACCTTATTTAGTGATGGCCGAATCAGTGGTTCAAAGCGCCAAAGTCACGTGATTTCAGCAGTTTGGCGGTTTGACAAGTGATCCGAATCATGATTGGACACAGATTCATGATGCTCTGAAGCTTAATGAAGCAGTGTTGTGAAATCGGCCATCACTAAATAATTCGCTATTTTTTTTGGTGCACCAAAAATATTCTTGTCGCTTTATAATATTAATATTGAACCACTGTACTCACATGAACTGATTTAAATATGTTTTTAGTATTAATGGATCTTGAGAGAGGAAATGTCATTGCTGTCTATAAAGGCCTCACTGAGCCATCGGATTTCAACAAAAATATCTTAATTTGTGTTCCGAAGATTAACGAAGGTCTTACGGGTGTGGAACAGCATGAGCGTGAGTAATAAATGACAGAATTTTCATTTTTGGGTGAATTAACCCTTTAAATTTGTTAACAAAATTATCTGAGGACTTGCGGCAGACCAATTTCACAGGTCATGGAGGTCATAAAATGGTACCTTTGAAAGTAAGCCACAGAGGCACAATGTTTTGTTTTTAATATAAATAAAAAGCAGTAGACACCACATTAAAAATAAAACAAGCAAAAAAATAAATAAAATAAAAATACAAACAAATAAATAAGCTATTATAAATGTGCAGCGGAAGTGCTAAGATGACGTTAGTTTTTGCGCGTGACCTTCAAACGTTACGTGTGTGGACGCGTCATTTATAAACAAGTCTTGGCAAACGATTTTGTGGAAAGTCACCTGGAGATTCTGTAGCCCCCCGAAAAAGCTTAACTCTTTTTTTTCCCCTCACATAAATATATTTAGGCCTATGTACTTTTTAGTGAATGGATATGGGTGATATGGAGAATATATGGATGTGTATTAGCCTATTTTACATATGACGACTTTTTCTTTAAACACCAAAATCAAGTGAAAGATGTCTCGAGAGATGTGACAACTCTGAAAGAGTGAATACTATTGACTGAAACCCTCTTTGTTATGATTACAACAGCGCCGCGCGGTGGTTACGGGAACAGTTACAGCGGCGAGGCGCGTTTGTTTGTCCGGGGTTTGGCTCGTGAGAGCGGGTGGCTCGCGCTGACAGGTCCGCGAGAGGGACGGGCAGGAGTGACAGCCACGCTCGAATCTCTGGACGGACTAACACCTGCCGGAGAGAGTTACTGGCCATTCGCAGCATCTGACCTTTACAGCATCTCCGTTTTGAATTCATCCTCCGTTGCCTAGAGCTGCTTGTGAAGCAGGTGAGGCGGCTTTTGTGGAATTCGCTGCCTGTCTAAAAGGTGACGATGCGAAATAAAGGGACTCGCTGACTTGCGGAGAGATTGTAAATCCCTGGAAAAGGTACGCAATGCTTCTTTTTATCCTATAAACTTATATTAAAAAATAAAGTGCACTGAAGTAAATGGACACTTTAACGTGAATGTCGCATTTCAACTGTTGCCAGTGCACGCGCCGTTATCAATAAAATAGAAGGTGGAATAGACTTGCTTTTCAAAGTGTTTAATATTTATGGAACTCACAGTGTTCTTTTTATTTATTCATTCATTTCTGTTAAATTGCTCTCTGACTGTTGATAAAGTGTTGGTGGTTGTTGCTCACGCGCATGAAGGATGCTGAGAGATAAAACAAAAACATGCTCTGATGCTCCACATGCTGAAAAAATGTAGTCTCATCAGTTAGAGCTGATCTAATGTGCTAATAATAAATGCATTTTTTTTCCCCACAGTGTAAATACATGTATAAATACACAGAATTATGTAGAAGCATGTGTTTTTCAACACCAAACATTTTGTACCAAGAATAATTGTATGATTTTGGTTAGTACTGCTGCAATATGATACATACATTTCTCACAGCAAAATATTCCATTTATGTAAAGTCACAAAAACCTTCATGTAACAGCACAAGAATTATAGATATGTTGTTTTGAAATAGTTTTAAATGAGTATTTAACAACGCATTGCTCGACATGTCGTATCACCTAACCAATTGCAAAGAAATACAAATGAGCAATGTAAAGTGTGACCAAATCCTTCATGCGCGTTTGATAGTTTTGGCTGCATGGACATTATAATGAGGGATCCATGTCATCCTATCTGCAGTTTACGAATGGATTACGATTAAGGGGCTTATTTTTGACAGATATCATCCATTCAGTGAATGCTGTTGAATTACACGCATTTCAGCTAATTGCCTTTTGCTCATTTCTTAATCGTCTCCTGATTTCACGGTCATGAAAGACAAGACATTTGATGTTGCGCTGCATGATTATGTTATTCACACACATGTTTGGTCCCAATCCAGTTCATCTTCCCAAAGCGTCCTGTATCCCGGGCTATAGTAAATGAACTCGAGTGCTGAATGGCACATGGGAGAATGGCTGTAATCCAGGCTTGCCGAAAGGAACCATGTAAAGACAGATGAATCAGTTCTCTGGGCGGATGGAGAGTTAATGAGATTTTCTCACACTTGTCACCACATGGTTTCTAATTTGAACCGGTGGCCACTTTCACTAGCGGTGCAGTGGACCCTGAAGGACTCCGCTTTTCTCCTCTTCTCTGCTCACAGATCATCCCTCAATCTCCTCAAGACTTTCTCCTCCCATCTCCATCTGCAGAGACCCTATAGCTTTTTTTCTCCTTGTGCGTTTCTTACAGCCATTCTTTATGTTTCATTTGACATGTTTTACCTTAGCTTATAGCATTCATTTTAAAGGTAAACTGCATAATTATTGTACCAGTGATGATTTTGTGTTGGGGCTACTGTTTTGCCCCTTTTTTAATAGCATTCAAATTTGTGTGAATATTTACTGCATTTAATGAAAAATTTGAGAACTTATTCATCTTTATATGGTTCCTTTTGACATTTGATGGACAACTTAGATATTCACGCCTTGTTGGAGTCATGTGACTTACGACATCTGCTGTGTTACTTTTTGCAGCTAATTATATGTCCACACTTTATAGTGAAGTTGGTATATTCACACATGGGGTGTGATTTTTATTTCTTATTCGGTTCAAAGCATTTGATTGGACAAAAATCTGTGTAGTGCAACATGATTCATCAATATTTTTTGAATCCATTTTTTGCAGAAGAGAAAGAACGTATGTTTTTAGAGTGTGTATCCTTTCACTTTCTGTTTCATTGTTATTTAGAAGCAAATTTTCCAAGGCAATTTGGAAAAACAGTAGGAGAGAAACAATGCCACAAAGGTGCTTAAGAACTGCTTCCTGGGCATTGTGACAGAAGTTGAGGAGGGAAATATAGAATGAGAGAGAAGTAGAAAGGGATGTGGAGAGAGAACAAGAAAGGCCGAGTTGATTTGTCACTTGGATCCGTTAAAGGCAGAGCGCATTGTGACACTGATGGCTTGTGAAGCGACTCTCAAATGCCTGTGAATTAGGTTGTCATGACAAATAGGCATTCTTTCCTGCACTTTTCTGTGACTGCAGCCAACACTGTCTCTGAGTGGGAGAAATAGAGGAAATAATGAAAAAAAAGGTGTTGGTAACTACTTCCTTTCTTTTTATCTCTGCTCTGCATTCTCAATCTATCTGTACAACTGCGGTATTTTGGGTTGTTAGTATGGTTTTTAGACATCCAGGAATTTCTGGAGAATCTCCATTAGTATATAATCACGCTTTTATGTTATTATTTGCTCATGAGCTTGGAATATTACATCTATTGACTCATTTAAACTGAAAATTGAATCATTTTTTCTATAAATTCTATATATATTGAATATTCTATATAAAGATACATTATCCATTACAAAAATGCTTAGGTTTTATATATATATATATATATATATATATATATATATATATATATATATATATATATATATATATATATATATATATATATAATTACACACACATACAGCAGTTTATTCTAGTTCTCAAATCTGACTGGCTGAGAGGTCTTTCCAGCCATGTGATATTCTACTTGTATTGCCACGGGAACCGTTTCACCGTTTGAATCAATCCGTTGTCAGCATCTCACAGCGAGTGTCATGGCAGACGGGCAAACCCACCATATTTTTTATAGATACTACTGTTATTTTGTAACGGAATGTAGTTTTACGAATTTTTTAGGTGAGAATATAGTTGTTTAGACCTCAGATATGCGATTTATATGTACACATAGCGCCTATTTGAAAACTTGTTTAGACACTTTCGGAGATGTGAGCTCATGTACCTGCAGAGAACAGCTTCATCTCGGCCAGTTCTTCGGGAATTTGCAGCTGGCTCTTTATGTAGATAATGTTTAAACGTGAGCTATAATTCGTTTTGGGTATATCAAACGGTCAATCTTTGGTCTTATTAATCTATTACTTGTTCCAGAGCTAATAGATTTAGCGTAAGGGCTATATTAGTTTCATAACTTTATTAACATTGAAATTAAATCCTGCACTTACTAACGTGCTGCTTTTTTATGTTTGACTGAACTGTTTGCTTGTGTTTATTTCCTATTTTACTTCTTATACTCAATATACTGTTATAATGGCTATTGTTGTTAATTTAAATATTATTGTTCAATAAATAATATTTTATATAAATAACCAAGTATTTTTTGGTATTGAGAGGGTTTGTTTCTACTTCAGTGAAAGTTACATTAATATGCCATTAGATGGCGGAAAAGACGCGCGAGTTAGTCAGTCGTAAAAACTTTTACATTGAAATGGACTGAAACAAGGAAACAAGGACATTGTTTTTACTTCAAACAACATCTTACAAGCCGCAACTGACAAATGCATTGACTAGCACTGTCATGGGAATGTCTGAAATGTTAAAAGGACAAAGACAAAGATATCGCTTTCCTCAGCGGACATTCAAACTGATTTTGTGATTAAGATTGACTTGAAGAATATCAGCTAGATGCAGGTAATGCACTCGCTTCATCAATCTCTCTCTCATAATACTCTACATATTATAATGACTTTCAATGAAGTGACCCAACGTTCCTTGGTTACTAGTTGTAAAGTGTCATTTTAGAATTAGTAACGGAGGCTTATATATATATATATATATATATATTTATCACCTTAAGATTTGTATTAGTGGCGAAAGGAAGTAGTTCCTAGTAGTTCCTACTCTATATGTGTGTAAGCTATATATATATATATATATATATATATATATATATATATATATATAAAATGTATACACACACACACACACACATATACATAATTTATATAATAACGAAGCTGTTTCCTATACATAATAACTGATCTCTCTGAGTCAGCAGCAACATAGATTTGCTGTTCTGTTGTGATTTTGTAAAGGTTAAATAATAGACACAGGCAAATCATTGCCATTTAGGAATGAAATCACTTTAGTATTTGAATTGAGATTGCGATCTTTTAACCTCTAATCTTGCAGCTCTGATAAAATACATTCCCTTTAGCTGTTTAAGTGGACTTGGCAAATGTGAATAACCACAGTATAGTCCATATTTGCTCTCCTTACTGTAGGTGTAGCGCTCATAAATTCCAGCAGGTCATGAGTGTGGAAGGCAAAGGACACCACAGAGCTTCAGACTAATAACAGACTACAGTTATGACAGCACATATAGCAGAATGTTAAACTACAATGCCATTTACTCTCATTCTTTACTCCCATTTGAATGTAAAGTCGCAGCGAAAAGAATGGGAAGCACATTAGGAAGAAGATGCTCCAGTCTGATCCCTTAACACTTCTTCATTTCTGTCTACAAGGAAAATAAAGACTAAACGTGGTTTGACGTCATACGATTTTTAAGAGTTTTAATGAACTCATCAGGCTATGGCTGAAGCAGACACAATGGAAATGGAGAGACATGATATTTTTTAACAGCATCACCACAGATATTGTCTTTAAACAATTGTAAAAGAGGTATTGCCTGTAAATCTAAACCTTGAGCATCTGCACATAGTCTATAGACTCCCAATGCCCCCTCGTACACTTTTCATTGTATATGTCAGTCATAAGTTCCTGAGGTTTTTATGTTTATCATCAAAGAGCTTCTACTGCCAGTTTCATTTCAGTTAGAGCTTGGTGTGTCCTGTTAGCTTTGACGCTGAAAAGATTTAATTAACCAATACCAAATAACCTAGACAATCACTCTGTCTTTCTTTATTGTAGAGGTGCAGCCAGAATTCAATCTACTCCATTTAGGCATCAGTTTGACGTGTGTGTGTGTGTGTGTGTGTGTGTGTGTGTGTGTGTGTGTGTGTGTGTGGTACCAAGATTGTTCCTTGTGTTTTTCTTTGTGTGCTATTAAGAGAGAATTAGACTTGGGCTTTTTCCACCTCACAGTGCTGAGTCTAGGGACCCACACTGATTGTTATTTCTGCTTGTGTGTGTGTGAGTGAATAGGAATTGGTACGGACAGAGTCCAAGAAATGCTGAAGAAGAAGAATTTCTTTCCTTCCAAACAATCATTGTGGCATCCATTGTATCATAAAATTCTGCATGTAAAAGATGCATATTTTGTGTAATGGCTGTTTTGTGGGTTTCTCTGTCACTGGGTTCATTTACTTGGTGGGTTAAATACTCTATTTACAATGAGACTCATATTTTTTCTTCTTTAAAACCATGAAAGCAATGAATTTTTAACTAGCTTTTGTGTTGTTGTCATAGCAGCAGTGAAGTTACATTCCTCAAAGAGGGTTTTGGATCATTTGTTCAAAGGGATAAACGTAATTCATTTCAAATTATCCTGCATTCAGTGGTGATGGCAGTTGAATTTGTGGGTTTTTATCAAACATAAATCAGTGAATGGATTTTAGCAGAGGATTATCCCAGCAGGCCAAAAAGAGCATCTGCTCCCATCTGACTCCCTCCTGATCTCTCTGTCTACATTTGCTTATTTGATTTGTTTCTGTCTACCATCATAATGTCTTTAATATCACAACTATATTCTTTTCTGCTCATGTTGAACACAGGGTAACTTGCAGTTTATTGGTTTATTAAACAAGATAATTGAGAAAACAGGCCTATATTCAAAAAAGAGTTTGGAAAATGAGTCATTATCCGTCATATTCAGTAATGCTGCATCAATGGAGCGTAGTGTGAGGTTTTTTATATTAAATTAAAGCATCATGAGCCAAGAGATACGCCATGCCATTGTGTGGTTTTAAATGGATGAAATGATTTGAATGACAAAGTGCCCATTTGTTTGTCATTAATGTTAATGGTTTAAATATGTTGACAACAGTAGCACTGAGCCCCTTTTAATCAAACTCATGGTAGGGCAAATAATCTCTTCCTAGAAAACTCACCTTAATTTGTAAAGCTCTGAGGAGCAATTTGCAAGTCACTTGAAGACTTAAAGATATCAAGTTTTTAACAATGCCCATATTATACATATTATTACCATAGCAGAAAATACAAAATAATTACAAAGGCTCCATCCGAAATTGCATACAACATTTGCTGAGGAACAGACTTCACAGCCATTATAAAAGTTTGTTCTATATTGTAAGAATGTGTGCAGTATGAATGTAATTGGGACATATTTCATTTGTCATGTTGTCATTTTCCTGTGACCTACAACATCATTTGTTTTGCTTCACTATCACTTAACTTCTCTTCTGAGGCTTCATGGGATAGTAAAGTGTCCATTGGATGTGCAAATACATAGTTCAGGCATGAAATTAATTGAACGCTGATTGGTTCTTCTAACACCATGGCACCAGCCAGTCAGAAGTACTTCCAAATTCACGTAACCATATTTATTGTACACTACGATCGGCACGTTGTGCGGTTATGAAAGCTTCTGTTATCCCTCCTCCTCCCCAGAACCACCTGTAGAGGTTCTACCAAATTGCATTTTTTCGCGGAAGTACCGTGGTAGGGTGAAAATCCCCATCTCATTTTCTCCATCAACTTCAAAATCATCTGATATCATTGTTTTACCTTTGTTTTTTTAGGTTGTTTGACTTAGTCTTTGCATGTTGGCTTTGTAAACACTTGCCTGGTACTTCCACCTGCATCATGCGTGACCTTTCCAACGTGATAACGTAATGTGTGGCGCATCACAGAGCTTAGTGCAAAATGAGTATATATCTATAAAATTTATTATTATTTTATTTTTTTTTTAGAAAATGAACGATCGTTTCGCTAGATAAGACTTATTCCTCTGCTAGGATCGTGTAGAGCCCTTTGAAGCTGCATTGAAACCGCAGTTTGGACCTTCAACCCATTGGTAGCCATTGAAGTCCACTATTTGGAGAACAATCCTGGAAGGTTTTCCTCAAAAACCTTCATTTCTTTTCGACTGAAGAAAGAAAGACATAAACATCTTAGATGACATCGGGGTGAGTAAATTATCAGAAAATTGTGAGCTAATGTTTTAAACAGCTCTGATTGGCCATTGTGTTCACGCACTCAACACATATTGGCTACAATGATCAAAGCTTCAAAAACATGTAAATAGACATCTCTGACGCTCTTCACCGAGTGCTTAGACAGATACACACGGGAGCGTTTGAAAGCAGACGTCTATCAGCGGATATATTAGGGATCCGCCGATAGACGATAGACGCCTGCTTTCAAACGCTCCCTTGTGTATCTGTGTAAGCGCTCGTTGAAAAGTCAGTACTTTTGACAACCCTACCTTGGTTAGCATAAGACACTTATTTCAAAATCTCACCACCACAAACTTTTAAATTGTGGTGAATAAGTTGTAGATTCAGAGCAAAGACTTCTTCTGACCTGCACTAGTTTCTTTCTCATGCTTGTCTAAAACTTTTAAAGCTTGTTTAAAATTTTGTTCTCAGGTCTGTTTGTCCACCAAAGTAGCATGCAAACTCTGGTGTCTCTGCTGTAAACATAGAATCGATTTGTCTGCCATAATGACCTTTAACAAGACCTAATTAAGTCATTACGAACTATTTGCTTTCAAAACACAAGGGAAACTTTGCACAAACCACAACAGGCGAAGACGCTGTAACCGCGTACAGCAACTTCTCTCTCTTTTTCCAGCTTAGTGGGTCTCTGCCAATATGCTTGCATGCCAGCCCTTCTGAAGCCTCAAAGCTACAACTTGCTGAAGCATTTATTGGCCAATTACACTAATAAACAATAATGGAGGACCTCCCCTGTTTAGTGATGTTCCGCTCTCATCTTTTGCTTTATTTCATGTCTCTTCATCATTCCCTCCCATTCTCCTCTCAGGGCCTCCCAGCTCACGCAATACTCGTTCTCGCAGTCAGTCTGATCTTCTGCCCCGTGGTTCCTCTTGCCATGGTTGGGGACTGACATGCCTACGTGTTTTTTACTTAAAGTGGGCGGTTGAAAGCAATGCTTTCCATTACAGTCTCCTCACCACAATTTTGATGCTCTGCAGATTTTTTTCCCCTTTTTTTGTGTGAAACGCAGGAGATTCACTCACTGGATGGAAGGAGCAGGCTGGAACATCCACGAACGGTCAGCTCATTGGCTTCATGGTTCAGTTAGCGGTGCAAAACGTCGCCTGCCTGATTTTAGTATTTAACACTCAATTTGATGTGAATCTGAAAACATTTTACATCATCCTCCTACACACTTGCACACACGCAGCCTGTCAAACCAAGTGTGGTGTAATGAATGTCATTAGCTTTCTGTGAGCTGCAGGCATGCAGAATTCATGAGAGGGCATTTATTTATGCCAGCATGGCAGGCGTGTGGATTATTGCAAGAGGTGAGGAAAAAAGGTGAGAGTGTGAATTTACAGAAGGGAAGGAGGAGGCCAAACATCCTGTTGCAGGCCTAAAGCTCTTGGAACACATGACAGTTGGATATAGTTCAACCTTTGAGTGAGCCCAGACTTGGTTAATACTTTCACTTTTATGGTGACCTCTGGGTTATTCCCTAATGGTGCGATAAGGTTTGAGTGGGTGTATGTCTGTCAGGGTGGTCTACAGTGTGTTTTCGATGGTCGATATGTGCTTTCAGGAACGTTGAGTTCTGTGCAAGCTGAGCTTAGTACATCTACACTATTGACAATAATCAAAGATTTTTTTTTTTGCCAGTGAAATTTTGCAAAAGTTTGCTGCTGGAATATCATATGCATCTAATATTCAAATTAATGTTATAACATTTTGTTTCATACAACCCATCTTATATATTTTGAAGTTTTAAAAATTTTTTTTTACGCCTATCCATCTTTTTCCTGTACGCGGAAGTCTTGCCCGACTCATTTACATTTCTGATCTCTGGTGTTTCTAGTCAAATTAGCGTATTTTCCGAGCTGACAATGTACCATTAAACTTATGAAAATTATTTTAAAAAGCACATGTGCCATCCATAGTGCCATCACTTTACAGTGTCAAAATGACGTCTTTTCTCAGTGCCTCGTGCGTCAAAGTTTAATGAGTGCATAGATTACATTAAGGTACATTGAAAACAGATGGGCGCTCATATCCTACAGTACATATTGCTTCCAATTGGGTGAAGTTCGGGGGGTTTTGTCCTCAAAATGATAAGAGTGTACACATACCTTTTTTTATGGGGAGTATGTTAACTTAAGTGCTGCAAGACATGCTCGTTTTCTTTTGTCAGTTTTTGGCATAAAATGCAAGGCATATGGTGCCGGACATTCTTTTCAGATTTGCTGGTACTCAAAACACGTATTTTTCAGGAATTTCTTCAGTTTATTGCTGTTGTTGTGGCAGCTTAACCCTATGCTCATTTTAATTTTTTTTAGTAGTGTTCAAAAAGCTTGTTTAATTCAGTCACTCGATTTACCCCATTTTATCAAAGGGTTCCTATGGAGAATAGAACAGGACAGCATACAAACCGAAGTTTGCACATCGTTTTGTTCAGGAAAAAGGTGGATCCAGCGAGAAATATTCAATGAGGTTCAAAAGTTTGTACTAGTAAAAATCTTTTGCCAATTTGTTTATTTATTTTATTTATTATTTATTATTATTTTTGCTTTTTTTTTCATCGCATGTCATATCAATCCGCATAACAATTTCTGTGAAAAGTTTAAATGTAAAATGTACATACTGTACATTAGGGCTGTGCAATTAATTGTATTTTTGATTTCAATTTCGATTTTGGCTTCCAGCTATTATGAAAACAAGATAATCGTGGTAAAACAATTACTGTACCGCTGCCACGTTCCATCCAGTGCACCTTCCTTTCGCTTTCATTTCTCCCTAACCCAAACATCCAAATCAGCCGAATAAGAGAGCGATGTAAAATGCAGTCTACTGATGCTAAACTTCGATACGTGTTTGATATTAAACATAAACAGTGCTATTAAAAGCACATTAAGCTGACAAAGAATAGTAATAAAAGTAGGTCTATATTGGGTCCCTTTGGTTGCCCTAGGCGAGATTGAGTTTTGCCCCCCCCCCATACATAAATGCTACAAAGAATGTTCGAGGATATTAACCAAAATAAGTAATAAACTTAAAGAAGAAGGAAGATATACTATAGACCAGCATATAGAGTATAATAGACCAGAAGTGTTTGAGATTAATTAATGAGGAATGTCAATGTTTACTTGGAAACAAGTCACTGAAGTTTTAAATTGTGCTTGAATAAACGGTATTCAAGGGTCTTGCTTGCTTCAGGCTGAGTATTCCTTGTTGGTTTTATATTCGCACATTCGGACATCCGTATTCAATAGCCTTGTTAATCACAATACATTGGACATTCAGTGGATATTCACAAGTAAATATGCCATTAAACAATACTTGCCTATTTTGATCGACTGTGAAAAATGTTGTAAGTTGACAATAGTTGGTTGTCAATATCATGTAGCTGCTTAAAATTCGCAAACATTAATTTATTGCACGTTTATTGGGTAGTCTGAATGTATCAGAAGTCCGAATGTGCGAATATAAAACCAACTTTAACGTTACCCAAGTTTTCTCCAGCAGGTGCCGGCCTCTGCAAACATTGCCTGAGTGCATCTGGCCATGGCCAATAAAAAAAACAAACATATTTTAGTATATTCCTAGAGGGGAACTGTACAATGTTTGCTAGTAATATGTAGCAAACTAGCAAAGTGACTAGCTAGCTAGTGATAGCTTAGTGACAGCAATGAAACGTTCAAGGTGATGATGCACAACAATACTAAGCAAATTTATTTCATTTAAAGGTGCCCAAGAATGCTTTTTCACAAGATGTAATATAAGTCTAAGGTGTCTCCTGAATGTGTCTGTGAAGTTTCAGCTCAAAATACCCCATAGATTTTTTTTAATAAATTTTTTTTTAACTGCCTATTTTGGGGCATCATTAACTATACACTGATGCCCTTAAAATCGCGTGCCCCCTGCCTCAGAAGCTCTCGACTATATTACAGCGCATTTACAAAGTTCACACAGCTAATATAACCCTCAAATGGATCTTTACAAGATGTTCGTCATGCATGCTGTGTGCATACATCGAATCATGTGAGTAAAGTATTTATTTTGATGTTTACATTCGATTCTCTATGAGTTTGAGGCTATGATCCGTGGCTAAAGCTAACATTACACACTGTTGGAGAGATTTATAAAGAATGAAGTTGTGTTTATGCATTATACAGACTGCAGGTGTTTAAAAATGAAAATAGCGACGGCTCTTGTCTCCGTGAATACAGTAATAAACGATGGTAACTTTAACCACATTTAACAGTACATTAGCAACATGCTAACGAAACATTTAGAAAGACAATTTACAAATATCACTAAAAATATCATGATATCATGGATCATGTCAGTTATTATTGCTCCATCTGCCATTTTTCGCTGTTGTTCTTGCTTGCTTACCTTGTCTGTGCACAGATCCAGACTTTAATACTTCCTTTCCTTGTCTAATGCTTGAACATTGGCTGGCATATATGCAAATATTGGGGGCATACACCCCGATCCCGTCTTTTAAACAAAATAGATTTACATAAGAAAGAGGAAGCAATAGGGTTTGAAACTCACTGTATGTCTTTTCCATCTACTGAACTCTTGTTATTCAACTATGCCAAGATAAATTCAATTTTTTATTTGAAGGCACCTTTAACACCTTAATGGCTGAGATGAGAAGATTTACCTCTATACTGGGTTTTCCTTTTATCTTCTTCCTTTCTCCATTTTCGTCCCTGTGCACCGGAGGGTTTATTAGACCGCTTCATTTTCTTCATCACCTGCGCACTTGCCTAACGTAACGTGACGTAACAGCGACCCTAGAGGGCGCCAGCGCCCCCAACATATTTGTCGCCCTAGGCAACTGCCTAGTTTGCCTATGGCAATCGCCGGCCCTGGGTCCGTGCAGCTCTTAAAGGGGCAGCAGCCAACAGTAATGACTGCTGCAGTCATTGTTAATCTAACAAGAAAAGACAAAGATAAAATCACTCACTGCTCTTGAATGAATAACTTTTTTAGTTTTTAAATAAGAATTAGTCTATATTTAATGTATACAGCAGTTATTTTACATTTAATTTATTACATTTCTTTAGTTATTACTTATCTAAATACCACTGTACATCTATCTGAAAAACCTACTGTAAAGCACTGTTAATTTCATTTGTACTTTTGTTCTGTTGTATTTTTTGACTGCTTTGTTTGTAATTAGTTTCTTTGTTCTTATTTTATTGTTGACTGTTTATTGTCTTCTATAGCTGGGGGACTATAGGACTTTTAACTTACATTATTTAATTTAGCATTAGTTTTTGCTGAAGTTGTCACGATCACAGTCTGTTCCTGTTCACTCCGGACTCCATTTCCCATAATCCTCCCTGTCAATCACATGCACTCACTCCACCAATCACCTGTTGCCACATACAGTCATGCACACTCCACACTAATCACCACACCCAGCTGATACGCATTACCTGGACTATAAAGGACTCACACACACACACCACCTCACCGCGAAGTCTTGATTACCCAGTGTGTCATTTCCGAGCATTATTATTCCTGTCTGCCTGTTTGTTGCCGTTACTGCCTGTTTCCTGTTTATTGACCCGTTGCTGCCTGCCCTGATCTTTGCCTGTCCATTGACTACGACTCTGCCTGTTCCTCACTGTTCCTGTTTGTTCCTGTTTTGACCCTGCCTGTACGACCACTCTCACTTGTAAATAAATGCTGCACTTGGATCTCCTGCCTGAGCCTCCCATTTGTTACAGAAGTACTGATAATTGTGAAATTTCACTGACATTTAAAATGACTTATATCATGAAATAAGACTTTGATTATATCACCCACAAATAATCATGTTAAATAATTGTGATTTCAATAATCGTGATTATGATTTTTCGAGCAGCCCGACTGTACATACACAATTTGACAATTTGTTAGTATTGGTTTGTGCCACTTTTGCTGTAATGGCAATAGCGCTCATGCTGAAATAAAAGTGTAAAATCGAATGATCATTTTGTGCTTCAGTGGAAACAAGATCATCTGACATCTGAAAGAGTAACATGATCAATGTCACAAATTTGCATATTTGATTAGTGACCAGGGGCAGTATTCACAAAACATTTTATCTTTCCACTAAGAGTTCCCCTAAACAGTAGTAAAAGTTCTTAGCTAAGAGTTTTCTCTTAAAACCTATTCACAAAGCTGCTGAGACTAGGCATATGACGGTATCAAATTTTCATGTTGCGATTAATTGATGAAGCTTTTATCACGGTATACGGTATTATCATGATATTAAAATAAGTTGCAAAACCATTTTTGTCATAGTTTAACAGGTTTAAGAACACTTTTTGTAAGAAAACAAAAACAACTCTGACTGAAATTTTCAAACAGATTAAAATGCAAAAGAATTAGGCGATAAAGAACAACAGATAACACTTTACTCTATTTAATGCATTAACTAAGATTGAGCAATAGCTACATTTGTTACAGAAAGTGTTATTTTTTGTCAATGTTAGTTTAGAAACACAACTGTTCATTGTTAGTTTTATCTCAGGTCCATTAAATAAGTCATTTTGATTTTAGTAATGTTATTAAATAGTAACTAAGAAATTAACATTAATTAATAATAATTAATACTTTATAAGTATTTTATTGTCAGTTTAGTGATAATGAATGAACATGTTAACTAATGAAGCTGTATGTTTTCAAAGTTTTACTGAACAATAACAAATAATCAGAATATTTATAATCATTAGGGCATGTTGTAGTCCAGATTAAAATATAAAAATTAGTGGTGGGCCGTTATCGGCGTTAACGTGCTGCGTTAACGTGGGACTCTTATCGGGCGATAAAAAAAATATCGCCTTTAATCTATTCTCAAAGTTGGGTTGGGAGCTGGGTCTATACTACGCAAGCTATGATGACTTTCACTTTGATACTTTGATTACTGTTGCTTTGTCCGACAAGCCGTGGCGCTGTCACGCCACACACAGTGATAAATGCATCACGGAGCAAAGAGGATACTGACAACACATCGACAGACAAGACAGAGCAGGTTACTTATGATGTTTAACAAAGTCCCTGCTTTAAAACTGTGTAGTTTTTTAAGAATTTCAAACAATAAAAACCATTTTGTTGCTCTTTAATGGTCGTGACAAATTGCTGTAGCGCCTCAGCTCAAGAGGCTTGTAAACCGATCATCTCTTACTACGAGTCCATTTATAACATCAAATAAACATGAATGAACATGAGAATCAGTGTTGTTTCAAACGCGGAAAGATGTCAATATACACAATTTTTCAAGTTTAACTCCACCGAGGTTAATCTTCTAACGCCTATCTGCTTTGTCGGACAAAATGGCGGATTACTTTTAGTCATTTGCTGCATCCCAATTCGACTACTAAAAGTATGTACTCTTTCTGTGAACAAAAAGTACTTACTTTTGAGTGTGTAGCAAAAGAGTAGACAAGCTTTGGGACATACTATCACGTCACACAATTGCGTCTTTTCTCTCTGTCGCATCCTGTCACCGTAAACTGCCCTGTCAATCATCTTACATCCTCCACATTTCATTTATCTAATTTCCTACCATATCAGAGAGAAATGCAGCACGTTGATCTGCAGTCGCGAGTCTTTCATGTGGAGAACTCTCCTCATATTAATGCATAATGATGCATTTCAAAGTTAATGGCCAATCAGATCTTTATAGAAGTCCACATTGGTATTTGCAGATGAAAAATAACACATATAACATTAAAATGAATATTTTCTATCAGTTTGAACTGATTATTAGTCACTCAAACAACCTCTCAGCAGTGTGTTGTGGGGAATATTAGCCTCTATAGTGAGCACAGATCCACACTTTGAAAATCTACCGGAAATAGTAGACCATCCGGGAACTTTTGGCATACTCTTTTCAACATATATGCTTTGGGACACACTTATTTTAATCTTACATACTATTTAGGATGGATAGTATGGACATTGGGACGCAGGTACAATTTGGGTATCTCACATATTTTGAATGTCTTCGGCAGAATTCAAATGAGCCATTTTAATCTAGATTAATCTAGATTAATTCCAAGATTAATCTAGATTAATCTAGATTTAAAAAATGAATCTATGCCCACCACTAATAAAAATGTTTAGGTTTGAAAATAAA
The DNA here is from genome assembly GCF_024489055.1 of Chanodichthys erythropterus. Lineage (NCBI taxonomy): Eukaryota > Metazoa > Chordata > Actinopteri > Cypriniformes > Xenocyprididae > Chanodichthys > Chanodichthys erythropterus. The sequence continues at coordinate 17,492,842 of NC_090228.1, forward strand.
TATCCTTTTAAGTCTTTTTTAAATATTCAGTATTTGGTGCTGTGACGAACAACACTGAGATTACAAAAAAAATAATTGCTGTTTGAAGCATTTTAAAAACTTCACTAGCGCAGTTACTTTGTTTGCACGGTTTCTGTGGTAACCAACAGTGAACGCGCACTTTCTTTAAGCTCGTCTCCTTCACTGGTTCCGCCATGTGCTTCTCGTGCACATTGGGATTGTTTACATCTGAGCGCGTGTCCTTTTGACGCAGAATACAGCGGTGTTGTGCATTTTATACGATTGATGGGTAAAGTGTTCTTAATTGCCTTATAAAAAATTAATAATTGGTAATAAATTATTATTTCCGGTATTCTGAAGTGCCCGTGATTACAATATCGTGCATATTCATTACTGCGATTTATCGCATTACTGAATATCGGCACAAGTCTAGCTGAGACAAATTTTTACTAAGGAATAGAGATAAGTCTTAAGATAAGAGTAAGGGCGGTGTTGCTATGGATGATGTCGACACGCTTACTAACTATGCCCACAGTGATTGGCTGATATGGGAGGGGTCTCTGTCTATGATAGAATGAGGTATCATGTTACCATATTCAAATAAATATTTTAAAATGTAGGCTAAGTGTCACTAATTAAACAAGTATATGTTAAGCTAATTGTCACATGCCTTCATCTCGAGATATTGCAGAATTCAAGCGACAAATGATGTTTTATAAACAAAGTTCGGGAGGAGCATGTTCAAATGGTCTATCTAATCAGCTCGAGAGGAGGCATATATTTATATACTTGTGAAAACAACTGCCACAGGTAATAGGACATTATTTTCTTTTTTATTTCTTTATTTTTTTGCCTTTTTGTTATGATTAGTGCTTGAAGTGGAAAAATAAAAGTACTGGTACTCCCGATGCTCAGTTCAAAACGTGTTCCTAAAGAAGGGATGGCATGGCGGGTTTCCGTACATGCAACATGCAAGTGCCGGTATTTAAGGAAAACTGGTGGTATGCTAAAGGTAAAAATAGAGTGCCGGTATTGTGTATTGGCCCAGCATTTTGCCTGTACATAAATTAACCTTTATGTTATGTCATCGCAGATTAAAATCTATGAATCAAAATTTGTATTGCATTAATGAAGAAATAGCTCAGCACCCAAGGCTCTATCGCCTATTGTCTCAATGGTGTACAGTGTCTTTGGGCGGACTGCTGAGGCAGATTGCTGGATACAACCATTTTAGGATTGTTTGTGATTAGGATGGTCTTAGTTAATTTCGTACTAAATTTAGGACTGACACGCCCATTATTTTACAAAGGGTTTCTCCTAAATCAGCAAGTTAGGAGCTACTTTTAGCTTTAAGATATTTTGTGAATACGACCCCTGAAATCTTAAATATCTAAAATATTCATTGCACATCATAGCAATGCTTTATTTTAAATGTTTTAAAATTTAAAGGTTTGTTTTTATCTTTAAAGTAGAATTTGAATCCCCGCTTTTCAATTCTCTCTTTCATTTTAACATTACTGTGCGTGTTGCATGTCACGCTGGGAATGATTTGGATTATGGTTTACAATTAGACGGTTGGTATCAGCTTTGTAAACCTGGAAATGCTGCCCAAAACAGGAAGACACTTAAGTCATGCATCTTCTAACACATCTCTAATTAGCTTGTTCCGGGAATGGCAGAGTTTTCCTCTGTGCCCAATTTGCCTGCTGCAGGAAGGCAGCGATGACTCGGAAAATCCTTTTCTGCTGCCTGTCACTCTTTCCCTCGCCCTGTCTTCACTCCCCAAGAGTGTGTGTGAGTGATCCATAGCCTTCATCTGGCAGTGAAAAACAGCCAAGCAATTTGTCCCGACCTCTGTCATGTTTGCCCAGCCGCAGTTGCTGTTGGCGGAGTTGTGGCAGGCCCAATCTGGGATAGGATGCGTTTAATGGTGGCTGCAAGGCGCCCGTTGTCATTTGGATGTGTGTTTATGCGTGGGTTTCAGGCCATTGTGGTACATTGATAGGGAACAAGAGTAATTCGCCTCATTTCCATGGACTCATCCCCTCACAGTACTGGAAAATGGGTGGTTGTTCTTGCCCTGGGGTTTGAGAGCATTAGAGTAGCTTGTGTTTCTGTAACTGTGCAAAATATCAGTAAATGTTCTGTATGTGTTCATTGAGCTTATTGGTAATGGCTGCTAATACGCTAATGTAGGCCCGTAGGAGAAAATATGAAGTGCTAGATCAAAGGATGAGCTGAGCTCTCTCTAGAAGGCACCTGCTGCAGTAAACGATGCACAAATATGAATGATCAACAATGATGACACAAAGTTGCAACATGAAGCTATCAGATGTTTGAACAGTTTTATAATGCATGGGCTTTATTAACATTTCAGAACCTCTTTTTTATCTATCTATCTATCATCTATTTGATAGACAATGGTGAAACAAACACTTTATTTGTTCAGTTGCTTTTCAAAATGAAGCCGGTTTATTTACAAAGTAAATCTGTTCTGTTGTATTTGATTTAATGAAAGTCTCCGTCTCACCGTGCTTATGTTTTTGGAATTGAGTAATTTATTTTAAAGAATTCACAATATCGATATATTGCAATATCTATAGAAACTTTGGGGAAAACAAACAAACAAACAAACAAAAAAAAACTAATGTTATCAGTTTAATTCATCTTTACTTTATTTTGTTGTTTTTTTAACTTTTTTTTTTTAAGCCAATGAATCACACCATTGCATACAACAACTAGACTTAAGGGTAATCAGATACTGATTAACAACTGATAAACACAAGGCACAATTATTTTTTACTTTTTACTTTTTGCATTCTCTGTTTTTAGCAATTTAGCATTTAGTTGATCTGATTTCAAGCTGGAGTAAAAAACACTGCCTGAATGTATCTAAGAACTGAAAAGATTTTCTGATGCACATTTTAAAGACCATGCTGTGTGATTTTTATTTAGAGGAAGAAATTATATTATTTTATAGTATTCTATACAGTGATAAAGGCTATGCATAGCATTATAAATATTCATTATCCTTACAAAAATAACCAAGAAATGCAAGTGAACTGCAAGTGATTGCGCCGGTGCCTCCATTATATTGTCTGCTTTATTTGCTTCTCATTTATTAAATCTAGGCAATTGGTTGATGAAACATTGATTGAAATTAAGATACAATTTATACAAAATGAAAATCACTTTAAAGAAAGGCTTTCTACAAAACAAAACTCAAAAATCATGTCTGACCCACTCCATGTCTCACGATATATTGCGCATCTTATGATGTAGCTATCCTCTTACTTGTGCTGTTCACTTTTCATAATCAACATAGATTAAATTTTAAAATAACATTATAATATTTAAATCTAAATATGAAACTAAAAACGTTTTCGCTCACATGCTCTGCTGTGTAGAGAATCTCCTCTTATCAGATGACATGATTCTGCATGGCAGTAGCAGCTACGTGAGCTGCATCTTCTGTTTTATGTCAGATGGCAGCTTTAAGGTGAAATACCGCCACCTATTGTACTTTGGTATGTCAACCAGGTACTGTTGCTGAGTTATTTACGTGTGCTATTATCATGTGTATTATTCATTTTAAATATTACGGTTATCACGATATATTGTCAAACCCTTAATTTTGGTTTCTCACGTTTCTCATAACCTAGTTTGACTACAAACTGTGTTATTGGGAGTAAATGGTGCTATTTAAGTTAAAATATTAATAGCAACTACAGTGATTGAATAACTCTTGTGTATTCAGCTTGCTGAACATTTTTGTACATGATTTCAGCAAATGTCTTTGAACTAAAATTGAATAATTTATTACATGTTGTGTCAGCCCTACAAGAGTTATTACACATTTCTCAAATACTAGATGATTATACTGTTGAGAAATTGTCAGGTAACCTAAATGTGTTTACATCAAGTTTAAATGAAAAAAAAAAAAAAAAAAAAAAATAAAAAAATATATATATATATATATATATATATATATATATATATATATATATATATATATATATATATATATATATATATATATATGCCAGATATTTAAAATTGAGACCTCAAGCCATATGTTTTCTCACTCTGTTTAAAGAGAGTAATCTTCTGTGAAGTTATCAAAATGGGAAGTGGTCATGCCTTTCTGTGAGTTTCCAATGAATAACATTTTCTTTGACCATCAATCCTGTTACCGCTGCTTCAGAGTGGCATAAAAACAGTCCCATGTCAGGACTCGGAAAAAGGGACGTCAGTAAAGCCAAAGCCACATGGTGTGTTATTATCTTCTGGTGTGCTTCCATTTATCTCCTGCCCATGTCATCTCTCTCCTCTGGTTTTCTTTTATACAACATCTGCAGACCATTGCATTACAATGTCTCCCCAAGGATGACCTGACGATGGGGCATAAGCCTGCAGATTCACTTTAGTCTTGTCATCATTCCGTAACCGTAATATATGATTTGCCGGTCTCTGATGTAAGACCTTGAGAAGCTCTGTGAATCTGTTGCTCTGATGTCATATTCGTTCCAGTCAATTACATCAGCTACAGACTGGCTCATCCTCCTCATTCTGGGGTGTCTCCTTGAATCCTCCGGTTGCGTTGCACAGGTAGATACATCACTGCTCCTTGAAGATCTACATAGATCTTCATAGTCTGTGATGCTTTCATCCACCTCAAGCCCCTAAAAACGAAGGCCCTCGTTGATTCACCCCAGCACGAATAAACTCGCACACAGCCCTCCCTTCAAAGTTTAGGTCTGAACGCCTTTGATTCTGTCATGGGGAATGTAGGCCAATGGTATCAAGGTGCCCCCCCAGAGAGATGCTCACAGAACACCACAGATAACATGAAACAAAAAGGTCTAAAGCATCCCAGTCGTAGTGGGGTGAGAGGTGTGTTGAATTTCACTGCAGAGAGAGCCTGTATTTTCTCCCTAACATTCAGAGCTAGTCAGGGAGTCTTTTGGCAAGATTATATAAAGGGATTTCAAAGGCAAAGCATTGATAGGATTAATTTCACTGTTACTCTTCTAATTATTTAACAGCATGGAGAGTACATTTAATATGAAGTGTTATTTAAAAAGTAAAACAGGCAATGTAGACTATTATTACATTTATTTCAGAGTTTCATTTAAATTCCTGAACTGGATGCTGAATTGTAATTCGAAGTTAAGGAAGTAGAATTAAATTGGAATGAACATAATGGCAAAGAAATTCACAGTTCTGTGTAAGTGTACCCTTAAACCATATGGGATGCTTCTATAAGTATTAGATAATATTAATATTCAATATTTGAAATGACACCAGTAGTGATTTGTATTTAATTTTTGTGTATTTAATTTTATTTCATTAATTATTTTTTGTTTTGTGGACCAAAACACTTTATGTACCCAAATATATGGTTCATTAATGAACAAGGTTTTTAAAAGTGTAAAAAATAAAAATAATGGAGATATAATTTAACTTTCATTAAGTCTTAATGAGATTATGTGGTTTTTATAATCAATTAGCATGGCTTTTGTCATTTTTTACAAGATGGACAATATTTGTCACCAAAAAAGTCATTCGGTTTAACCAAAATTTTTCACACTTTTGATTATACCGAATGATGATATTTTCTAACAATGCTAACAGGCTGATATCTAGCCAGCTAGCTAGCTAGCAAAAGGACAATCAAAAAATTATTACAACATTTTCCAAGTTTTATAGCAGTTGTACTGAATGACGGGATGTTTCGGGACATGCGTATGAGCAAATGAAAACTCAAATTGTTAAAAGAAAGTTATTTCAGAGATTTTATATAATATGGAGATAAGAGGGTCTCTTCCCCTTGGAGAAAGCGTAACGGCTAACGTAATCATGGTGGCACCTCTCAGCCTATCGTGTAATGGCAGTGACATCAGTCACAACATTCCCTAGTCTGCCTTCTCTTAAAAAAATACATTTTCAAGCTAAAATCTACATATAGTTCCCAACGAAAGTATTGTTTAGTGTAAAACATGCTGAAGATTAGCAAACAGACTGTCCATTAATTAAATGATTAGTTATTTCCCCTCAAAAGCTGTTTAAAACTACATTGCACCATGTTGATATATGATGTTGTAAAATCATGCCAGAATAAAAAATATATACATTTATTACATTTTAAGATATTTTATTCACAAATGAAGTGGCTTTATTGGCCTTTGGACGGTTAAACCAAATGACCTTTTGACACTTCAAATCTTTAAAATACCTTTATATGTAGCAAAATAAAATTAACTTTTGGATTCAGTAAGAGATCTGGACAAAAAAAATGACCCATCACATCATTGACCCACATATAATATATTGATGTACAAATATATTTCAGATTCCAGTATTGTAAAAAACAATTAAATATATTGCCAAATATATTAATACCTGTCAATAAATAATATTTAATTATTTATTGAAAATCTCTAAATTGCATTTCAGTAAATTCATCTTCCTGTCTTTCCAATTTAAATTATAATTATAACTTCACATGGGTCATTGTCAGTCTATTAAAAAAATATAAACAGGAGCAAATTATTAGCAAAACCTAATGTTTTGTCTTTTTGAATGGTTACACATGTCAGCTTGCCCATTGTCAGACACATTGCAATCAGGCTCAGGATGTTAGTAGTCTTTGTACGCAAGCAGAGAGGAGGTAAGAACACCTTAAGCTGCACTGCGTATTGCGTCTTCCATTAGCAGTGTCCAGCTGCTCTAAATACCTCTTTAAGGGATTTTCACCACCAGACGTCAGTTAATCACTGCTGGTGTTCTTGTGGCTCTCCGAAATCCATGTGGTTCAAGGTTTCCTCTCCCTTATCCCCGCCACTTCCCATCAGGCCTTGTGTTCTGTCAGTTCAGACTCTTTGATGCCTGATCAACAATATATGGCTAAAAGAATGTACAGATATTACAACAGAAACATAGAATCTGAAGGAAGTTTTCATTCCTCCTTGTCTTAGCCATTTTAGCTGTATAGTCACTGTGTAATGTGTCTTGGTTATTTCTTTTAAGGCCTCATATAGCTTCACACGATCTGAGGTTGCAAAGAACAGACACAAGATCCTCTGATAAAAGGCCAGCAATTTGTCCTACACAAACCATGCCAGATTTGCATCTCATGTCTCCTTTTCTTGCGGTTTCCTTTATGATGATTCTTACTTCCACTATCTCATCCCACACTTCTAATTCAGAGCCATATCTGGATGCATAGGGTTGTATTTACCCACGAGGGCTCAGCATGATGCACTTACTGCCTAACATGTCAATGCAGAGCAAAGTCCCTTGAGTGTAAAAACAAGCTGTAAATGAGCATCGGAGGGGGTTTACTTTTTGATGTACCCCCATTCTGTGCAATATCAGACATGTCTCACCAATAGATGCCTCTGGCGACTTCTTATTCCTATTTGTGGATCTGACATAAATTCATTGTCTTATGTTTCAGCCTCTCCCGGGCTTTTGTCCTTAATGACACAATTTTCTTTTTGCTCAGTATGATACCTTTTGGATGTTGAATTGGGACAATTGTAACAATGCCATATGTTTTCTCCTGTAATTTCTTTCCCAGGCCATTATTAGTCTTTAACTTTACTATGCTCCATGAAATTGCAGTGCTACTTTATCTTGCGGTTTAGATTTTTTTGGCCATCGCTGCATTGAAAAGGCCCTGTTGCTCACGATTCATTAAAAAAACCCAGTCAACCATATAGCCAAGATTTGAACTGGACTGCTAGGGAGTGACAAGGCATATTGCAGATCCCAATTTTCCTGTGGCACAAATCACAATGTTTTTTCTTCCTTGCCTGTTGAAATAGATGAAAAGATGTTACCCAAACGCACAAAAACATATGACGTTTTGCCTTTACCCTTTTGGTTCACCTACCAAATCTCTGTCTTTGTCCCTGACTCCAACAGAGCTTATAATGAAGCTTTTTGAAAAAGCTTTGGCCTTTATTACCCAAACCATTAAGCCAATCTAGAAAGCTGTACCTTGCTGCAATAAATGTCAGGTTGAAATTGGTGAGATCTCTTTGAGTTACTCCAAGAGTCAGTGGATTCAGACTGTATGCAGTCTGTCAGCCTAGACAAAGGTCATGTTTGAAAGGACAGCACTACACAATCAAAATCATTCTTGCACACTTTAATCACTTTAGAATTGGGTGGAGCGATTCCAAACACCCTTCTATTGGACCTTTGGGTCAAACACCTCTGCCTGACCTAACAGTGTGAATAAGGAAGTGCGATACAACATGCATCTTGCAATAAATCACAATGAGGAGTCTCCAGTTGGGGGATGGGGTAGTGCTGAGGGTCTAGGCTGATTGCCATGGCGACAGCATAGATGACACGCTGATGTCTGCTGCCAAACTACTGTAGCCACTGATTTATGCAGCGAGACCATGGCATAGATGGATGGGCAAATTACTGCCAAGTGCAACACGCAGAGGTGATGAGTTCTCAGGAGTGTCATATGTCACGTCAGGTGTCTCATGATTGTATGGGGGGATGGAGAAAGAATTTCAGATCTGCCAATAAAGAAATCGCTCTTCCCAGGTTGGTGCTTTGCTGGGATTACAGGTTTGATTGGATAGGGAAAAACACTGAAAGTGCAAGGCTCAGAGATTAGGTTCTGGAACATTATTTTCCCAGGGAATCAATAGCTCTCCCTGGTTGCACCCATATCATGTTGAAGTGTTGGTGCCTCCAAGGCCAGTGGTTGAGATGATTGTGGGTAAATGCAGTTGCTCAGGTTTAGTGATTGATGTTTCTTTGACTCATGAACCCCCTCTTTTAATGCTACTTATTTTCATACTATTGATGACAATCAACATTTTGACTGTCTTATCAAATCCACGGCAGGCATTTAATTTCCTCTTCACCCAAAACAGTGTGTAGTAAGCATACTGATAGGCCTGCATTTGGTCACTATTTCACAACACACATTTTTATGCTTAGCAACTTGAAACAACATTAGATTTGTGATTAGCCGACATAAAACAATATTAGTTTTGTTATTAGGTTGGTTTAAGATTCTCAAGATTAATTCCAAAGACAATCAAACTAGAGTTGGGAGAGAGACAGAGAGAGAGAGAGAGAGAGAGAGAGAGAGAGAGAGAGAGAGGGAGGTAAGGAATGAGAGAGAGCAAGATGGCAAGAAAAAAATTAGGAGAAAGAGAAAAAGAAATAGACAGGGCAAGGGAATGTCATGTCCCATTTTAGGTTTCCACTCCATGAATCAATTGTTCATTTGGGGATTTGAAGGAGATCAGCTCTTGGTCCTTAGAGTAAGGTCAATGCATCTGCCTTGCAAACACAATAGAAATTGGATTCCTGTAAATAAACAAACCAAAAAAGAGAACAATTCTATATCTATACTGCTTGAGTGTTGCAGGAAAGTACTAACCATTTAAACGGCACAATTTAGAAGTATGTTGTTTTTGTTGTACCTTTTCAATACTACAGATTATTGGGTCCTTCTGTGAAGTGGAGTTTATGTTTATATTGGTATGTCAGCATCAGTATTTCATCAGTACGAATCAGACCATGCAGGTCAATACAGCATCTGCACCACAATCATAAATGTCTTTCAGTGAGTAGTCCAAATCAATCCCTCATTCTGTTTTGTTGGTGATCCAATAATATTTTCCTTATACAGTATAATTACACAAACATTAAGACCATTATTTTAACTCAAATCATAGTATCATAATTGTTGGTAGGTCTATGATGTTGTTGCACTTTTTTTTCTGTTCTTTTTTCAGCACCCTGAAATTATTCATTCCGGTGTTGCTAATCATCCATTGTGCCCAATCTTGAGCCAAGCTGACTCAACAGCAATCTATATCAGCATGTGCAGGCAGCTTTATCTGTCCAGCAATTCCAGCCTTCACACCCATTGGCCATCTAACAGTTGGATATTGACTGAAGACCCAAAAGAAATTCCACAATTGGTGGCCTCAGTGAGAATCAATTGTTTGCGGCCAAGACAGAAATATTCGCCTGTCTACTGGTCTAGATGTATAACCTCAACACATACAAATGGCCACACTAACCTGGAAGTAAAAGAAACTGACCTCACACCCAGTTTTTAGAGTACACACAACTTTTGCTCCAAATCAAGCGGAAAACAGTGTGGACATGCCTGCCGTTGCAAAAATAGAGTGCTAATTGGATTTTTGCATGTTCACATCTGGGAATATTTGAAGCAGGTGAGAGAAAGCTTTTACATGTCATATGTCAACCCTGTATGGCTTCCCCCTAATTCGGCATCCTTTTGTAACATCCCTCCAGGCAAACTGGCCAAATTGTTTTCCATCAGACCGGGTCAGGGCTTATTTTTTAATCTTGTCCATAGAGGGTAAAATGAAAGGTTAACCCTCCATAGACTCTTCACCGCTCTGGATCAATACAATGCTCACTGGATGAGTCTCTCACATCAACCCTACCAAGTTAGATTGGCCATGGTCTTTCATCATTTTTAATAGGTGCTTTGAGACCTACTCGACACTGTAACGTCCAGCAGAGGGTCAAGTCAAGAAAGATACTGATGTCAAAGACACTGTCTATTAATTTATTCGATTTAACTTAGATTTGTTTTGCCAGATAAGTTGGGTGGGATGAAGCTCAGGTCCAATATGAGTTTCTCTTTGTTTGCTTTATCACTTTATTCATGGCATGAACCTGCTCAGATCCTTTGATCCATGTCTCAGAAGTCTTTGATGGCACTGTAATCCCATTCATCAAACCTCTAAGACTTTAGGTAGTACACCAGCTTTCTGATGTGAGAGGAAGAGACTGTCACTAGCACAGGGAGTCACTGAGGAAGCACAGACAGTCCCTGCAGAGGCTTATTATTGAGTGTGGTCGTCAGGCCAGGCTTTGATAAGTTGCAACCGCTTTAATAAAATCTGCTGACTGGGAAATCTGGTCACTGTGGTGCCCTATACTAGGTACCTGGGAGAAATGTGTTATGTTTTCAATGTTAAAGTTTCTCTTGTTTCAGAAACATGGTGGGAAAAAACAAGCTTAAAAATAATACTATAGAAATATTATTAGGGGGCCCACGCAGACCATCATGACTGTGTGTCAAGGTCAGTAAAGGTGTGATCATAGTTACAGTTGTTTGGCAAATATTTGTGAGCGAACTCCAATCATTCAAGACAGTAGTGTGATTTGAGATTTCCCCAATACAGATTTCACAAAGGGCTTCACAAAGGGTTCAAGTTGGTCAGGTGGATTCACTGCCTTAACCAACAGAAAGCTGCTTGGTTTGAAAGTGAGACAGCTATGCTTCAGACAATAGACTTTTTTCACCTGCGAAATTTCACAGAAATTTTGCTAATGAGACAGCATCTTTGTTAGTTCACCCAAAAATGACAAGTCTGTCATTAATTACTAATTAATTAGCGTGTATCAAACTGCCAAAGTCATGCCCCCTAGTTGGGAATCATTGAAATTTCGAAACACTTATAACATAACGAAGCCTCGTTTACTGAAATCACATGACTTTGGCAGCTTGATACACGCTCTGAACCACTGATTCGAAACAAAAGATTCATAAAGCTTCGAAGCTTCATGAGGCAGTGTTTTGAAATCACCCACCACTAGATATTGTTGAATAAAGTCATTATTTTGGTGCACAAAAAGTATTCTTGTCACTTCATAATGTTAAGGTTGAATCACTGAACTCACATGAACTGTTTTAAATATGTCTTTAGTACCTTTCTGGACAACTGAAAGTGTTAATTATCTTGCTGACAATGTAGGCCTCACTGACTTTATCAAAAATATTTTAATTTGTGTTGCGAAGATGAACGAAGGTCTTACGGGTGTGGAACAACATGAGGGGGAGCAATTAGTGAAAGAATTTTTATTTTTGGATGAACTAACCCTTTAAGTCTTTAAAAATGAAAATGTGCCATTTGCCATTAATTTACTCACCCTCAAGCAATCCAAAATGTAGATGTCTTTTTACAGTAAATACGATTTTTAGCTGAAATTATGGTCCTTGGTGATTTCATATAATAAAAGTCAATGGATACCGGCACTTTTAGAGATCAAAAAACATAGGCAAATAAAAAAAAAAACCCTGTGGCTCCTGACGATACATTAAGGTCTTATGAAGCGAAACATTCAGTCTGTGCAAGAAGTGGAAAATTATTTACAACATTATTACTAGTGATCCACAGCTTCGGCAAATGGTCCTGAGCATGTTCATGGCAGTCTGGAGCGTGCGCTTCCTGTCGCAGTATGACATATTCAACTGAACAAACTGACACTGTGTTTGTTTACAACAGAGAGGGAGGACGTGTGTTGTATTGTTCATCAAAATGGTACTTGTGCTTATCCTGGATGCCACAAATTAAGATTAAGATCTTAAGATGTTGTGTGATCTCATTTGGGAAGATTCTTTTCACAGATTCCCAACATTTGAGCTCCTGCACATACGTCATTGTGAGACAGGAAGCTCGTGCTCCAGACTGTAGTGAACATGCTTGGGACCATTTGCCGAGACTGTGGATTGCAGGTAATAATGTTGTAACCATGAGTAATTTGAACCTTTACACCCTGACTCCTGAGCGTTTAAATGTATCCTTGTCCAATTATCTTTAACAAGAAATATAATGTATGTCATGAAAATGAATCAGTAGTTTTAGAGCTTTGCTTTTTCCTCCAATTATAATCTATATATGCTGGGCCCTTGAACTTTGTTACTACACAGCAGCTCCAAAAGCTCATACCCGTTTAGGTTATATTGGGAAGCACAATGTCTCATAGTAAAAGGGATACATATAGTGAAAACCTCTTCCATTCATTTCATATTGGTGATAAAATCAAATCCATGCCTGTCTGTAGTGTTCATCACATTAATCTGAAATTCATTTAACCTTATTATGTGCTAGATTAAATCATCTGGCTATCTATTCATTCCTCTATCTATGAAATGAATATCAGTTATGTTCCTTTGGACTATTTATAGATGTTTTAGGTTTTGCACATCTTTCTCCTCCAGTGCTGGCAGTGCTGGTTACTACACAGACAGACATGTGAAAATATCTGAACTTATCTATTATTGAATCTCATAACCTCATGGTAGTTTAGAATAATGTACTAATCTTATGCTAAAGGTAGTAAAATTTATTAAATTATATTTGTATTTATTGAATGCTTATTGTATATATGTGGAATTATTAGCAACTGGCAAATGAATAGTTAGTTCAGCTATCTAGATGCACTGTTATAAAGGACCTCTAATAGACACAGTGGTTTTCATACCAAGATATTGATGCTAACCTATAACTATACCTCTAATCCACAGAAGATGTTATATCAAAACATGTTTGGCTGATTTTTAACCATTTCAAATAGTTAATGCCACTTTAGAGGTCTTCATAAGAAGGTTATACACATGTTTTTTCTGTGTAAAGATATATTTGTATAACTTGTATAGTTTGTATACACATATAAGAGCAAGAAAAAAAAAATCATTCAATTGCTATTTATCATTCAGTATGGTTATTTTACTTGCCTTCTGAGAAACCCCCACATCTCACCATTACAGTTGATATATAGTAAAATGTAGAAGACTTATTGAACATCTCAAAGTTAATGCCTCAGTGTTTGCTCAGAAAGTGCCATTTCTTTGCGCAGTAAATGTCCTTTTTCCAGTGGGCAAGAACTTCATTGGCTGTTGGCCCAGTGGCACTGATCGAAACCGACTTTGGTGATAGTAAAGGTCTAGGGCCTCACTGGTCAGAAGAAATGGTTATTGACTGTTGGCATCAGGATGGTTAGGTGTTAACAGGGCTCAGCTGGTGTGTAAAACAGGTCAAATGAAGCAAACTCACAAGAAACAAATCAATGCCTTTCCTTGCTTTCATCGAAACTCAATGTTGAAGCGAGAGAAATCGTTGAGTGTTTTTTCGCATGCATGTTAACCAGAAATTGCAGTCTGTAGGCATGCAAAGGAGTTCCCTGCATATTGTTGAGGGCAGCTGGCTGGAGACAATTTGCTCTCTTTCCTGCTCCGTCCATTCTTCATGTGTGTCGTTTTGTCAGATGGTGTTTATTTCTGTGGGTTTATCTCTTCCTGTTGTGGATGCTGTTAGAGTGTGCCCTGTCTCCACACGCTAAAGTCATTCATCACTTACCTGCTTTGTATTTGGGTCTCCTGTTTTCCTTTTTTTCTAGTTTGTATATGGGTCGCATTGTTTCTGTGCTCTCTTCTTTGCTGTTTTGTACTAAATGTCCCCTTAGGGACTAAAATCTTGAGTGAATTTTTAGATGTGAATTTACTTCTGACATTTCCTTGTCCTGATGGTTAATCCAATTCACAAAAGCAGTCAGACTGATTTGATAATATTATTATTAATTATTATAAACAATTTTCAGTTTTGGGTGACCTATACCTTTAAAGTAAAAACATTCTCTAAACTAGTATAAAAAATGTGAAAGTTCTCATTGCTACATTTTTAGTTCTTAATGACAGCGCCAATCTTTGATGGAATAGTGTAGCAAATGTCCTTGAGTGGTGCTCATTAAAAAGGGCCCAGACCAAAGTGAATGGATCATTCTGCGGCTGGCTTTCAGAAATGGCTTTTTTTGTATTTAGGTTGACGGACCTTTGAAATTGATTATCTCCCATGCCAACAAGATGGAACATCTGACTTCTGCCCTCTTTTGTCTTCACTAAAGAGCAATTAACATCTAATTTTTTTTCCTTGGGTGCCACAATTTGCAAAATCTCAGACCTGGAGCAACATGCAAGCTCAGTAAGACTGCAGTATGAGGATGGACAAGGTGAGTCTGTCAGCATGTACTGATGTGGATCCATCTCTTCGATATATCAGTCCTGCTCCAGGGTGGAGAATAACTTCACACTCTCTTCTCTTCTACTTCTTCCTCTTCCTCTCACTTCTTTGTGTATGTGCTTTTACAGCACATCCCCATTCACACGCCTGAAGCCTGTACGCACCCTTCCTCGCTTTGTGAGGAAGTTTCTTGAGCTGCCAAAATTCCTTGTGTTTTTTAGTGAGCAGAGAGAGGCAGAGACAGGAAACTTGCTTTTAATTGTTCATGTTTTTAAAGCAGATACTTACTTGAGCTTGTATGCTTGTCTGTTGCTTGGTATTTGCTATTTATCACAGAATGATGAAAAAGTTATTCTTTCATAGTTCAGTAGTTTTTCAATTGTTTAATTTAATTATCAACTTTTTCTCAGATGTTTCTCTTAAAGTCCCCCTGTGCTGAAAATCAAGTTATCTATATGTCTGTTTTTAATATGCTTTAAGACAAAGCATGCGCAAATTCATAAGTCAACGGAGTATTTTCCCTTTAAAACTGCAGTAAACCAAAGACAGTCTGGTGTTTCTGACGTCACAATCTACCTTGTAACCAACCATGTCAATGTGCCGGCGGACTTTTAGCATCTTATTAACTGACCGCACAAGGGTTTATCCTGGTATATTTTTCTGTTGATTTGAAAAATCGGGTAGATTTAGCAATATGGCGGGTGTAGGATCCAAATTACGATGTAATGATGAACTATATGCCTTTCTCCACTGACGTTCTTAGTTGTTCAAAGCGTTTCTAAGGATACTGATAGATGGCAGTTGTCTGACACGTGAATGCGAACATGGTTTGTGTAACATTACCAACACATTATTAGCTGTTTGATAATGTAGTCAAGCAAAATGCTAATCATATTAAGTACTGTTATGTGTCTGAAGTTGTAAAAAGTGATACCATTGTGCAGCGTTTACCTCATTACCAGTTTTGATGGCAAACTGGGGTATATTTGCAAATATGAGCATTGTTGAGCCCTTTTTACTCTTCGGAAATGACAAAATGTATTCAGAAAAAACATTTGAGGGAAAAAAACAAAAGTTTTTGCAAAAGTTTCTTATAAAGTTTCACAGGGCATTGAGATCATGGATATATTCTATCCTGCTCCAACAAAAGGAGAATTACAATGAAGTGTCTGTTGATTGGCAGCACGCAATTATTTATTTGCTATGGGTTGATGTATCTGGATGTTGTGCTGTGGGCAGTATGGGTTTCACAGGCAGGACAGAAAGGTTTCTTTTTTTGTGTGTGTGTGTTTGTATACCATTTTTATGGAAACATAAAAAATACATGAGTGTTGGACAAAGAGGAAGAGGGCCAGAAGAAAATGGATGTCTTTGAATACAGATGAATGCCAGACACTGATCATATGCATTCATAGTAGTAAACCTCCAGCTACAGTTCTCATAATGCAACTCAGAAGTTCACAGTGAAAGATTTCCAAGCATCTCTGTTCTTCTCAGATGCCAGGATGTTAGGCCATTACCCTAGCTCATCATTAAAGGTACATGAGAAGTGAGAGGTCATGTTTGATCCTCTTCCTGCTCAGCTCTGTGTTACCCAGTGATGTCTTGTTTCATCCACTGCATTAACATTTCACTCATTTTCCCACGATTTACACAGCGAAAATAATTTCTGGTCTTTTTTTTTTTTTTTTTTGGTAATTACTTTATTTTACACATCTTACATGTACTTAGTAGTAACAGTAAATTATGTATCATTGCAAGCAACTAACCCTAAACCAAACCCTAACCCTAATTATATAGTAAGTACATGTTGTTAATTATTATTTAGTACTTATTTGTGTAATTACAGTATAACAATGACAAATAAAGTGTAGCCTTTTTTTGGTTGTTGTTCAGCTTGCATGGAAATTAATAATAGCCTCAACTGGTCTTTTTTTATTTCATATTTAGCTTTTCGCCACTTTTTAATACATATAATGGAGAGAACATATGAAAATATGGGGGAAAAGAGTATGGAGAAATGGAATCGGGGAGCATCACAAGGCAGATTTTAACTCACATTGCCCACATGAGCACCACAACACAATGTATGTGTGCGCAAGACTATTTTCATTAGTCTTAATTGTAAAACTGCTGTCCATGTCAGCAGAGTTTTAACACCATTGATAAAGTCCAATTTGGCAATGAGATCACAGTTTCATCTATGCAAACACTGTCAGTTACAGCTAGAGGTAATTTTTATCTGATACCAGTCACTATCGTATTCTATGCAACGAGCACCATGCCACAATGCCACAATGTGCAAACAAAGCATTATCACAGCACCCCATCACTGACGCTGCCCTGTGATTGCAGCCTGTAGTGCTAATATCAGACTGGAGCTCTGATCTATGCAAGTTTGGGACTACAGCAGTGATGTAATTGGATGCAGAGGGTGAGAGGACAGCAGAAAGCTCAAATGCCAAGAGACAGTGAGTCTTGGCCCGGAATTCATTGCTGGAGTCATGGATTATCTCATCCCTAAGGGATTTTAGAGCATCATGCATCAAAAGTTGCACCTGAAAAAATCTGGTGCCGTGACCCGCATCCATAGGCGGGGGCCTGTTTTTCTTTCATGTTTTCTCTTTCTCCCCATCTTTATTATTGTCTTCTTTATAACCTTGCTCTCCCAACTACCCAAACAATAAATCATTCCTCCAGATGGAAATCATACTGGGCCTCAGCAATGTCTTCATGTTAGTATAAATTGTGATAAATTAAGTGTTGTGTAAAAGCACAGAGCATATTTATTCATGAAGCTTTCACACTGCATTCAATCGCAGTAAATGAGACTTCAAACAAATATAGTTAAAGAAGTCACACCACTGCCAAACACAGAACAGAATAATGGAAGCACTCAAATGCCACAACATGCCCAATTCTTTAGAGTTGTATTTTTTTCCCATGACCTTTTACATAAAACAGTGTTTTTATATTGATAAATTGCTTTGCCTTTCAAAGCAGTTAGTTTTTGCATTTGTATTTTTTCATCTTCATGCCGCATCTGTTTTGCCTGGTGGAATAAAGATGCCGAAAGTTAGCATTTGACTTTTCTTTTTTTTTAATAACGATTGTCATCTACCATCTACCTGTAGGACCACTGTGAGTGCTCATATCCAGACCAAGATTGGGGTTTTGGCTTTGTGCAGCACCGCCAGTTGAAATGTCAAATCATATCCCATGAGGAATCATTTCATTTTATAAGAGAGGCAGGAGCATGCTTAGGACATGCTGTTTCCCAGGTACTATTTCTCCAGGGGTTGTGATGAAAACTTGAGTGACTTTGAGTGAGAAACTTTGGCATAACAATTGGAAGGCTGTTTTTTCATTTATGATGCATTTCCTTCAGATAATACCGGGATCTTAGGGAGTTTGCAGTGGTACTGCAAAGGGTCTACCAACTATTGTTTAAAACTCCTTAACTTTTTTTGGTTAAAAATGATCCAAAATAAATTTTTGAGAAAGTACATAACCAGCCAATGTTCAAAACTATCTCCTTACCTTAGCCCGATTCATAATGGTATGCTTGTAATCATGTTTTATAATTCGGGTGGTTCTGGTGGGTTTCCTTTGGAAATTTTAGCATGCAGCCATTCGTCTATGCGTAATTACGTCACGTCTGTTTACATAAAGAATGAGCCTCAGCTAGTAGGCTATCACATGTGAGGATGCTGCAGGTCGCAGCTCATTTATAGCCTTTTCTCACAGCAGCTGCAATAATGAAACTTATTTTGATGGCGGATTGTAATACAGAAAGGTCCAAATGACAATCATCAGTGACAACTAACACACTTAATAACATAATCACGCAATTTGAGAATAAAGTATAACAATAATAATAATTTGCATGGTTTGTTGTGATCCAAGCAAAGCTTTCGTTAGATTTAATCATCATTGGCAGCGCAATTTATTGTTGGCTAATACTTTTTTCTCAGTTGGTTAGAACAAAAGTGGCAGACATGTTAATTACTTGTTTAGATGACATTTTCCAGTGAAAATTCTTATTTTGGTCATACTTCCAAGATGCAGAATCTGTGATTCCGAAGTACAGTATCCACACCGATGTGGTGACTGACACCAAATATTAGATTCATCCACGCTGAAGAGCCGTACCGTTGTACAACTCATGTAAAGATGATAATTCTGCAAATAACTGCAACTGCAGGTTTTAAACAGAGATGTTGACAAAGAGGCAAAACTCTCAGACTGCAGCTTTAATCATTAACTAGGTTTTTATGAAAAAAAAGAGTAAGCATTAAACAACATACAACATTAAATAACTTAATCCAAAGCTACATTTAAGAAGGTAGATTTAAGCTAAATGTCCCTGCCATTTTCATTTTTTGAAACTTTTTAAAAAATCAAAATGTATTAAAGTATTGAATAATAGTAATTATATCCAATATCTTAGTAATAACTCATAGTTAATGAGTTTTTAATGTTTTTAAAGGTGCCCTAGAATTAAAAATTGAATTTATCTTGGCATAGTCAAATAACAAGAGTTCAGCACATGGAAATGATATACATTGAGTCTCAAACTCCATTGTTTCCTCCTTCTTATATAAATCTCATTCGTTTAAAAGACCTCAGAAGAACAGGCGAATCTCAACATAACACCGACTGTTACGTAACAGTCGGGATCATTAATATGTACACCCCCAATATTTGCATATGCCAGCCCATGATCGAGGCATAACACAAGGGCAGAACGTCTGGATATGCACAGCTGAATCATCAGACTAGGTAAGCAAGCAAGGAAAACAGTGTAAAATGGCAGATGGAACAATAACAACTGACATGATCCATGATAACATGATATTTTTATTGATATTTGTAAACTGTCTTTCTAAATGTTTCGTTAGCATGTTGCTAATGTACTGTTAAATGTGGTTAAAGTTACCATTGTTTCTTACTATATTCACCGAGACAAGAGCCGTCGCTGTTTTAATTATTAAACACTTGCAGTCTGTATAATGCATAAACACAACTTCATTCTTTATAAATCTCTCCAACAGTGTAGCATTAGCCGTTAGCCACGGATCACAGCCTCAAATTCATTCAGAATCAAATGTAAACAATTTAATAGTATACAATACTCACATAATCCGACGCATGCATGCAGTATGCATGACGAACACTTTGTAAAGATCCATTTTGAGGGTTATATTAGCTGTGTCAACTTTGTTTATGCTGTTCAAGGCAAGCGCGAGCTCCGTGGGCGGGGAGCAGGAGATTTAAAGGTGCCACACAGCATGAATCGGCTCATATTTAATGATGCCCCAAAATAGGCAGTTAAAAAAATGTATTAAAAAAAAAAATATATGGGGTATTTTGAGCTGAAACTTCACAGACACATTTAGGGGACACGTTAGACTTATATTACATCTTGTAAAAAAAACCTTCAATGGCACCTTTAAAAGATATCTCATGCTCATAAAGGCTGTATTTATCAAATATAGATAGAGTAAAAAACAATAGGTCACACATTAGATTAGATTCCAATTATCACTATTAGCTATTAACTATGACTTTTACCTCAATAAACTTCTAATTACTGCTTATTAATAGTTAGTTAGCAGTGGTGTAGTCCTAAAAAAATAAGTGGTTTACCATTACCCAGATATGCCTGTTGCTTCCTTTCATCATTTTAATGATGATAAAAATATTAAACTGTGATATACTAACCATCAGAAATTGCTTCATGGTTTATATGATGTTTTAGATTATTTAAGCAGATTTGACTACTTTCTACTTCAGTGTGCCATAAGAAGTCAAACTATAACATTTTCCTTTTTTTATCATAGCATGTGTTATGTAAAATAGCAATCAACACATATAGCCTATAGAAACAATAGCTACAACATGTCACAGTTGTAATATAAACCTAGTGAAAAAAATATTCCTTTAATAGATTATAAATTCTATAAGTTAGCCAAGTTTACCACAAATAATAAACGTGAAATAAATAAAACGTGATAAATTCTAGTAAGGGTGGGTCATGAATAACTTAAAAGCTTTCTAGTAAATGTTGGTGCAAGATTATGTTTTTCCCTCTTTTTATCAGTCTTTCGTTCATTTTGTTCATCACTGTAGATCATGTTTGTCCTACTCTATAGCGTTTTAAAGTGTTGAACTCTCAAGACAATTCAAATGGATCGCACATTTTATCATCAAGTGTCATGATAGGAATGGCTCATGGAAATCTTATCACACTTTTGGAGCGTTCATTCAGAGTTTACATATGATAAACCAGGTTTCAGTTGCGCTGATGGTCTTTTCAGTTCATACGGGGGAAAAAAAAGCATGATATATATACAAACCCGATTACAAAAAAGTTGGGACACTATACAAATTGTGAATAAAAAAGGAATGCAATAATTTACAAATCTCATAAACTTGAATTTTATTCACAATAGAATATAGATAACATATCACATGTTGAAAGTGAGACATTTTGAAATGTCAAGCCAAATATTGGCTCATTTTGGATTTCATGAGAGCTACACATTCCAAAAAAGTTGGGACAGGTAGCAATAAGAGGCCGGAAAAGTTAAATGTACATATAAGGAACAGCTGGAGGACCAATTTGCAACTTATTAGGTCAATTGGCAACATGATTGGGTATAAAAAGAGCCTCTCAGAGTGGCAGTGTCTCTCAGAAGTCAAGATGGGCAGAGGATCACCAATTCCCCCAATACTGCGGCGAAAAATAGTGGAGCAATATCAGAAAGGAGTTTCTCAGAGAAAAATTGCAAAGAGTTTGAAGTTATCATCATCTACAGTGCATAATATCATCCAAAGATTCAGAGAATCTCTGTGCGTAAGGGTCAAGGCCGGAAAACCATACTGGATGCCCGTGATCTTCGGGCCCTTAGACGGCACTGCATCACATACATGAATGCTACTGTAATGGAAATCACAACATGGGCTCAGGAATACTTCCAGAAAACATTGTCGGTGAACACAATCCACCATGCCATTCGCCATTGCCGGCTAAAACTCTATAGGTCAAAAAAGAAACCATATCTAAACATGATCCAGAAGCGCAGGCGTTTTCTCTGGGCCAAGGCTCATTTAAAATGGACTGTGGCAAAGTGGAAAACTGTTCTGTGGTTAGACGAATCAAAAAGACGAATCAAAAGTTCTTTTTGGAAAACTGGGACGCCATGTCATCCGGACTAAAGAGGACAAGGACAACCCAAGTTGTTATCAGCGCTCAGTTCAGAAGCCTGCATCTCTGATGGTATGGGGTTGCATGAGTGCGTGTGGCATGGGCAGCTTACACATCTGGAAAGGCACCATCAATGCTGAAAGGTATATCCAAATTCCAGAACAACATATGCTCCCATCCAGACGTCTTCTCTTTCAGGGAAGACATTGCATTTTCCAACATGACAATGCCAGACCACATACTGCATCAATTACAACATCATGGCTGCGTAGAAGAAGGATCCGGGTACTGAAATGGCCAGCCTGCAGTCCAGATCTTTCACCCATAGAAAACATTTGCAGTATCATAAAGAGGAAGATGTGACAAAGAAGACCTAAGAGGGTTGAGCAACTAGAAGCCTGTATTAGACAAGAATGGGACAACATTCCTATTCCTAAACTTGAGCAACTGTCTCATCAGTCCCCAGACATTTGCAGGTTGTTATAAAAAGAAGAGGGGATGCCACACAATGGTAAACATGGCCTTGTCCCAACTTTTTTGAGATGTGTTTATGCCATGAAATTTAAAAACAACTTATTTTTCCCTTAAAATTATACATTTTCTCAATTTAAACATTTGATATATCATCTATGTTGTATTCTGAATAAAGTATTGAATTTGAAACTTCCACATCATTGCATTCTGTTTATATTCACAATTTGTACAGTGTCCCAACTTTTTTGCACGTCAAGCCTGATTTTTTTAGTCGATGATGGGCGGGAAAAGGTAGAATGATGGAAGTGCTAATGCATCAATTACAACAATGAATCGTGAGTTTACGCAACAGCATTGGACACGCAGTGAAAGTGGAAGCTAATGACAATAGATTATAGACTTTCGAAGCAAAAAAAACAAAAAAACAAGTGGGTATACGCAAATACTGATCCTTAGAAGTCGTAATACGCAAACAGCCCTGGGCAAAAAGTATACGGCATACACGTGCGTATGGCCCTGACTACACCACTGATTAGTAAGGTAGTTGTTAATTTAGGTATTGGGTAGGATTAAGGGACATAGAATATGGTAATGCAGAATAAGGCATTAATACATGCTTTATAAGTACTAATAAACAGCCAATATCCTAGTAATATGCAAGCTAATAAACAAGTAGTTAATTGTGAGAATTGGACCCTAAACTAAAGTGTTACCAAATAATAAAATTGTGACATATTATTACATTTTATGACAATTTAAATGTAATTTATTCCTGCAATGGCAAAGCTGAATTTTCAGCATCATTACTCCAGTCTTCAGTGTCACATGATCCTTCAGAGATCATTGAAATACTGATTTGATTCAGCTACAATTCTTATTATTAACAATGTTAAAAAGTCTTTATTTATTTTTTGATGTTTTGAAAACACATCTTTCAAAAGAAAAAAAAAAAAAAAAACAACCTTTCAAGTTTAAAAGAACAGCATTTCTCTAAATATTGAATATTGAAATCTTTTGGCTTAACTGTCACTTTTGTCAATTTAATGCATCTTTGCTTTATAAAAGCATTCTTTCAAAATAAATGAATAAATAAGCAAAATAAAATAAATCTTTCTACCCCTAAACTTGAATGATTGTGAATATGACTCAACTCAGTACATGTTACAGTTCAACACAGATGCAAATGATTATTTAAATAAAGAGAATTATTGTCTACTTAGAAAATGACTACATGGTTATGTAATATATAAAACATTTTGAGGTTGAACATTTTGAGGTTCTTCACCAAATGAATGTCCGTCCTCTCTCATTCATGCACTGATGTCACCGCACACGGTGCTTTTGTGCCAGTGTCCTTCACCATACTCACCAACCTGTGCCTTAATGTACCACTCTCTCCCTGTTACCCTGGGCAACAAGCGCTGCCCATCCCTGCTTGACTCGAGCCCACCAGACTGTGTCTGGCAGCACGTCAAAGCCAGCCATCTCTCATCCAGTGTGCGCATGTGAGTGTGTGTGTCTACATCCCCTTCCCCCTGCTTCATTGAGCATGAGTGCTCGATCAGGGCTGTGCATGCACACACACACAAGACAATGGGCTATAATCATACAGGCAAAGGCAATGAAATCATCCAGCAGTTCCCTACAGTCGTAGCCACTTCTATGCTTTCTCTCTCTTTCAAACTCCCAGCAGTGCTTTAGCAAAGCAAGCCCTGCAGCCATTTTTCAAGATGGAGGTGATTGTGGCTGATTAATGGAGCACCCTTGTAATCAAATCTCACCGCAGTGGCATTCCAATTATAGAGGGTCATCTTTTTGTGCTGCGGGAAACCTGGTCCATCCCACAGCTGTTCAGGTTTGGATTTTGTAGGCATGACCTATGTTCCAGCCTCCAGTACGCCCTCCTTTCCTTTGAGCGCAGACAGTTTCTGGACGACGGGGAAGAAACTGTCTCATTAACGCTGAGTTCCTCTTGGCTCTACTCCAAGCAGGCTTGAGTTTGCTCTTTACCTCTGTCCATACAGGTAGATCTGTCCCTTTCATTTGTCATTTTACCATTTTTTTGGTCTCAGACATTATCCATTTATCTATTGTTCTTTTTTTTTTTACCTGATAGAAACCAATTGAGGTCAACTGAGTCCAATTATAAAATAACAGGTGGCCTACATTTTATTAAAAAGAACATTCCTTCAAGATTTAACCTGAATACCTATATTACTATATATTGAAATCTTACTTTTTAGTTGAGCTTCATTTTTGTTTTCTTTTGCTTTGTTTTGTTTATTTTCACAGCTTATAGCTACACAACAAATATGTATGTTTTTATTTTTTGTTCTGAGGTGTGGGGTTGCCTCATGCCTGTTTTGATTTTGGTTTTTGTTTTGAGTTTTGTTTTGTTTTGCTTTGCTTTGCTTTGCTTCTTTTTTTGTTTCATTTTCACAACATGCATAGGTATCCACCTTATTTTGCAATACAAAAGTAAGATCTAAGACTCAAGTTTCAATTTTTAATCTCTATTTTACTCTTAATATCGTATGGTGTCCGTTATTTGTTAATATGCGTCAGGAGTTATGAATATGAGAAACGGAGTCGTTACCTTTTCATTGAAAAGTGAAATAACATCCCTCAGGGCTATTAGCTTAAAAGCATGCACATTTGGAGAAATTTTGATGGATTCTCATACGTTATGTCAATTTTCTATACAGAGGAGTAATATTTATTCAGTTTTTACCCAAAACACACTGTTGTCATCAAATTAATGCTGTATACACAGATCTACTTTGTTTTCAACTCATACCTGCAGCCGGATGGTGCTCTGTGCACCTTTAGTCCACAAATGCCTCAATGAAGAAAAAAAACATATCATGTGACATTCCAGGAACTAACACAGGGTTCCAAAGATCGCTGAAAACATCAATAAATATGCAAATCGACACTTTTGAAAGTAATAAATACACGATTGTGACGATTTGTGGTTTATCTGTGTTCTTCACACCATGTCAGGTATTAATAATAGATAGATTAAATTAATAATGCAATGCTAATCGAGATAGCTTTTCTCATTGTGCAGAATAGCATACAATGATATATTTTCTGTCTAAATTTTGATCCGTAGCCACATCACATCAAAGAAGGTTATTTAAAACACTCGACTTGTAAGTTTGAAGCAAAAATATGGTTTTAATCTTATAAATTGTCGTGTTTTGTTGGTGTGCTAAGGTAACATGCTAACAAGCCCAGAGATGCACCTGTTCTGAGCTAATGCAAATAAATAATTTTGAATTGTACAGCTCACTGAATTTTTTATTTATTTATTTTATTTATTTATTTATTTATTTTTTTCAAGAGGGGCATTAGATACAGTTTCAAAGAAGGTGAAGTGAGAAGTTTGGTAAAAGAAATGAGGGATTAAATCTTGAATAGTAATTATAATAGGGACAAAAGAAAAGAATAAGTTAGCAAGTCTTTTCAAAATAAAGTCTCATGAAATGGTCTTGAAAAATATTTAATAAAACTCAGAGTTTTAAACTTATCATCTTCAGATTTTAAATGTAACATGGTCAGACATGTGGCTTCAGCTGCAGTGCATTTCTAGATTGCTAAAAAGCCAATTTCACTTTTATTTCCGTAAAGATATTTCCTAAAAATACAATTCTGATAACTTTTCAAAAATTTGAAGCTATTTTAACTATTTTCTTCATTGTGACAATAATTAATTATGACTTTGCAATAAACTGCAAAGTGTCTGCTTTTAAATGAGACCTTACTTATGCTTCTAGTGAACTGTATCTGTTTTAGTTTGGGTATGTCATTTCTTGGGATTTTACAAAAGCGGGGGTTCAGGTTAACAGATTAATGTGTTTGACTTCAATTTAGTAGCTGCTATAGGTAAATAACTAGAAGAATAACAAAGTACAGTAAACGGTAGAACTATTTGTGCTACAAACCAGCGTATTTATAATTACAATACATTCAAATAATATGGTAAGATATACAATTGTTCAATATCAAGCAGCATAATAAACTGTTTTGTACAGCTAAAAATAAATGGATATGGAGGGAAGCGGATGACGCCGGAAGCTAGACAAATGGCTAAATTTTATTTTATTTTATTATTTTGCTTTGTTTATTTTCACAGCATACGTAGTTTCACAGCACATAAGTAATTGTGTAGTGTTTATTTTTTGTTCCAAGGTGTGGGGTCATCTCATGCCTGATTTATTTTTATTTTATTTCATTTCATTTTGTTTTGTTTATTTTCACAGCATGCATAAGTGCACAGTACATAAGGAATTATGTTGTTCATTTTATTTACAGCGTACAATAATATCACGGTTTCACCAGGCTTCACCGTCTCACACATCTCACACTCAGTCATTGTCTGGTCTCATCTATGGACAATGGACTACTTCCCCACTCTACTTAACCTGAGATTCTCCTGGCGATACTTCAACGTACTTCTTGTGATTCTTCCAGTGATCTCCTTGTAAATCCTCTCCTACAATCTCATTGTGATCTCTAGTCAAGTTTGCAAGTCATCCACTTGCCTGAATGCTCACGCTCTGCCAGCAACAAGGTGTGTGCTTCGTTCATCCTCTGATCCATCTTCAAGATCTCCTCTTCACCACGGTAGCAGAACAAAGACTTCGTTAACATATTGTCTACCATCAAGAACCTGCAACATTGCCATTCTCACCTGATTGTCTTTTGTACACTGTTGTGGTTTAAACTAACATCTGTCTCCGAATCTGATGTTCCCTGACAATAGGTATACAGCACATAACTTTTTGTTCCAAGGTATGGGGTTGCCTCATGCCAGGTTTATTTTTATTTTATTTATTTTTATTATTTTTTACTTATTACTTTTTTTTTTTTTTTACAGCATACATAGGTATACGGTACAAAAGTTGTTGTGTTGTGTTTATTTTTGTTCCGAGGTCTGGGTTCACCTCATGCCTGATCTTGCCTGCGGCACCATGCGAGTTTGGACCACTGCAGTCCCACAAACATTGCATTCTCTCCTGTCAGCCTAGTGCTGCTTGTCATTTTGAAACTGAATTGGTCTTAATCTACACTAACTTTGCATTTGTCGACTGCCTTTGTCAAACAATGATGACATTTGTGCTTATAGAAGCATTCTGAGAAAAAGAAAACAAGCAGTTTGCATCATGCATTTTCACATTACACGACCTGACCCTGGCCGAAACACTCTACCAATTACTCTGAGCTCTCTACTCATCTCTGCAATCTCCAGAGCCCTTTGTTTTTTTGCATCTTAAAATAGCCAGGCTAAAAAACACAGCCCGTTGCTACTGCACCAAATTAAACCTCAGCTGAACTGCCCTCATATGCATCCGGCTCTAATTCATTGATTGGACGAACAGCTTGTAGTCATGCCGGATATATTAGGGTCGTGTTGGAGAGTGATTTGCAAAATGCACAAGTGGACATCACTATAATCTGCCTAGGCAACTCACCAGCGAAGAAGCGATTTGAATCATTGGATGAGAATTTTTCTGCCAAATGTGGTATTATTAAGAAACGAATGCAAGTGAAGAAAAAGTCTTGCCTTCTGCTTTTTTTCAAAACTGATGATTAAATCTTAGAGAGGTGCTCAAGTATTTTAATAAGCCATTACACGTTCCACAACTATTTCAACTTTGGTTTTGAATTGTGGGATTATTAATGGTGTCCTTTGGCTGAGTGTGGAATGCAGATCAATGGGGCTCTAAAATCTCTCAAGGTTTGCTGAACTTTTTTGAGTTATTGGAACGAGTCAATCGCACCCGTGTGCACATAAAAACGTATATGATAATATATGAGGTGTGTTTTAGTGGCAGAGACCAAGGTCACTGGAAGAAAAGATGTCTTATGGTTAGGGCTGGGTGGTATGACGATATATATCGTTACAACGGTATAAAATGTCTATCGTTAGAGATTTTAAAAAATATAGCACTATTGACACTTCAGAGTCATGAAATGCACAAATGAGAATATAAAGAGTGGGACGTGCTTGATATTAAAAAGAGTTATAAGCGCAATATATCCTGTAAAGGAACTCGGTGCGGTGATCGTGCTGACTGGCACACTTCCAGAGTGTGCCTCTCTCTGAAGGCGAAGTGTTATTAAACACAATAAGCAGTGAAAAAGAACTCAATGTGGTGAATGCGCTGACTGACACACAGTGTAAAGTCCCATTCACACCAAGAACAATAACTATAACGATAATTAAATCTGCGTCCACACCAACAAACGATAACGGTCTGTTTATTCTAAGCTAACGCTCTATGGTTTCAAAATGTTTACAACATGTTTTTGCTGTTCTTGTTGCATTTACATGGCTTTAACCAGCAGATGTCCTCAGCATGCTATGTTTTGAGTGAATAGCTAGTGTAATCGATCTAATCTAACAATGAATTTAGCTGACAAAGTCAATATAGTGGAATCAAAAAACTATGCCTAATCATCTTCACTGCAACTTTAAAGGAAGAAAGACGTTGTCGAAATTAACGCTGGATACTAGGGCTGGGACGATACATCGATTCTCGATCAATACAATGAATCTGGATCGATCCTGATATTTTCTCTCTAATCAATTCTGAGCGATCTAGGCTAGTTTTTAACCGCATACTCTCAAACACTCACGAAGGAGACTGCTGGACAGCGCTCTTGTGTTCAGCTGAGTCATGTAAGTGGTTAAATATACTTGCACCTCGGCTTGGAATGCTTTTATGATGTGAGATTTGTAATTCGCTTAAACATTTTCAAACTTTATGAATGATTATTTTAGGTTTAAGTGGAGTGTGTAAAGGAACTGGAAGCAGGCTGTGTACGAGTGTTTCTAAAGCACATATAGTAGTGCCATCTGCTGTTTAAAAGCTAAGCTCAGAATTGATTCGAGAGAGAATCACGATACATCAGAAAATATCAGAATCGCTCCAGATTCTTTGTATCGTGAATCGAGATTCGATGTATTGTCCCAGCCCTACTGGATGTATGTTACACTGTTTGTTAGCCTGGCATAACGATATCATTGTTAATACTTCTCACCATTTATTCCGAGGGTATGACCGATTATTTGCCATGTATCCACAGTGCTTCCCACAGGTTTGAAATATACTTGCGGTGGTAGCCGGGTGAAAAATGAAAAATGGTCTACTAAATGTGAAAAACAAACAATGTGTGATTTTTAACAGTATTTTTATTTATTGAAATTAATTTTAATTAAATAACATATTACATTAATTACATACTAATATTATGCATTATTATGCATTGTAAATGATGCAAAATTACAGCATTTAAATGGTTCACATTTTCCTATGTTCTCCTTGCTGTCATATAGGGCCCTATTTTAACGATCTAAACGCAAAGTGTGAAGCGCACGGCGCAGGTGCACTCAGGGCGTGTCCAAATCCACTTTTGCTATTTTAACGACGGAAAAACGGTCCATTCGCCGGGGCGCATTTTTGAAATGGGTTGTCCCTATTCTCTTAAAGAGTAATGGGCGTAACGTTCAATAAACCAATCAGAGTGTCATCTCCCCTTCCCTTTAAGAGCGAGATGCACTCGCGCCATGGCGGATTGCTATTTACATGGCGGAATTTGTTTGCGGAAAAGCTGAACGCTTTTCAAGCGAAGAAACTGATCTGCTCGTGCGCGAAGACATCTACGGGACAAGCAGGATATAACATTATATATATTATATAATTATATATTATATAACATATAACATTATAAAATACACTAACTTATTAAACACACCGATTCAACTGAGGAGTTCAACGAGTGATGTTTTGCTGAAATTACCTGTTAAGTGGCCAGTCAATCTTTCAGTCGTCTGCGTTGGATGCAGGCTTTCAAATAGCTCCACGCGATCAGTCAGTTAATATGTGTGTGTATTGGCAAGATTGTTCAATTAATTAGCCAGTTTCGTTCATCATTATAAGTAGTAATAGGCTGAATTGAAAATAGGTATCCTAATTCTAATACACACAATGACTATTCATCATTACATTTTTATATTTATGTAGCCTACACAATAATATTCTTTTACACTGTAATCCTTTTTTTTTTAATATTTGGCATATTTGTGTGATGCGTATCCCTGTGTGTAATAAGCAAAGTCAACGCGCCCAGAGGTGCAGTGTTACGTTCCACGTATGTTTTTGTATTTTGTTTTAGTTTTTTTTCTCTCTCTCTCTCTCTTTCTTATCTGTCTGTCGAGTTTTAGGTTGACGGTAAAGCGGGGCTCATCTTGGTGACGTCATGACGCTCTGACGTCCCAACCAGCGTTCTGCCAATCTGCAGGTGGCTGATCATTTAAAAGGCTTCGGCGGCATTCCACCTGCAGTGAGCGTTTGGGCTTGGACCTCACTCACGCTTCAACAGCTGTATCTCATTTAAATGTTGCGGTCATTCCACTGAACAACTTTAAGCACGTAACATTTATTGGTGGCAGCGGTGGGATATCCTCATTAGGATATCTTATTCTTGTGGAATGAATTTCTGAGATGCACTGTTGCTGGTGTGTTGGTGGAACAATCGGATAATAAGGATTGCTCGGGTAGTCGGTGAGGGCATGTTTTGTTGACTGACGTAAAAATCTTAGGGGCTTAGCGTACAGTTCAATTATTATGGCTGACTTTGATTTGAATAACTTTGTGAGTGCACCAACTGTCAAACAGCTAGATAAATGTCGTAAGGACGATTTATTAGTCGTTGCGGCGCATTTTAACATTAAAGTTTCGAAACAGCAGCTTAAGCGTGAAATCAAAAAGGTTGTAGTGTGTGGCTTGAGGGAACTGGGTGTGCTTAAACTGGCTGATAGTTCAGAGCAGAGACCAGGTTCTGATGGTGGCGCTTCGTGGATTGGTGAGGAGGAAGCGAGTGAAATTGCTGAGGCGGAGGGTTCCGATGCCAAAGCTGTTTTGCCGCCCTTCGATCCTTTTTCTCCACCCGTGATTGGGACTGGAGGTGACTCGCGGCTCAAGTATCGCTTGGCAGTCCAAGTGGAAGAGCGCGAGAGGGCAGCGGAGCGTAAGGCCCAGCTGGATCTGCAGCTCCAAGTTCGCCGTATGGAAATAGAGGCGGACATGCAAATCAGATTGCGGGAGTTGGAACTGAAAGCAGCCAGAGATGTCGCAGTTTCTCCGGTGCCGCTTGTGTCTACTGCTCAACCTACGCAGACTGCTGCTGTTACGACTGGTGTGAATACGGCGAGTAATACGCTGGATGTGAGTAAACACATTTCTCTTGTTCCACAGTTTAGAGAGTCAGAAGTTGATTCATACTTTAATGTATTCGAACGAATTGCGTCTGCTTTAAATTGGCCTAGAGATGTGTGGCCTTTGCTGCTGCAGTGCAAGCTAACGGGAAAAGCTCAGGAAGTGTGTGCTGCTTTAACATTAGAAGATAGTTTAAATTATGATGTTGTCAAAACAACAATTTTGAGAGCTTACGAACTCGTACCTGAAGCGTACAGGCAGCGTTTTAGAACCCATAAAAAGAGCACGAGTCAAACGTTCGTAGAATTTGCTAGAGAAAAAGGTATGTTGTTTGACAAGTGGTGCACTTCAAACAAAGTTTCGGATTTCCAGGCACTTCGTGAGTTAATTTTGTTGGAGGAGTTCAAAGGTTGTATCCCTGATCGTGTTGTTGTTTACCTAAACGAACAAAAGGTAACATCGTTGTCTCAGGCATCTGTTCTAGCTGATGAGTTTGCGTTGACGCATAAGAGCATTTTTGCTCCCGTTCGTACTGACAAAGTTTTATTTAGTTCCGTTACTTCGAAAGATCAGTCGCGTTCGAAAAATGTTCCAAAGCCTAAGGAAGACCGAGAGTGTTTTTACTGTCATAAGTCAGGTCATCTCATTGCTGATTGCATTGTTTTAAAGCGCAAACAGCAAAGTAACACTTCTAAAAGTGTTGCTTTTGTGAAGCCTGTTGATATTGTTAATTGTAAGTTCGGTGGGGAGTTAGATGTTGGGTATCAACCTTTCGTTATGAAAGGATTAGTATCTGTCAGTGATCAGTCTTCGGATCAGGTAAAAGTGACTATGTTGCGTGACACGGGCGCGATGCAGTCCTTTATAGTGGCTGGTGCACTGCCGCTCTCAGAACAGACTTTCTGTGGCACCCATGTGTTAGTGCGAGGCTTTGAAATGAATATTATGAAAGTTCCTTTGCATCAGATTTATCTGAAGTCTGATTTGTTTACGGGGTTTGTTAAAATCGGCGTGCGTGACAGTCTCCCTGTGCATGGAGTAAGTTTCATCCTGGGTAACGACATCGCAGGTGGAAAAGTCGCGCCGCTGTTAGAGGTTTGTGATAAGCCTGTTCTGTCTGAGTATACTGACGAGTTGTCCGAGAAGTTTCCTGAAGTTTTTCCTGTTTGTGCCGTGACGCGAGCGCAGGCTCGTAAATTTGCTGATGCAGATGACTTGTCTTCTACGTTTATGTCACCTATTATTATAAATGACACTTTGCCAGTTGAAGAGGGTAAGTCAGCGGATCAAGCGCTTATTTTGCAGTCAGACGAGGTGAAATTGACAATGACTTGTGAAAAAATGATTACAGCTCAGAAAGAAGATTGTTCCTTGCGGAAATGCTTTTCCTCTGTTGTTCCTTTGGAAATGGCCAAGGAGAGGAAAGCCGCTTACTTTATCGAGAACGGGTTGCTGATGCGTTGGTGGTGTGCAGATGTTGCGTGCGATAGTGAGTGGACTTCTGTACATCAAATTGTCATTCCTGTATGTTACAGACAGATTGTACTCTCTCTAGCTCATGATCATGATTTGTCTGGACATTTGGGCGTTAAGAAAACGTATCATCGAATTTTGAAACATTTCTTTTGGCCCCGAATGAAGGCTGATGTAACGAAATTCTGTAAAACTTGCCAGACTTGTCAGTTTTCAGGTAAGCCAAATCAGGTGATTCCGCGTGCACCGCTTGTTCCTATACCAGTGATTGGGGAACCGTTCGAGCATGTTATTGTTGACTGTGTTGGACCGTTGCCTAAGTCTAAGAGTGGTAACCAATACTTGTTAACAATAATGTGTGTTGCGACGCGCTTTCCAGAAGCTATTCCGCTTAGGAAGATTACAGCGCCAGTGATTAGTAATGCACTTGTAAGATTCTTTTCTATGTTTGGCCTTCCGAAAGTGGTTCAATCCGATCAAGGTACTAACTTTTTGTCAAGAATCTTTGGACAGGTGTTGACGACCTTAAACGTTTCTCATCAAACTTCAAGCGCTTTTCACCCAGAAAGCCAAGGAGCTTTGGAACGGTTTCACCAGACGTTAAAAGCGATGTTGCGACGTTATTGCATGGATACGGGTAAGGACTGGGACGAGGGCATACCTCTACTCTTGTTCGCTGTCAGAGAAGCAGTACAAGACAGTTTGGGATTTAGTCCTGCCGACCTTGTATTTGGTCATACGGTGAGGGGTCCTTTAAAGATGCTTAAAGAAGATCTGTTATCCTGTGAGCCTAGTACTAAAATTCCTGTGCTTGACTATGTAAGCAAATTTCGTGAGCGATTGCATAAGGCTTGTTCAACGGCAAAAGAGTCATTGTTGAGTGCGCAGGTGGCTATGAAACGTCAGTTCGATCGTAAAACGGTTCAGCGTCATTTTAAGGAGGGAGATCAAGTGCTGGTTTTATTGCCAGTTGTGGGTTCTGTTCTGTCTGCACGATTTTCGGGTCCATATGAAGTGATTAAAAAATTGAGTAACACTGATTATTTGATCCGAACTCCTGAGCGTAGAAAGAAATCTCGTGTATGTCATGTGAATATGCTGAAGGAGTATCATGTCAGAGGGTCGTCACAAGCTGTTGAGAAGGTGGATGAGCTTATTACCTCTGCCGCTCTTATATGTGAGGTGGCTGATGTCCCTACTCAAGATAATGATGGAGTGTTAGTACGCCACACATATCAGCAGTGTGTTAGGCTGAAGAACTCTGAAATGTTGAGCAATTTGACTTCTCATCTGTCCCATTTACCTGATTGCCAGAGAAATGATGTTGAAATATTAATTCACGATTTCTCCTTGTTATTTCAGGATGTTCCGTCTCGAACTACAGTCTTACAACATGATATTGATGTAGGTCATGCCGTTCCTATCAAGCAACGAGCTTATAGGGTTAACGCTGTTAAACGTTCTGCGATGAAAGCTGAAGTCGAGTATTTACGCGAAAACGGTCTCGCCAAGCAGAGTTTTAGTCCGTGGAGTTCTCCATGTCTACTGGTGACAAAAAGTGACGGATCCGCCAGGTTTTGCACGGACTATCGCAAGGTAAATTCAGTTACTGTTCCCGATAGTTTTCCGTTACCCCTTATGGAAGATTGTGTAGACAATCTGGGGTCTGCTAAATTCGTCAGTAAACTAGATTTGCTGAAAGGTTACTGGCAAGTACCATTGACGGCTCGAGCGTCAGATATTTCTGCTTTTGTGACTCAGGACGATTTCATGCAATAATGCGTTATGGCTTTCGGCATGCGCAACGCACCAGCTACGTTCCAGAGGCTCATTAATATTGTGCTTGCTGGTGTTCGAAACTGCAATGCATATCTGGACGATCTTGTGATTTATTCATCTAGCTGGTCCGCACATGTTGCAACG
This sequence comes from Chanodichthys erythropterus, assembly GCF_024489055.1. Classification (NCBI taxonomy): domain Eukaryota; kingdom Metazoa; phylum Chordata; class Actinopteri; order Cypriniformes; family Xenocyprididae; genus Chanodichthys; species Chanodichthys erythropterus. The sequence goes on from NC_090228.1 coordinate 17,527,974, forward strand.
TTAAGAGAGGTGTTTGAACGCCTTCGGAATGCCTCGCTGACATTAAACCTTTCTAAATGTGAATTTGGTCAAGCTACAGTGACGTACCTGGGCAGAGAAGTGGGTCAAGGGCAGGTAAGACCTATAGAAGCCAAGGTCGCTGCGATTGCAGAATTTCCGGTTCCGACCACGCGAAAAGAACTTCGTAGATTTCTGGGGATGGCCGGTTATTATCGGAATTTTTGTAAAAACTTCTCCACTGTGGCCAGTCCGCTAACTTCACTCCTCAGCCCGTCACGTACTTTTATTTGGAGTAATGACTGTCAAAATGCTTTTGATAACATCAAAGTTTTATTATGCAGTACGCCTGTTTTGACAGCTCCTGATGTGGGAAAGGACTTCAAGCTGGAGATCGATGCAAGCTCGGTCGGTGCGGGTGCAGTGCTTGTACAGGAGGACGCAAATGGTATTGACCATCCTGTGTGTTATTTCTCGCGCAAGTTTAATAAACATCAGTTAAACTATTCTACCATCGAGAAAGAAACGTTAGCTTTGCTGTTGGCCTTACAACACTTTGATGTTTATATTAGTTCAAGTAATTTGCCTGTGGTTGTATTCACTGATCACAATCCTCTGGTGTTTTTAGCACGTATGAACAATCAGAATCAGCGATTGATGCGCTGGTCCTTAATCGTGCAGGGTTACGATTTAGTGATTAAGCACAAGAAGGGGTCAGAAAACATAATTGCCGATGCTCTATCTAGAGTTTACTAAGCTGGTAATAGGGCTTAAAGAAGAAAAGAAGAAAAGTGTTATTTTTCTTTTCTCTTTTTTTTTTAGGGGGGGAGTGTTACGTTCCACGTATGTTTTTGTATTTTGTTTTAGTTTTTTTTCTCTCTCTCTCTCTCTTTCTGTCTGTCGAGTTTTAGGTTGACGGTAAAGCGGGGCTCATCTTGGTGACGTCATGACGCTCTGACGTCCCAACCAGCGTTCTGCCAATCTGCAGGTGGCTGATCATTTAAAAGGCTTCGGCGGCATTCCACCTGCAGTGAGCGTTTGGGCTTGGACCTCACTCACGCTTGTCGAGCCAGAGCCAGTCATTCTTTGTGTTTGCGAACTGTTTATTTAGTCTGTGGTTCATTGAGACAGTATCTGGTTGTTTGTTTCTGTGTAATAGTTAAGCTGACGGCGTTAGAGAGTGATACAAGTCTCCTGTTAAATGTTTGAGTCCACTCGAAATCTGGCGTGAAGTCATTATCTGTCAATCGAGTGGTTGACAAATAATGAAACCCTTCTCCTGCAGACAAGTCTCTCGTGCGAAATGTTTGAACGCATTCGAATTCTGGCGTGAAGTCATTATCTGTCAACCGAGGGGTTGACCGATAATGAAACCTTTTGCTGCGGACAGCTCAGAGATAACATCAACCTCACTGACCACGGTGAATTCCGCATAGTGCGTGTCAGCTAGCAACTAATGTTAGTTATAATGCGGGTGCTCGCCTTCCCTGTATTTTTGTTTATTTATTTAGTGGAGTTTTAGTTAAGGCGCCGCGCCGAAGTTTTCGGTTTTGTTTTTACATTTTATTTTTGGTAGTTAGTTTAGGGGCGTGGGCGCTAGTTAGTGGGTTTTGTTCTGATTATTTCTTTTCTTTGGCGACATCCTCGTTCTTTCCTTACTTTTACTTTGTTTATGTCTTACTTGTTGACTTATCTCTACCGTGTTAATAAATATCGGATATTAATTGTTTCCCTTGTTGTTTGGTTTGTTCCTCCCCACGCCTCAACAGCTGTATCTCATTTAAATGTTGCGGTCATTCCACTGAACAACTTTAAGCGTTCTACCAACGCGCTCTAACAAAAAAATATTGCGCCACTGACTTTAGACTAGGTTTGAGTTGGTCTATGGCGCAGTCTATTTTCAGCTCCTTAAAATAGCAATGCGCCTGAACACACCTCTTTTTTAGACCAGCACGCCCATGGGCGCACTAACTGGCGCAAATGCATTTACTAATTTAAGGACGTGGCGCTGAACGGGAAAACGCGAACGGCGCCGGACGCAAACTAGCAAACACACTTGCGCTGCGCCTTGCGTCGTATTGCGCCGGGTGTATTATAGGGCCCCTAGTGTCTCTCTCAGTGAATGGGACACAGATTTTACTAGTAAAATTTATAAAATGAATAATATACATGTCAAATAATGTTCTTAGTGTTTTCTTCCTGTATAGGGACACTACAATAATTTATTATGATTTAAATGGAAATCGAATTAAGTACAATTTATAGTGTAACCAAAATACCAATATTGCCCAAAAGAAAAAGAAAAAACTTAGCGTGTGAATTTAATAATAAACAAGCGCGAAATACACCGGTACCCTTATTTTGAAATGTCTGTTCTATTACAGGCTGATCCTTCAGAATCTTACAATCGTCTAAAACATTTTATATAAAGGCCATGAAGTAGACATGGTAATAATTCATCAACTTGAGTTCATTAGCAATCGCTTGGCATAAATCTGCGCTTTTCATTGATTGAGAATCACTTTGAAGCAGTCTGAAGAACTTTTGCATGAGCTTGTAGAACGTGCAACAGTGCCCCCTTGTGCGCCTGCGGGAATGTCAGCGGGAGTAAACTGTTCTGACACACACATAACGAGCAGGTATGAAACGACTAGTTAATCGATCGCGGATGGTTTCATTATCTTGCGTGGATATAAAAGTATAAGAGGATAAAAATAATAAAAGCAAAAATGTGTCTCCGAATATACTTGGGCAGCCGTTATTATACGTGGGCGTCTATGTGTGGGAAGCACTGATCCATTTTCTTTAAAGTATCATTGAAAAGGAGGTTTGACTTGTCAAACAGTGGGGGCTTTTTCTGGACCTCGACGATTCAATTCTCCGCAATGTCATCTGCCATTGTAAATGGGCGAGCCCTTAAATTAAAATGGATTCTGATTGGCTGTCAATGTTATATCGTTCAGCAGCTGGAAAAAAAACTTCTGAAAGTGATCCCAATAGTATTGTTTCTCTGTATCATTATCGTTATAGCTGTGGCGTGGATAGTGCTGTTCTTTTATATTTAGAATGATTTTTAGAACTATATCTTTATACTTATCTTTATAGTTATCATTCTTGGTGTGAACAGGCCTTAAGCGCTTGCACAGATAGCCGCGTCTCTCAGCATGTGATCGTGAATTCAGTTCTTTCACATTTTATTGTGCTTGAATGGTTGAATACACACGCAATTATGTCAAAAATGCCCATCGTGTGTACACACAGTGAACAGTAATGTCTCAAGTGAAATGAAACAGTTTGGTGTAAACCAGATGTGTATCAGTATAACAGACCGGTGTGGTTAGTCTTGAGAACGACAGCAGCCTAAGATACCTACCTGATGCTCTGTGTCATTAATGTGAATCAAACAAAAGAGAAAATAACTTACTGCTCTTGACTGAACAACTTTTTTTTTTAGCTTTAATAAGAATAAATTTATAAACCTTTTTTTGTATAAATTCTAATAACTATTATGAAGTTGTGTAGATTTCCATTTGGTGTTATTTAATGTGATTATTAATTAAATATTTGTTTCATTTGTTTTAAATTATAGTGGTGCGCTACTGTATATCGTTATCATGAAATATAATTCCTAATATCGTGAAATAAGAATTTGATCATATTGCTCACCCCTACTTGGGGTAAATATAATGTTGTTAGCATATCCCAGCAGTCACTTTGTCTTCCTTATAGTCATATTAAAACATTAACGTCTTATTTTGGGATGATTGGACTGTTGGACACAGTTTTTTTTATACTTCTAATTTTCCAGTAAAACACCCTAATCACTTGTTGGGCTGATTTTTTTGGTAATTAAATAGATTGTCTCATATGTCACAGAGACATGCTGTTTGACTGTTAATTTCAGAAGGCTAAACACGTTTGACGGGTCCTGATATAAACACCAGAGCTGCAGTGGTCTGACTGTTTTCGATCCACTGACCTGATAGGATCTATCACCAACTAGGCTAGCATCGATTTCTCTCGGGATGACCTGCTATAGAGTTCAAAGGTTGAGCATACATGGCACAATTTGTTATAAATTGACAGATATCATGTATTTAAAGTCTCATTGAGATAATTCAGAACAGATCACTAAAGGTTGGGCAAAATAGTATGAATTTAAGCATGAGCTTTTAAATTCATTAATTACAGGAGAAGAAATTTACTGAAGTGTAAGCCAGTTTTTTGCATAATTTTGTGTACGATTTAAAACTTTGGGGTCATTAAGATCTTTATTTTTATTATTTTTTAAAAGAAATGTAATACTTTTATTGAGCAAGAATGCATTTGAGCATCATTGTGTTTACCCAAAGCACGTTTACCCTCAATCACAGTACATTACCTTGGAGAGAGTCGAGCAGACTGCTGAAGGAATCTCTCCATCTCTGTCTCTCTTGGTTTCTCTATAAATCTGTCTCTTCATCTCTCCCGTCTTGCCTTTCACTTCTCGTATTCCTCTCACTCTGAGACAGATGCACAGTATCAACATGCAAAAACTGATTAAGAAATCACTGTTATGTTGTTTTCCTTCCTTTCACCTACCTTTCTGTCTTTTTTTTATTTGTAATTTCTTATTCCCTCTCTCTCAATCACCTCCTCCGGTCTATGCATACCCAGCATGACATTAAACTGAATAGTGCAGTTAATCGGCTGTAAATTACTTCTACCTCGCAACTTCATTTTACATGAGTAGACTTCATTCACTGTGCGTTCAATCTGTTTCTTTCCGAAACTGTGTGGGAATTTCAAAATCCTCTTTACAAGTGACATCATCTAAACTGAAAATGCGAGGACCCATTATACTATAAATATATAGTATACATTTTCTTAAATATATAAATAAATATATAATAAATAAGTATAAATATATAGTAATTATATATATATATATATATATATATATATATATATATATATATATATATATATATATATATATATATATATATATATATATATATATATATATATATATATATAATATATTTGGCTATCTAGAGTGATTTTACTCCACTGAAGATTTTTAGAGCAACAGCCAAAGGTATAGGCATCATTTTAACATGTCTATTTTGGTCTTTTTTTATTGATATTCAGCATTTTTGATTTGTCACACTAGAGTCTGAGACTCAGCTATAACAAAAAATAACTAAGACAGAACTAGAGAAGATGGTTATATTACCCCTGTGGTAGAATGTGCTGATTTGATCTAATAAAATGGACAGTATGAAAACTATACACACATTTTATGTGCAATAATGTTCTTATAAATGTGTTGGCGGCTGCTGGCGGAATGAGATTTCTCTGGAGAAAGATGCAAACGAGAGTCTGTGACTGATTTAGGATATTTTCTTGCCCCAAGCATGTATATATATATAAAAAAAAAAACTCTAATATGGACTGTAATTTGAATTTATGTTCTGGGATCATTTGGACCGGGATAGTCGGTTCATGCATTTTTATCATGAAGTGATAAGTGTAAGCGATTTTTAGAGGGTCTCTTTGAGAGAATATGACACTATATATCTATATATCCGTTATATTCTCACTTACATTTAAACTTAGACTCAAATACACTTCATCTCACTGCTAATGATATTCGTTGTGTGGGTGAAGGACTGATCCCATGCTGTTAATACATTATTAAATTCATGTAGCATAACTGATTGAGCATAGCAATAGCAACGCTAAGGTCTCGGTTTTGATCCCATGAAAATGATATACTAGAAAAAAAAGTCCATCAAAACACACACACACACGTATATATGTATGCATGCATGTAAAGTCAAACCAAAATTTATTCAGACACCTTGAACATTTCTTTCATTATTACAGTTTATTCACTCTAGTTTTAAAAAATGGTAATAAAATATGACAAGATCTCATAGTTAAAATGTCAGAAAAAAAAGTTTCTTAATTATGTCTGATAACAATTAAGCAAAACATGGTCAGTTCAGTTTCTGAATAATTTTTGGTCCCAATTTTTTTCTTTATCAATTTTAGTCCACTGTCCACTGTATGAATAATTTTTGGGTATTATATGTCACAGTTTTCTTGAAATGAACTATAGTGTCCTGCACCCACCAGTAAAAAAAAAACAAAAAAAACAAAAGAAATTATATATATAATATATATATATATATATATATATATATATATATATATATATATATATATATATATATATATATATATATATATATATATATATATAATATAGTGTCTGAATAATTTATCCATAGAAAAATAGAAAAAAATATCCATTTTTACCATAACAGTCCATTACCCACCATGTTTGTGCTCACTGTTCTTGTAAATGACATTCAAACACCGTATTCAGGAACCATTATAGGGATGTTAAAATAAGAGGTTCTGTCAGTACTCACCTTGTGTCTAATACACATTGCATCAACCAGCTGTCAGTCTAGTCATCTCAAGTGGTAAATGGTCTCTAGCTTGGGATCAGCGATGTGAAATGAGACAAGACCATTACACAACATTGAGGTGGTAAAATTCTGTTAGTAGTGCAAATGTGCACTACTAACCTAACTACTCACCCTAGTAGTGCAAATGATATATGCCAATATATATGTATGTATGTATGTATATGTATGTTATGATATGTATCGCAGAGTGATGTCGATACTTATGACGGCAGTCTATTGGTTGAGCTGGAGGTGGCAGTGAGAGAGCCGGGTTGTCATCGCATATTAAGGGTGTGTCTCAATCAGCTGTCTAGTTCAGTGTTTCGAGCACACACTGAATCTTGCAAGCAGGTTTAAACGTTTCTCATGTCAGTCTCTTGCTTGGTCGCGTGAGAAAAGTCGTGGCTTTCTTTCACCGCAGTGCCACAGCAACAGCTGTGCTCACAGAAAAGCAAAAGATGCTTGCGATGCTTTGCTTTAAGAGTTCTGTGGGGCCGTTCCCATATTGCGTCTTTTCCGCGTGCAAGTCAGTTATTTCAAATGTAGCCAGGCGGCAGGCGCACTCATAATGGACGAAACGCAGTCGCGATGCACATGCGGTACATTTTCCAGGCACATTGAGATTTTCAACTGTCAACTTTTCAGAATGCTGCAAGCGCATGACAAGAACCAACCGATAAGCTATTGCCTTTCCGTAACAAAACATGGAAATTTCAGCCGAACAGCTGATCATAGCTGTACAGGGTGTTTTTATATCTTATCTCCATAAATATATCTAGTAGTAAAGCTAATGCAAGAGCTAGAAATCAATTTATCCTTTGCTGAAACTTACGATCCTCTTGGAGAGTGCAGTTCATGGTTGCATAGCAGTGACAGACGCCACGGGAGCGCTTTGGAAAGGAGAAGCGGTGCGGCCGCGCCTTCCATGCGTTTTAGACGCGATATGTGAGAGGTCCCTTAGGATTCTTAATTCTAAGCTCATGTTAAATTTAACTGTTTTTTCAGCGGCAGACAGACCTATTCAGCTGTTAATTTGAATACAGAAGGTTTTTATTAAACCTTGAAATGTGATCTTGTTAGCCTGATTTCGTCATATTCATATTCTAGGCAGAATGTGAGTCTGATACTGCTCCATTGCACTTGAACTATGGGGCGTGTCTTAACCGAACCAGTAAAAAACAACAACTCTGCACTCAATTGGATAGACCTACAACCAATCAGAGCAACGCAGTAAGTGACGTATGTTGAACTTGTACTTAAACTTTTGCCGAATCCCATTGGAAGGACGGAAGACACATCTTTCCCATCGACAAATGCCTTGATTGCGGTTCTTTGTTCGTCTTTTAAAATTAATGCGCTGTCCATTTCTTTTATTACAGACGTGATAGCGGAATATAAACATCTTACTTCTCCAGCTGCAGTCATCGTTGGTGAAAACCAATTCAACCCAAGCACTCTTTGATGATGTGGGTGGTTACGTAACCGCAAATAGCCTGTCCATCATCGATTAAAGCCCGCCCTAGCAATTTGATTGGCTCGGCTTTCTGGGAGCCGAGCATAATTACTCCACAATGGATCGAGTCCAGACCGAACTTCCCGTCCAAAAAATTTTGTGGGCGGGGTTCGGGCTGGCACCCAGGCTATGATCTTGTAGGTACAACAAGGAAAATTATTGAAATTTGTTAATGTTTTTTAAATAAATCTTATTTGAATTTCAGTTTCATTTTGTTCAAAATATTGTGATATGTATCGTATCGTGAAGTCAGTATTGAGATACGTACCGTATCGTGACCTGAGCATATCATTACACCCCTAATATATATATTCACAGTATATATATTAGGGCTGTCAACGTTAATGCGTTAATGCATGCGATTAATTCAAAATCCTTAACGCATTAAAATAATTTGATGCATTAAATGCGAAAAAATTATGGAAGCATGTGACATTGCGTCATAACATAATTTACGTTACGCAGTTAGATGATCTTAACAGTCCATGCTGATTATATCTGAGATGGCAGAGAGAATTACTCATTCCAGTGTCTGTTTCACTTTAAAACACAAACTCTCTTGTCATATTCTGTCATTGTATCTGAAGAGCGTAAGCCCTCCCGCATCGTACTGTTCCTTTTTGAGCAGAACATTGAATCATGCATCATGGCCAGATGATATGAAAACTATGATTCTTGGCTGGATAAAGCAGACCAGCTTCTTGCTATGAAAGTTAAGATGGATGAGGATTGCAATCAAAGTAAAGACGATTGCAGTGATGTACAGAAGCATGTGTGAGTCCGTTGTATTGATGTGCAAACAAATCATGTATGAGCGCTTTCGATGCACTGATTTTATATATGTATATATATATGTATATATATATATATTTGTGCATTCTTTAATATTAGAAATATATATATATTTATAAATACATATATATATACATATATACACATAGTCACATGGAGGGTCATGAACTGTGAATTTTTTTTTTTTTTTTGTACTGTAAAGGGATTTTACATATTGCGCAAACAAATCATGTATGAGCGCTTTCGATGCACTGATTTTATATGTGTATATATATATATATTCTTTATTTGACTAATTATATATATATATATATATATATATATATATATATATATATATATATATAATATTAAATGTATATTTCTAATATTAAAGAATATATATATATATGTATATTCTTTATTTATTGAGTAATTTTGTAAGGGCCTAATGCCTGCGCATATACATGTGGTCACATGGAGGGTCATGAACTGAGCATTTTTTTATTTTATTTTTTTTGTACTGTAAAGGGATTTTACATATTGCGCAAACAAATCATGTATGAGCGCTTTCGATGCACTGATTTTATATGTGTATATATATATATATATATATATATATTCTTTATTTGACTAATTATATATATATATATATATATATATATATATATATATATATATATATATATATATATATATATAATATTAAATGTATATTTCTAATAGTAAAGAATATATATATATATATATATATATATATATATATATATATATATATATATATATATATATGTATATATACATATATATTCTTTAATATTATAAATATATCTATATATATTTGTATATTCTTTATTTATTGAGTAATTTTGTAAGGGCCTAATGCCTGCGCATATACATGTGGTCACATGGAGGGTCATGAATTGAGCATTTTTTTTTTGTTGTTGTTGTTTTTTGTACTGTAAAGGGATTTTACATATTGCTAGCTGTGGAAATGGAGTCATCGGTATGCATGAGAGGTGGAATTACCTCACCGCTGCACTCATTTGCACCGACAGATGCATTATTTTTAGCGGAGCCAAATGATCATAAATGGTTTTGTTTGCCTTTCTCTTTCTCTCCAGGGCCGCCGTCCACCTGAGGAATTGATTGTGCTATCTGGATTGTGATTATTGCTCGTGTTTATCTAACTGTCATTTATGGATGTATAGATTAAAACTCCCAATTTTCTTTACACACACTAGGTATCGATTTAATGAATGAATAAATTTAGAATGTTGAGGTTTCGCGTTGTTTATAGCACACATTTGAGCAAGTCTTTGTGTTAGATCAAAAATTATTACTTTTCTTGAAAATCCTTTTGTTTTGCTGTTCATTGGAAGCCAGTTAACATCAGCACAATGTGACAAAGCAAGCAATGAGCTCTCGTGTCCTTCGCCCGCTTGTCCATGTAATTAAAGCAAAGCCAGACTGCAGGGAGAAATTGATTGTGTGCATGAAAGACAGTTCAAATAGAAAATGGACTGACATCAATAATGTCCACACTGACATTTCAGATTTGTTTTCATATTTCTCTTCAGACATTAATCACTGTTTGAACCGTAGATTTTAGTGGTAAATAAACCTCTAGAGTAGAAATACCAGTTAAAACTGCTACAAGACAGCCTCAATTTGTTTAAAATTTGATATAAATCAAACAATAAATATGGTTTATTTCACTTTTTGTTAAGAATATCATAGTTATTTATTATTTTATATTTTTAATGATGATTTTCATAGTTCATAGGGTGTGGGACAAGGCTCAGACTATAAAATATAGACTTACAAGAAAAAGTAGCAAAAATAAATGAAAACATAATATGATTTAACATTAATGTAATATTAAAATGATCTTAAATAACAAAAAAAACTGCTAAAATAATAATAATAATAATAATAATAATAAATATCAATCTGTGAGCATAAAAATTTACATCCTTACATGAATAAACTGTTGCTTACAAATCACACAAATACAAGGTTTTACATTTTATAGTAAAACCCAATGTGTGCTCAAGATTCAGGCACAATCACATGGAAGCCAATCAGCAGTTCTGAGATGCGCTGATGTCATGCAAATTAAATGGCAGGTGTATGGTGGCTGTGATTGGCTGTTTTCAAACACACATGGGCAGACTGGCTTGGGGGAGTGGTTTTGGAGACTGAGACATCAAGACATGTTTTTGATGGCTGGACATTACAAAGGGTATAACGTTCCAGGCTGCAGGCACTAGACTGTCAGACTGCATTCCGAGTGTAATATGTGAACCGCTTTGCTGCGGCTCCTCTGATGGAAGAGAGCGCCTGAACAGTATGAAGAAAAGACGAGGAAGGAACACCAAGTCAGCAAAATGTTAATATACTGTCTCATTATTGGCTACATTCTTGTAGTATTATGCCTACCGATCTGTCAGAGTAAGACTGTGTCTCGCTTGTTTTCCATCACTGATTTTCTCACTTTATCTGTATTGTTCACACAGTTTTACACATCTCCAACCACTTTCATGTTCATTTGTTAAATATTTTGGCAAATGTAAGACTGCTTTGGGCTATCACTAAAAATGTAGTACTCTTAATTACGGTTAACACATTGTAGCATATTTAAATCTGTTCAGCATACTAGGTTACTGCTGCACAGTATACATTAAATCCTGCATACTTAAAAAAAAATAGTATCAGAATCAGCATGCAATATGCATCAATTAACATTTAAAACAGTAGTATGATAGAATATCCTTTTGTCAATCTAGAACTAAAAACGATTTCATGGAAAAAATATGGATATACATATTAATAGATTTATTAATTATTATTTATTTGGTATTTTGCATTTTAATCAAATTTTAGGTTTCATGTTTTATTCATGCAGTATTATTTACTGCATATGCTTGTAAATATTTAAGCTTTATTTTTTATTTTCAGTTTTCATTTTAGTTATTTTATGTGCTTTTGTCAGTTGTGTTCGTTTTTTTTTTAATATTTTATTTGTAATTTATTTTTATTTCAGTTTTAGTAGTTGTAATACTTCAACATCCACTAATTTTATTTAAGTTACATTTTAATTAACAATAACAATGTTTATTAGTTTTAGTTTCAAAAACACTTTAATATACAGTACAAATACTGCATTTAATGAATACAAAAAATAAATGCTGAATTTTTTCATTTTCATTCTTTAATATATACTGAACAGTTTGGGAACTGTAGTAAGCATAGTGTTCTATGCTTGCATACAATTTTCATACATATATACAGTATACATAATGTATACTGCAGAAATTGTATGAGAAGGTAGTATGCTGTTCCAAACAAGGGGAGGGAGAGAGAGAATTGTAGAGAGTAGGATGAGTATGCAATCACCATAGGGTGCAGTAGGGCTTGATTTCGCTGTTTTGAATTACAGAGTGGGGTCTTTAATGGAAGAGTTTAATTTCTGAATCAAAGGTCAGCACTGTAATTTAGCCCCTTTAATAGGTGCCGGGGCAATGTAATTGGATCATTACAGCAGGAGATAATGATTGCTCGGCGGCCCATGTGACATTGAGCCCCACCTTACATCGCCGCAACCAACATCAAAAATGCTAACTTAATCAAAACAGGCACGAGCAAGCAATACAAGTACGAGACTTTAGAAGATCAAGCCTCTAGTATATAATCACAATAATTACAGGTCATTACTCTTAGCGCTGCTGTTTGTGGGGTGGTTCTCACATCAGTTTGCTTTACCAGCACAATGCTTTGTTCCGACTTGAGCCCATTTGTGGAAATAACTCTGAATGTGCAAACTATATTGATCCCAGAGTCTTCTAAATGCCATGATGCAGTGATAAGTCATTTAGAATGTCATCATTGCCAAACACATTCAGCAAAACACACTATTAGCTTAAGCTGGTAGTTGTGTTTTGGAATGGAGTATCTGGTTTCTTGGTCTAATATTATAATTTGCTTTTTAAAGTTGGTCCAAGTTGATCCGAGCTGATCACTAGTTAGTCCAAGCTGGTCCAAATTTGTTTATTTAGCCAGTCATTAGCATGTCTAAGATAGTTGGCCAAAGCTGTTCATTAGCTTTTCTAAACTAGTCATTAGCTGGTCCGAGATGATCTTTAGTTACCCAAACTGGTCCAAACTGTTTATGTAGCTGGTAATTAGTTGGTCAAATATAGTCACTAGCTGCTCAAACCTGATAATCAGCTTTTAGCCATTAGCTGGTCATTAGCTTGTCAGTGTTAGTCATTATCTGGTTAAAGATGATCATTACACTCTAAAAAATGCTGGGTTAAAAACAACCCAAGTTGGGTTGAAAATGGACAAACCCAGCGATTGGGTTGTATTAACCCAGCGGTTGGGTTAAATGTTTGCCCAACCTGCAGGGTAGTTTTATTCAAACCAACTATTATTTAAAAATTGCTATATGGCTAGCTTAAAATGAACCCAAAATAGTTGGGAAATTAAAAACCAGATGCAATTAGAGACAACAATAATAGACAAAAGGTGAATGTTTATGAATAAGCTTTAATGTTTTATTAATATAAATGTATTAATAAGCAATTTAATGAATGTTTATTGTTTAATAATTATTCATTGAACATTAATAAATGCTTTGGGTTAATTTTAATTAAGCAATATAGTAATTTTTAAACAATAGTTGAGTTAAATAAAACTACCCAGCAGGTTGGGCAAACATTTAACCCTACCGCTGGGTTAAAACAACTGCTGGGTTTGTCTCTCTCGCTGTTTAGTGCCGTTGACCGTCCTCCTCATCCTCAATAAATAAAGTTCTTACAGTAACGTGAGGGTGCTTGCAGTAAGTCCGGTGGAGAGAAATCCCCAAACAGGATTCAGATCTGCCTCCATTTTGTTAGCAACACCCAGCTTCTAGCGACCCAATCAATTCCCGAAGTATGAAAATAAGTACTGCCCTCTCATTTCAGCAAACAGGAATTTCAGGTTAGAGGTTTCTTAACAGTGCTCTCAAAATATAATTTTTCTTAACACATCTCTCTATTAAAATACGTTAAGCAGTTCAATACCGCTTTTCTACAGTATCCGACCACACACCGCTTTCTCTCTCTTGCACATTTGCGCACACGATCAGCTGGTGATGATCAAAATAAAAGCTCAAGGATTTATCTTTTAAAAAGAAATGAGTACAAAAGTATTGTAAAAAAAGATGTTTGAACCCTTTTTAATGTCCAGGTACAAGTCAATGCTGTTTCTTTGTTCAATTTGCACACTGTACATGTGTTGAAGCTCTTAATTTTGAGTTTTCAGAGTGCACCAGATTGATGCATTTAACCTTAAAATGTACAAAATTTTCTCTGAACAAGAATACGACAACAAAAGCTCCTTTTATGTCAGTAAAGCTGTTAATGGAAAATTAAAATGTCTTTGGACAAACAGATTTGGGCTAAGCCCCGAATGTTTACAATGTCTGGCTCCGCCCCTGGTTAGATGCAGTAGAGAAGAAAAGACAATCGCAACTTCCGCTTCATGCTGACTTAAACTGGTTATTAGCTGGTAATTAGCTGTAGTCTTTAACTGGTCAAATCTAAACTGATCATTAGTTAGTCCAAGCTGGCTCAAACTGTTTATATAACTGGTCATGAGCTGGTCATTAACTGGTCAAAGCTAAGCTGGTCATTAGCTGGTCTGATCTGATCATTAGTTAGTCCAAGGTGGTCCAGACTGTTTCTTTAGCTGGTCTTTAGATGGTAATTAGCTGGTCAAATACCTGCTAAAACCTCATAATTAGCTTTTTTAAACTAGCCATTAGCTGGTCATTAGCTTGTATATGCTGTTATTAGCTGTTTAAAGCTGATCATTAGTTAGTCTTAGCTGGCTCAAACAGTTTATTTAACTGGTCATTAGCTGGTCAATGCTAAGTTGATCATTAGTTAGTCCGATCTGATCATTAGTTAGTCCAAGCTGGCTCAAACTGTTTATATAACTGGTCATGATCTGGTAATTAGCTGGTCAAATGTAGTTATTAACCGGTCAACGCTAAACTAGTCATTAGCTGGTCCGATCTGATCATAAGTTAGTCCAAGCTGGTCCAAAAACTGATAAAACTGTCATTACCTGGTCAAAACTAGTCATTAGCTGGTCAAATCTGGTTAACCAGTCACTATGCCCCATGTTGGATTTTCTAGCGAAGTATATGCCATAGGTTTTGGCTGACTGTGCACTAAAAGGAAAGCGCTTTATTGAGACAGGTTCTCTGTATCTTTCAATTAAGGGTGCCGAGTTGCACCCGCTTTCATGTGGATTTGCGCTCTTGTCCGTGTTTACGTGCATGAGCTCCTACCTCTCGTGCCTGGAGGATGGAGAGATCGGTTTTATTGGGGTCATCAGAGAGCATCTGCTCTACTCCACATCTCCTGAGAGACTCTGGCGATGATGTTATTCTTCTATTCTTAGAGATGAGCTCATGCGGTGTGTCAGCGCTGCACAAACGACTATTTCCATCAGCCTCCAAGCCATCGGCAGATCTATGAGTTGGAAAAGAAAAGTATGTATTCCATAAATGTTAAGTAGGTGTTTAACATGGGCCACTCTCACTCAAAGTGGCCGTTCGCTGTGCGGGCATAATCACATTTTCTATGAAGAGCTCCTCTGCTTTAAAAAAAAACATACATAACTCCGTTCTTATAGTGAGGCAATTGAGGTGGCCTCTTCACATGGAAAATCCTCATATATATTAGGTTTTGATTCATAAAAAGGTTCTACAAAAAAAAAAAAAAAAAAAAAAACATGAAAAAGAAACATGAGGTAATGCATGTCTTTCCCACCTGTAGAAACTAAACCAACTATAGTAGTATGGATTGTGGGTATAAGATGAACTGATGAACATTGCATTTTTCTTTGGAAAAAGCATATAAAATCTGACCAATCACCTCTAGTTCACTTTAATTAGGTCATTATGCTAAAGCTTGGATTTCCTGCTCATGTCTAGACATGACCAAATATCATAACATTCATGACCATGGAAAAAGCAAGACTCACCTTGGATGTAGTCAGCCAGACTTTAAAGGCCTCCCTCAGCCTGTTGAAGTTTATTGAAGGCGGAGAATGATGCAGAAGCATTATGCTTTTGTTTTATTGTTTTTAGCTTTTTTTAAAAAAATAAAATGGCTGTTTTAGCTGAGATGCGTGTTCAGTCTAGCGGTAAATTGCTTATCAAACTGAAAAGCACCTGACATGCTCTTTTCTGATACGAGTCACATAATATTGTTATGGAACAGATGAAGATTTAGCAAGTAGGACATCTCCCTGAATCAGTACGCTTTGTTGGTTGTGGAACAAATTTACTGTCAAACAATCATATCCCTAACCCTAAGAAAAACTCTACCATAATTCATTAATGTACTGTTTATTAATTTGCATATGATATCTATGAACATTGAGAATCAGTTACTGCCCATGTGCAACACTGCACTGGAAAGTGCTTTTTATTATTTTGTTTATTTTTGTTTTTTTTACAATGAATTTGCAAAATAATATTATTTATATTATTTATTATTAATAAATTAATTATTAAATTAGTTATTATTACTTTTTCTAAGTCATAATTATTTATAAATATTTATATTTATTAAAAACTACTGAAAAGTGCTGTGAAATAATAGAAAAGTGTAACATTGTGATAAAAATTCTAATTCAATAATGATAAATAATAAATATTACTATTATTGATTTAAAATACAAGAATGAATGAATGAATGTTTGCTCTCCAACTCAAATGTGCCTTTGTAATTAAATGATGATTCAAATGGCAATATTGGGCAGCAGGGAAGCTTTTATGTTGCATGTAAAAGAATTTCACAATTTTTAAAAATGTATTTATTAAACAGTGTGGCCTCTAATTTCTCCAAATGCTTTTTTAAAAAGCCTACAGAGTGGAAAAATCTGCCATAGTAGTTTTCCCATGCAGTTAAAAGTTAACTTATCTCCTTTCTTGCTTTAGCCCTTCTATCAGCAAATCTGTATTTCGATTAATAAATATATAAAAAAAAGCAAAAAGTTTATTTTCTGCACATGAAGGTCAAACTAATCTCTGTGAGTTTTTCACATGCCGCATGCAAGGAGGGTGATATCATCAGCGGCCAATGTGTTTCCATGCAGAAAGCATCATCAATATTAATGCATGTCAGTGTATATATATAAAAGATGGCGCATTAATACCTTGACAGCTCCGATGACTATGTGCACCTTCCTAAGAAGACCAAAATATATCTCCAGTTATCCTTTCACAACCTGTCAAATGCCTCAGCACTGAAATCCAGAAGTTGCTGCATAAATAGCTCAAAGATGCGTGATCTGATCTTAGATCAGCTTCCGTTCTTATGACCGTATCCTGAGATAGTCAAATCTCGACTAATTTCAGATCAGCTCTGCTAGGAAAGTTAACCACCCACATAAAGTCACTTTTCTCAGTGTGTACAAATGTGTGAATGTAATTTGTAATGAACGGGATGCCGAATGCTGCTTGTGAATGTTACTTTTTGTGGCATTAACAGCTTTTGCACAGGCTGCTCCTCATTAGCAAACACTCACTGGCACATGCACATTTGCAGCCCGACCCAAGTCTGGAACAGCAGGAGAACTCTCTGCATATAAAAACTCTTGAAAGTACTTTTTCGTAGAACTCTATACGGTATTTATTTGTATATTTATTTATATTTTATTATTATTATTTTAAAAAAGGATGTAAATGACTTTTTGTCAGAATGCATGTGGACTCATAAATTCAAATGCCCAGTGAGTGCTGCCCATTGTGATCAAAGTCTTGGCTGAGATTTATATTACACCGTCTGACATAAAAGACTGTTGATGTGGCAGAGTCTGCCTTGGCTTTTACTCAATACCCCACTCTTATTATACAATGTCGCACAGCGTGCATTTAGCTTTGTAAAAATTACCTACATTTGGCAGGTGAGCCCTTGCACTTGTTTGCTTTCACAGAGCAAAGTGCTCTAGCAGCCATACAGAACCCCCACACTTACTGTATGAATGCCATTGCATATGCACACTTTTCAAGAAAAAAAAACATTTGCAGAAGTTTGACAAAGTAACCACTTTGTGGTAGCCAAATGCTTATGATCATAGTTAATGTGATGAACTACACCTGTGGTCACTCTGTTATACTGACTGAAACTCAACTTGTGTTGATTGTGTTATTGCAAAATGTGTTGTTATTTCTGGGAGAGCTGTACCATACATGAAAACATACGCTTACTGTATGTCACCAGCACATTGCTATTCATTCAGTTCACATTCATGCTCATCGCAGCCTTCTGTGTCCATTAACCTCTGTCTTTTTCCTCCTCCAGAGACCTTTCTCTTGTGTGAGTCTGGCTTAAAAGGGTTCTCTGGTTCATAATTGCTGATATCCCAATATATCCTTATGCCCAATGGTCAAAATATTTATGGTTAAAATGCTATTTGAGTGCCCCAACATACAAAGACAGCATCCTCAAAGACATTTGAAAAAAAATCTGTAGGTAACGGCAGCAACAAAAAATGAGCATGTAGATTACATACTGTTAGACTCTAGTGAACAGTTTCTTTGAGCTTGGAAAGATAACAAAAACATGAATTTTTTAAAAAACAAATTCACATTTCAAAATGTATTTTTATAAAAGAGTGTGAGACATCTATGTAGTTTGTTCTGGTATTTTTTTTGCCCATTTGGATGGTCTTGTCATGCATTTTAAGAAATGCGACCATGCTCAACAATTTAATTAACCTGCTTTTGCGACTGAATTCATCCATTATTGGAAGACGATTTGCATTTTTCTGCTCAAGGCGGATGTATGCATATATTAGCAGTACTGAGATGCGAAGCTTATGATACTCATCCTTTTTTTAAAACTGTGTCCTTTACTTCATTTCAGAACCTAACGAGCAATAACACTAGCCATTGTTTTTAAGACCCGGACATCACAAACAAAAAAGTACCATCATTTTACCATGTTTTTTGGGAATGGTACCATGGCTATGTCATAGTGTATATCAGAGTACTATGATAATGTATTATTTTCTAAAGGCTGGTGGCTTAACAGATGGGTATTCATCTTATATTCACCTTTGTTACAAATTAAGCCTTAGTTATGTTAATATGTAGCTGGTCTTGTTATCAATCTAGTTTAAATTTGGTGTTTCGGTCACCCTCAATTACAGAAACAGCTTTAGTTACATTTATGCTCATCTACATTTAGTACCATAGTCCTTGGGGAACTAGCCAATCTGATTCCCAGTTTGCCAAGAATTGATCTTGCCAGATTGCCAAGGTGATGCCATATGGAATACATCAAAATGTGTCATTTCATGTGACAATGGCATGTATCCTCTCACGTTTTCACCCTGTAATTATACTCTTGTTGCTTGTCGTCGGTGGATTAAGTACACCCAGGGGACCCCTTTGTCTCCCCGCTCCACCCCTCCTTCTCAAATCCAATCTCTCCCCTCCCTTACCACCCATTGAGGCTGGTGCATGAATTCTCTATTTATCACTGACATGTGAAAAGGCTGTTTGACCTTGTGGAACAGGGGTTTGTTCAAACCTAGGGACTCATTCAGCTTTATCCACATCATGCTAAAATAAATTCTTTGTTATGTTAAAAAAAAAAAAAATTCTGTTAGTGTCTGGCTTTGTGATTGTACACAATGAGGTCCAATTGAATGGCAACAACCTTCATGTCATGTACTAGCCTGTGGTTTCCGAGAGTATGAATTGTAAGGAATTTCCTGATGTTTTTTTTTTTCTTCTCCTTCCTCAAAATATGTGACCCGTGCTGGCAAAATGAGTTGGAATGCGCATGAGCTAATTTCAAGCTACAGGCAAAACAAGTGAAAAATGTAAATTTTGGTCGAAATTGAGGTTTTCACAAAAATGAGTTCATTAAACCCTCGTCTAGCAATCCCAATGCTCCAAATAGCAATCAAACATCTAAAAGTATCTTTATTTGTATGTTTCCTGAGAGGAGTACCTATCCTTTGACCATGAAAAATGCAGTTTTTCTCTGCTTGCTTCATGACTTCTGGTGCTTCCTCTCAGCACAAGTTTGGTATCATTGTAAAGTGCAGCATTCCAACTTTGTGAATATTCATAGCGAATTCTTGATGGCTGAGCCAATGAAATGTGATTTTCAAACTCATGCTGATGTAAACAAAGCAATCTTACTTATTCTAACTGACTGATCGGAAGCGCACGCACAAAGATGTCTCAGACAGCGTGATATATCGATATATATATACACAGAATTACAGTATTTAAAAAAATCTGTCTTGGCGAATATTAGCGCAAACATTATCTGTTATGTCTTGAAGAGACATGAACATTTGGTTAACTGTTGGGGAAAAACATCTGATGTGTTACATAGTACATCCGTGCGATACAGAAGGTCTTAATATAGGCTGTCTTTTTCTGTTTGTATTTTTTAAGGAATAATGTTTATGCGTGGTTATTGAAAAAAAAAAAAAAAACTTAAGTCACTAAATTAATGGCAAAAAAAGACTTCTGGGTATTAGAGGTTGTAGACTGGAATTTTTGCAAAATTATGTAAAATTGTCCTGCCTACTCGTTCATATAAAACAATATAGATATTTAAATTTTGTCAAGAAACACAGTATGCATAGAGGCATGAATCTTCATGTATAATGCTGTGATTCACTCCTGAGAAGACAAAAGATCTGCATAATGACCTGCATAATGACCAGCATAATGAGCCCTTTCAGTCAGGTAGGATATGTGAAAAAACCCTCTGTGAACATGTCTCAAGCTCATCATGCTGTATATTAAACCTACAGAAAAAACAGCAATACTGTGAAATATAACAATTTAAAATAATGGTTTTCTATTATATACTTTAAAATATAATGTATTTCTGGGATGCAAAGCATCTGAACATTCATGTTACCTCTGTGGCATTTCATATAGGCTTTTAGCTTAAAAGCATGCACATTTGGAGAAATATTGATGGATTCTCATATGTTTATGTCAGTTTTCTATACAGAAGAATAATATTTATTCAATATTTCTAGTCATCACTATGAGCGCTGGATACTGTTTTCAATTCATACTTGCAGCCGGAGGGCACTCTGTGCACATTTAGTCCACAAATGCCTCCTAATGAAGAACAGGCATACCATGTGACATTCCAGGAACTAACAGAGGCTTCCAGAGATCGCTAACCATGGCTATAACATGCAGATAGACACTTTTGAAGATAATAAATACACGATTGCGACAATGTATACATGTATTGCCTCAGTATTTGCGCCTGAATAGCGCTCGCTCTGTGGGCGTGGCTGCATTAGCGGATAATGAGCTGAATCATGGGCGTCTGACATGTCTCTTTTCATTCAGTTTACATAAATAGACAATATTTGTTTTCGATTTGACTTACATGATTTAAAACCTGACATTTCAACATTTCTTTAGACATAAGTTTCATTTTTGTGTCATTAGTATTCACTAAGTTACACTTCATTTTCTGAGAACTATCAGATTGGACTTTGTTCAGAGGGAGACGACAGATCACGCATCATGTTAGTTTTCTTTACTCTGAGTGTACACAAATAAAAGAAGACATTCCATACTTTCAATTGTTATATTACTTATGTCTCTAAGACAAAAAATGATGGATTATTTTAAGTCTGTTTTGCTGCAATGTGAAAAAAATCCTGCAAAACGCGCCTGCTTGTTTCCCGACTCCAGAGTGTTAATGTTAATCAAACAATTGTGGAATTTTTTCCAATAGATACGGGTTGGTTTGTGCTAAATTTGGTGGTATTACTTGGGATTTTTAAGGTGTGGTTTTGCCAGGCGATTTTGTTTTGGAACCCTCAGAAAACTCTTTAACTCAATTTTTCTCAAAATGGACTAAGCTGTCTATCGAATTTTAACAGGTGTAGCTCAGTCATTTTTTGTCAGATTCCAACAAATCATGCAACGTGAAATTTTTGAAAATTTGCTTATTGTGACTTATTTTGCCAGCCAGGTCACATATCATCTTTTGTACAGAAGAACAGAAAAGTCACACATGTTTGGTCGGACATGAGGGAAGTAAATGGGGAGATCTTGGGAGACTTTTTATCACTTTAACGTTCTTTTACACTGATGGTAATTGGAATCAGTATGTCATGCCAAAGGTCTAATGGTGTTGTTTATTAAGCGAACGAGCAAAAAGAGCTCTGTTTGTGGTGGAAAATGAGCAAGGCAAGTGTTTTTCCTCCGGAAGGTTTTCAGCGGCATCCTCAATTATTCATAACACTTAAATTCTTTTGATGTGACATCTATTAGCTCATTATATGTAGCATTATTTAATTTGTCTTACAAGGGAGAGATTTGCACAATATCAATTGTTTCTTTTCAGTGCCTCTTTTACTCCTTTAAGGAACAAGACATCAAATCAAATGACAGCTTAAGTTTATGTAATGCAAA